>NC_090924.1:610284633-610587663 GCF_040938575.1 Ambystoma mexicanum
GGTGAGGTATTGCATGGCCACTGTGTTGTCCGTCAGAATCAGGACACACTTCCCGCGCACAGTCGGCAGAAAAGTCTACAGGGCTAGCCTTACGGCCCTCAGCTCTGAAAGATTGATATGGAGTCTGGACTCCGACGGAGACCAACGACCGCTGACTGTCAGCTCGTTGGCATGAGCTCCCCATCCCGTGAGGGATGCGTCCGTCACGATCGTCACCTCCGGCCATGGCAGCCAAAATGGGGCACCCTTCATCAGATTGCCCTCGACGGCCCACCACAGAAGGTCCCGGGCTACCGAGGACGGCACCTGAACAGGGTCCGACAGACTGCCGGAGGACTAAGACCACTGGAGCTTGAGCACCCACTGCAAAGATCTCATCCGCAGATGAGCCTCTGGCACCAGAAGAATGCAGGACGCCATGAGACCGAGCAGTCTCAAGAACTCAGACGCTGGGAGAGTCTGGGCAAACTGGAACTTGTGCACCATCTGCTGAATGTGAAGAGCCCTCACACCCGAGGAGGAAAACACTGCCCCAGGGAGGTGTCGAGCACTGCTCCGATGTATTGGAGCCGCTGCGTTGGTGTCAAATGGGACTTCTTTATATTGAGGGAGAAGCCCAGCCTGTGAAGGGAGTGGCAGGTGATAGACAGATGATCCAGGACTTGCTCGGGAGAGCTACCCCTCATCAACCAATCGTCCAGGTAAGGGTAGACGTAAATCCCCCTTTCCTGAGATGCGCTGCCACCACCACCATAAGCTTAGTGAAACCCCTCGGGCGGAGGTCAATCCGAACGGCAGTACACGAAACTGAAAGTGCGAGTCGCCAACCGCGAACCTCACGTACTTCTTGTGCTTGGGATGGATCGGCACATGGAAGTAGGCAGCCTTGAGGTCGAGAGACACCAACCAGTCCTGAAGTTGAAGGGCCTGGAGGACTTGAGAAAGAGTCACCATCTTCAACTTGTCCTTCCTGAGGAGTTTGTTCAAACCGCGCAAGTCCATGATGGGTCTCAATCCCCCGTCTTTCTTTGAAATCAAAAAATAAGGGGAATACCATCCCTTGTTCCTCTCCGCTACAGGCACCAGTTCTATGGCGCCTTTCTCCAGCAGGGCTTTAATTTCCTGCGCAAGGAGCGGATCCAGACTCTTCAAAGATAGGGTCCCTGCTGGATGGTCGTGAGGCCTCTGCCGAAAAGGAAGAGAGTAGCCGTGGATTATGATCTCCAGAACCCACACATCTGAAGTAATGGCTTGCCACTCTACAAGATGCTGCGCCAGCCTTCCCCCAACCGGCGAACCATGGGAGCTGGCCTCATGACTGAGTGGTAGCGGCTGCGGCGTTGCCTGAGGGCAAAGAGGCAACAAGCGCCCTTGGCACCTCGAGTACCTTTGTTTCCACCTCTGGCACTCTTACGATGGCCTCTTTGACTGCTAGCTCCTCTCGCTTTACTGAAGGACGAGTAATAGCGAAAGGAACCTCCCCTCCATTGATGTCCCCTAGGACGAAAAGGCGGAGGTTGTCGAACTGCAGCGCCCAACGACTTTGCTGCAGCTTTGGAGGTCTGCAACCTCTCAAGGCTCTCATCAGCCTTGCTGCCAAAAAGGTGTTCACCGTCGAAGGGCATGTTGAGGAGCCGGGACTGCACATCAGGAGCGAACCCAGACTTCCTCAACCACGCAAACCTGCGCATTACGGTGCTCGCTGCCATGGACCGGCTGACACAATCCGCCAAGTCCAAACCCGACTGAACGGCCTCACTCATGGCATCCTTACCATCCTGAACCATAGCAAGGAAACCATCCCGTTCGTCCCCTTCGGGAATATGATCAGCCGCTAATGCAAAACAGTTCCACAGAGTGTGCGTGAAAGGAGACAAGGCACATATGTAGTTGGCCACCTGAAGCGCCATAACCCCAGAAGAAAACACTTTCTTTGCCCAGCCGTCAAAACGTTTGTCGTCCCTATCCGGAGGGATGGTAGGATACAACGCCTGCTTTGCCGGGGCCGTAGCCGCCTGCACCACCAAACTCTCTGGGGTGGGGTGCCTAAACAAGTAGGAGGGGTTGCTACTGGCTGGACGGTATTTTCGCGACAAAGACTTGCCCACTGCCGGGAGACTCTCCGAGGCAGTCCAAGCCACCGCCACCCTTCTCTGCAAAGCCATATGAAAAGGCAAAACCGGTCAGTGGGTGGACCGAGATCAAGGATGTCCATGAGATCATCCGAAACAAACTCCCCTGGGGAAGCCGACCAATCCAAGTACTCGGTAACCCGAGACATAAGGTGCCGATATGACGAATCGGCATGAGTGCCAGGCTGCGGCCGACAAAACTCCACCTCCGGAGGTGTGTCCAATCCACTGGCATCATGCAGTGACTGCCTCAGGTCATCAGACTGACTATGGTCCAAGAGAAGTTCATCCGGAACTGTAACCGCCATCAGAGCCTTCATCACCCTTTGAAATGTACTTCAGGCGGGGAGAGGAAGACCTCTGTGGACAAAAGCAGTGCCGGACCTTAGCCATAGCCTTTTTAGGGGCAAACCCCGTGCCACGGGGCCCCTCCGACACCACCGCCCCGAAAGGCGTCGAGGGCGCCGAGCGAGTCGGTGCCGGCGTCGACAGAAAAGGCGTTGAGGGCGACGAACGAGTCGGTGCCGGCGTCGGCGTCGAACGAATCGGTGTCGACATCAGCTGCAATGCCTCCAGCATCGGCGGCGTCGACACAGTCCTCGAAGCTGGAGCTCCGAGTGTGTCTCTCGACAGCCTGGGTGCCGACGACCCCCTCGAAGACGGGACCTCGAGAGTAATCGTCGACGACCTCGGCGCCACAGGCGTCGACGTCTTCATCGAAGACGGCACGGGATCACACGGTCTCGAGCGCGTCGAGGACCGGGACCTGGAACGGGCATGGCAAGAACAGCTCCCCTTGTCCGAGCGGGACCTCTCCCGCGAGCCATGCCGACCACCCGAGCCCGAAGGCGTACGGGCGGTGTCTCTCGACCGATGACGACCGACCCCACTCAGAGGCGCAGACGGACCGGTGCCCTGCGATTCCAGAATCGCTAGCATCTGCTTGCATGGAGGGATAAGCGACCCGCCGATGGGCGGAGTCCTGGGAAGAGGACGGGGAAGGTGACCTATGCCGGCGCTTCCTGGAATGCCTAAAAGAGGCGGAAGAGTGGCGAGACCGACTCCTGGAAGGAGACCCACCGGACTTCCGACGGCGACGCGGAGAGTCACCCCCCCCCCCCCCCCCCCCCCCGAGTCATCGGTCGAAAGCCCCGCAGACCTCAACTTCCGGGGCTTAGACACCCAACCTACCGACAGTTTCTTCTTGCGTTCTCGCAAGGCCTTCGCAGTGAGCGACTGGCAGTCGACACAGTCGTCCGTATCGTGGGCCTCCACGAGGCACCAGAGGCAGGCGTCGTGCGAGTCCGTGACCGACATCTTGGACCCACAGTCCCCGCAGTTCTTGAAGCCCGGACGCGGGGTCGAAGATGAAAAAGACAAAGACATCGCCACAAACAAACCAAACAGGTTCAACGAACCGAGAAAGAAAACCGCAACTCCAACGAGTCAAGGCGTACCGAGATTCACGAAGCGAACACGTTCGCGGAAAAAACCTAACTGAGGCTATGGGCGTCGTGCATCCTACTTATCACTTCGGGTGACGTTGGCCATCGGAGGAGGTCCTCGGGGACGGCGCATCCACGCAGGACGCAGACGCCAAAGATTTTCCGAAGCAGCACAGCTGTGGACATTACCTGTCATAGATATGGAATACGTCGGAGGACCCAATCCCCTCGAATTCAAAGTTCTAATTCAATGTGGCACAGACTAGTATTTAGATTTGTATCTCAGTGTGTCACTTTCTAGATGTGATGTAATGCAATATTAAGAATTCTCTCTGGGAGTGACACAGGCTAGTATTCACAGTCCTAACTCAATTTAGCATAGGCTAGTATTCACAGTCCTACCTCAATGCGGCGCAGGCTAGTGTTCACAGTCCTAACTCAATGTGGCACAGATTAGCATTCACAGTTCTATCTCAATGTAGCAATTTATAGATGTGACTTATAAAATATTAACAATTCTCGCTTGGTGTGGCACAGACTAGTATTCACAGTCCTAACTCAATGCAGCGCAGGCCAGACACAGTTCCATCTAGATGTTGTTTGTGTAATAATCACAATCTTCATTATTTGCGAAGCTGGTTGGTATTAGTAGCCTGGTCTGCTATGTGCTGGGGGTTGGTAGAGTGGCTGGGCTTTGAATGCGGTGATTGCTCCACTCTGCACCCAGGCTACACCTACCTTGATGGTCGCTGCTGGTTGACGGCTGGCCTCTGGCCTCCCCTGCTGACTCCCGCAGACACAATAGGGAGCGGCCCTTTGCCTTGGGGCCCTTAGCCGCAGGGGCTGCCCTGGTTGGATTGTCCATTGGGGGGGCGGGATGTAGGCGGATTGAGGAAGCGGGCAGGGGAAAGGGACAGACATGCTCTTTTGTGGATTTAAACCACTAAAAAATACAAATTATAAGGTGGCTGAGAGGGTCGGAGCCCTAGCTGCACTCACCTCTGCCTCCTGGGAATCCGAGAGTGCGATGGCGGCAGATATACACTTCTGAATCAGGTATGGGACGTATTTGCATTTAATGCATTTATGAAGCGCTTTCGCCTAAGCGTTACACAAAAAGGAGGCAGTACAATAATGGGTGAAAAATAAAAGCCGGTTACAAAATCATTTTGAGGATAATAGGGGAGTTTTTAGAGCAGAATGAAAAGAGACAAAGGTTGGAGAAGAGCGGATAGCAAGAGGTCAAGTGGAACAATGTTTAGGAGCAAAGGCGTAGAAAGACCGAAAACAAGAAGCACAGGGAGGTTTAGGCACTGCAAGAAGGCACTGCGATTGCGAACCAAGTGAGCGAGCAAGTGTAAAAGGAGACTAGCACCAAGAGGAAAGGTGGAGCAAGACTGTGTGCATTTAAAAAATTCTTAAGTGGAAGAGAAAACGCGATTGAAAAGTGAATCAAGAAAGACTGGGAGAGAGAGCAATGGAAGTGCGAGCAGAGAGCTGAAAAAGAGTATGGATGGCAATGTTGAAGAGTGAGCGTAGGGGAGCCATTGGTAGGAGGAAAGACCAAACAGGAGGGCGGAACAGTAATCCAGCTGAGAGAGAGCCAAAGTAGAGATGAGTTTAGTAGCTTGGAAGAACAAGAAAAGATGGATTTTGCAAATAAAGAGCTGAAAGAAAGGGAATAATCAAAAGGTGACAGCTTGCTGTGAGAGGGGGGATAAGCAAAGGAGGGAAGGACATAGCTGAGGGGGAAGACAAGAGGAGGAGGGGAAGAAAAGTATTTCAGTTTTTGAAGAGTTGAGATGTAAGAAATGAGAGTGCATTCATGATTGAATGGACAGTAGAGAATTCGTAATCTTAGAAGGAATAGGAGCAATGAAAGGACAATGAAAGAAAGGGCTTTGAGGTCATCAGCGTAGGTGATGATAAAGTCCAAAGGGGTTCATAATGTCAGCAAGAGAAGAGGTATGTAATGAATAGATAAGAAGCCCATGGATGAAACTTTGAGGGACACCATAGAGTAGAGGGGATGCAGGGGGAGGTATTGCCACTCAATGTGACAGAAAAGTAACTGTTTGAGAGATAGGACTGAAACCAGTTGAGCACACAGCCAGAGATACCGAAGGAAGTAAGAGAGGAAAGAAGAGGAGAGTGGTCCACTCTGCGAAAGCAGCAGACCGATCAAGAAGGATAAGAATTGAAGATTGCCTTGCACGTCGTACTGAAAGCAATGTGTAGGATACACTTAGAAAGTGTCACGTCCCCGGTCCTGCCCTCCTCCCGTCACTCACCAGGCACCATTCGTTCCCATACCCACCACCCACACCAACAGGGAAGACACGGCAGGCGGGATGTCCGAGGGGGCAGAACCACCTCTTTCCGCCCATTTCCGTGCTGACGCTTGCCATGGCGTCTCAATCAAGCCCGACGGCTCCGGCGTCGTCGACTCCAGCTCCCGCGCACGGGGGACTCTGATCGCGTCTCGCTTAGACGATCACGTGACTGGTCACGGGATCGCCTGTAACCGACGCTGGCGTCCACATCGGACGAACACCAATCACTGATGGAGTACGTCCATCACGTGACGCTCCTGTGCAGTCACGTGCCCTGTCACAGGACCTACCTTTCCTACAAAAAGAGCTGAGAGGAAACACTCAGTGCTTCACAGCTGTTTCCACCAGAGACCTGTTCGGCATTACCCTCATTCTTCTTGATAAACTTTGGAACTCGACCACGGACCGTTACTTGGACTTGTCTTGGATTGCCCTTTTGTTTCGACGCATCTACTGGACCCTTGGAACTCTTGACCCCTCTTTTCTGGCCCTGGAATTGCTCTGGATTACCCTTCTGTTTTGGCGAACTTCTACCCACGCAATTCCTGGCGATCACGTCTTGTCCCCTGAGTCATTTGGGGTTCACCACCTGGACCTTGGATGGACTTACTATCTGGTCACGCTCTGGCTACCGGTGTGAGTTGGAGGAAGTGCTGTACATCCCAGCCTGCTGTCGGTCTTCCCTCGTTGTCTATTCAGGTTTACTACCTGTCCTATCATCCCCAGGGTAAGCTTTGTCATTATTCCTTGTTTGCTTGCACTGCCATTATTGTTCATAGCATACCTGATCCTAACCTTTGCCTTACAGCACTCAGGGGTCCTTCCGGTGTTCCGGGTATCTGATTGACGACGCCACTCATCACCTGTGGCCTCAAAGATTGCTAGGGCAGTATTCTTTACCTGCTCGAGCGATACTTGGGGACGGAGGTAGTTTATAGCTGCACGACCATCAAGGCGAATCACCAAGATCAGAACAGAAAGGCTGTTTTAGTGGAGAGGGCAGAATTCAGATTGAAGAGGAAACAGAAGAGAGTTAAGTAGGTAGAGAACACTATGCGTTCAAGCACCTTGGATAGAAAGGGAAGGAGAGAGATGGGATGAAAGTTAGCTGGAGAAGAAAGATTGGAGGGAAGGCATTTTGAGAATGGGGAACACTAACAGGTTTAAAGGAGTGAGGAAGCAATGAAGAGGAGAGGAGGATATTAAAGATGCATGTAAGAAAGGGGAGAAGAGGGGGTGATTTTAGTAATGGGGAGGAGGGAATTGGGTTAAGTGGAGATGTAGAAGGGTGAGCATGGGCAATACAAGTGTCAGAATCGGAATCAGAAAAGGGGAAAACGTTGATGAAGTCAAAGGAGTAGCAGAGGGGTTAAGGAGAGACGGAGCAGATAGGTAGAGGCACGTAGTTGATGAACATTTGTCGGTAAAGAATTAGGCAAAGTCAGAAGTACAAGAGAGGATGATAGTGCTGGATCAGAGGGAGGGGAGGAGGAGAGTGAAAGAGCCTACAAGGATGTGGAGAAAGAATGAGCTCAGAGTAGTAGAGCTTCTTAGCGTTAAGAAGAGAGAAATCATAGGAAGAATGTAGGGTCAAAAGTGTAAGAAGATCGGGGTGAGACAGTGACTTTCCACATGCCAAAATGAGGAGCATCACAGCAAGAGACAAGGAGTAAGCCAACGCTGAGCAGGTTTGTGGGAGGGGCGAAAAGGGCGTCAAGGGTGAAGAGGGTCAAGGGCGTCAAGGAGAGCAGCCTTAAGGGTAAAAGAGGCTGCTTCTATAGAAAGGCAAGATAATTCATTGATGGAAGGTAGCAGCGGATTGAATGAAAGGTAGGTGTCAAAAAGGCAAAGCTCACGATAAAAGGAAGTGGGTGAGGAGGCTGGGGAGAAGCTAGGAGGGGTTGGATGAAATGAGAAGGAGAAGAGAATGATCAGATGAGAAGTGGGGAGATAAAAAATAGGGGCCTCCAAGCATTGAGAGACAAAGATGAGATCAAATGCAGGGCTGGACCTTTGGGAGGGAGAGGAAGGCAGTTGGAAAAAATAAGAGTCAAGTAAAGGGAGGAAGAGGCAGGCTGCGTGAGCTGTAGAAAGGTGAACATTGAAGTCACCTAGCAAAATGAAAGCAAGATCTATGGTAAGAGGATAGCAGGGAATCCTAATCACGGCAATGGGGCGCAAGGGGGCCTGGAGGGCGATAAACAATCAAAAATATGAGGGGATAAGGGTGGATATGGTGTGCACAAAATGGTACCCAAGGTGGAAAAAGAGGGGGGAGAGCGAGGGTAAATAAGGAAAGATACAGGAACGCAGTGCCGCCCTCCAATGCCGGAGAGGCCTGGGGAGTGGGTAAATACTGTAGATAAGGAGATAAAAGCAGCAGGGGTAGAAGTATTAGAAGAAGAGATCGAAGTTTCAGTTAGACACAAACTTGAGATTAAGACAAAAGTATTGAGAATTAGGCGATAGCAGATGTCAAATAGGGAAGCACATTCTTAAAAGGGAAATGCATGAACAAACAATGGGAGACCCAACCACACAATTGCAGGCAATCCTACAAAAAAATGAAAATTATGAACCAGATCATGAAAAAAATATTTACATTTTTAGAAGACAGCATGGTGCAGATTAAAGATAGTAACACATGCGTGAGCCAACAACACATCCCTTTGAGGACAATGAGTGCAGGATAAGTGCATCTGAAGACAACTACAAGACGCTTCTATCTGAGCTGTACATCACCAAAGAACACCACGTCACTCTCTTACCTGGTAATGGTTCTTTCGATGGGATGGTCCGACGACGTATTCCATAACTATGACAGTAATCACCACAGCGGTGCTGCTTCGAAAAATCTTTTGGCGTCTACGTCCTGCGTCGATGACGTCGATACGCTGTCCTCGAGGGCCTCCGTCAAGTCGACGTCACCGGATGTTATAATTAAGACGCACGACGCCCGTAGCCTCAGTTGTAGTTTTTTCCCAGAACGTGTGGCACCAATCTACTGCCAATATTACCACAGAAAGCCTTGCGGAAACGTAAGCTGCAATCGCATAAGAAATTCTGTAGCGGGGAAGGCAGGGAGGGAGCGATAGGGAATACGTCGTCGGACCATCCCATCAAAAGAACATTACCAGGTAAGAGAGTAACTTGTTCTTCGAGGGGATTGGGTCCTCCGACGTATTCCATTTCTATGACAGACTCCCAAAGCAGTACCAACATAAGGAGGTGGGAAAGAATTTAGAATATACAAATTTAGAATGCCCATCAAATTGCAGAGTAAAGGACCGCCTTGCCAAAGGCCAGATCCTGCCCATGGATAGAATCAAGGGAGTAGTGACGTACAAAAGTATGGACCGAAGCCCAAGTGGCTGCATCACAGATGTTACGAATAGGAACACCCCTCTGCAGGGCAGTAGATGCAGCCATACCTCTAGTTGAATGGGCCCGTAAACCTACAGGAGGATCCTTACCCGCCAGGCAGTAACATTCAGAAATTGCCAAGATAATCCATCTAGACAAAGTCTGCTTAGTCACAGCTTGTCCCAAACGCCTTCCAGAGTAACCAATAAAGAACTGATCGTCCACTCTCACCTGGGACATGCGTGAAATGTAGAAACTTAAAGCTCTCCTATGATCTAACCTATGGAGCCTCTCCTCGTCCTTACCGAGATGCGGAGGAGAATAAAATGCCAGAAGAACCACCTTCTGGCTCAAATGAAATTCCGACACCACCTTCGGAAGAAAGGAAGGACGAACTTGAATGACAATCCTGTCCTTATGAAACACAGTGAAGGGTGGCTTAACTGAAAGTGCCTGTAACTCACTCCCTCTGCGAGCGGAAGTGACCGCAACTAAAAAAACCGTTTTAAGGGTTAACAGTCGCAAAGGACAAGAATGCAAAGGCTCAAACGGAGCACCCATTAGAAACTTGAGAACAAGGTTCAAATCCCAACCGGGCACCTGGAAAGGTGACGGAGGGAACACATTAGTGAGCCCTTTCAGAAACGGAGAAATTAAAGGAATATTAAAATAAGAACACTCCTCAGACGAGCGCTTAAATATGGACAGCGCCGCCAGGTAACCTTTAATGGTACCCACTTGCAAGCCCCTGTGGGCTAAAGAAAGCAAAAAAGACAGAAGTACAGGAATGTCGTATGAATAAGGATCCACATTCTTAACCCTGCACCAGTCGCAGAACTTTCTCCAACGGCAACGGTACAGGGACTTTGTTGCCGAGTGTCTGGGCGAAAGCAACACCTCCATCACGTCTTCAGGGAGGTCCGATTCCTTATACCTCAACCTTTCAGAAGCCAAGCGTGAAGGTTGAGGGATCCGACCTCTGGATGGAGAACCTGACCCTGACCCCCCCCCCTCCTTTGAGAGCAGATCGTCCCGGTAGGGAAGACGATGTGGAGGGCAGATGGACAAGTCGAGAAAGGCCAGGTACCACGCCCTCCTGGCCCAAGCCGGAGCAATGAGGATCATCCGGGAACCGAACCTCCGTAACCTCAGCAACACCTGCGGGATGACAGGGACTGGAGGAAACGCGTACAGCAGTGGGAAGGACCACTCCACCACGAACGCATCTCCTAAGGCTCCTCTTGGAGGAAATTCCCACGAGCAGAACCTTTCGCACTTCCGGTTGACACTGGAGGCGGAGAGATCCACTTGAGGGGTCCCCCAAAGGGTGAAGATCTCCAGGAGAATCTCCTGAGCCAGCTCCCACTCGTGAGAGATCACACTCTGCCTGCTCAGAGCGTCCGCCGTCTCGTTTTCGTCTCCGGCCAGATGAACCGCTGAGATCAAAATTTCCTGCTGGATGGCCCAGAACCAGAGCTGCATTGCCTCCCTGCACAGAAAAAGTGACCCTGCCCCCCAGCCCCCTTTTTGTTGAGGTAGTGCATGGCCACTGTGTTGTCCGTCAGGATCAGGACATTCTTTCCTCGCACAGTCGGCAGAAAAGCCTTCAGGGCAAGCCTGATGGCCCTCAGCTCCAACCGATTGATATGGAGACTGGACTCCGACGGAGACCAACGACTGCTGACTGTCAGCTCGTTGGCATGAGCTCCCTATCCCGTGAGGGATGCGTCCGTTACGATCGTCACCTCCGGTCAGGGCAGCCAAAACGGAGCCCCCCTCATCAGATTGCCTTTGTCAGCCCACCACAGAAGGTCCTGAGCGACCGAGGGCGCCACCTGAACGGGGTCAGACATCCTGCCGGAGGACTGACCACTGCATTTTGAGAGCCCACTGCAAAGATCTCATCGGCAGTCGGGCCTCTGGCACCAGAAGAATGCAGGATGCCATGAGGCCGAGCAGCCTCAGGGACCCGAACGCGGGGAGACTGGGCATGTCGAAACTTGTGTACCATCTGCTGAATGTGAAGAGCCCTCACCTGGAGAGGAAAACACTGCCCCATGGACCTGTCGAGCACTGCTCCGATGTACTGGGGCCGCTGAGTTGGCATCAAGTGAGACTTCTTTAAGTTGAGGGAGAAGCCCAGCTTGTGAAGGGAGTGGCAGGTGACGGACAGATGATCCAGGACTTACTCGGGAGAGCACACCCTGATCAACCAATCGTCCAGTTAGGGGTAGACGTGAATCCCCCCCTTTCCTGAGATGCGCTGCCACAACCACCATGAGCTTGGTGAAAACCCTCGGGGCGGAGGCGAATCTGAACGGCAGGACCCGAAACTGAAAGTGCGAGTCGCCAACCGCGAACCTCAGGTACTTCTTGTGCTTTGGATGGATCGGCACATGAAAATAAGCGTCCTTGAGGTCGAGAGACACCAACCAGTCCTGAAGTTGAAGGGCCTGGAGGACTTGAGAAAGAGTAACCATCTTGAACTTGTCCTTCCTGAGGAGCTTGTTCAAACCGTGCAAGTCCATGATGGGTCTCAATCCTCCGTCTTTCTTCGAAATCAAAAAATAAGGGGAATATCATCCCTTGTTCCTCTCCGCTACAGGCACAAGTTCTATGGCACCTTTCTCCAGCAGGGATTGAATTTCCTGCGCAAGGAGCGGATCTGGACTCTTCAAAGAGAGGTTCCCTGGTGGATTGTCGTGAGGCCTCTGCCGGAAAAGAAGACAGTAGCCGTGGGCTATGATCTCCAGAACCCACACATCTGAAGTAATGGCACGCCATTCTTCCAGATGCTGCGCCAGCCTTGCCCCCAACCGGAGAAGCATGGGCCTCATGACTGAGCTGAAGCAGCTGCTGCAGTGCCTGAGGGCAAAGAGGCAATTGCACGCGCGTCCTTGGCACCTCGAGTACATTGTTTTCCACCTCTGGCACTCCTACGGTTGCCCCTTTGACTTGCAGCTCCCCTCGATTTACTAAAGGATGAGTAATAACGAAAAGAACCTCCCCTCCATTGCTGCCCCCCGAGGACGAAAAGGCAGAGGTTGGCGGACTGCAGCGCCCAACGACTTCGCTGCAGCTTTCGAGGTCTGCAACCTCTCAAGACTCTTGTCAGCCTCGCTGCCAAAAAGATGTTCACCATCAAAGGGCATGTTGAGGAGCCGGGCTTGCACACCCGACTTCCGCAACTATGCAAACCTGCGCATTACGGTGCTCGCCGCCATGGACCGGCTGACGCAATCAACCATGTCCAGACCCGACTGAACGGATTCACACATGGCGTCCTTGCCATCCTGCACGATAGCAAGGAAACCATCCCATTCCTCCCCTTCGGGAATATGATCAGCTGCTAGGGAAATACAGTTCCACAGAGTGTGCGTGAAACGAGACAAGGCACAAACGGAGTTGGCAGCCTGAAGCGCCATACCCCCAGAAGAAAATACCTTCTTCGCCCATCCGTCAAAACGTTTGTCGTCCCTATCAGGAGGGATGGTAGGGTACGACGCCTGCTTTGCGGGGGCCGTAGCCGCCTGCACCACCGAACTCTCTGGGGTAGGGTGCGTCGTCAAGTAGCAGTGGTCGCCACTGGCTGGGCGATATTTCTTCGGCAAGGACTTGCTCACTGCCGGGAGACTCTCCGGAGAAGTCCAAGCCGCAGCCACCCTTCTCTGCAAGGCCATATGGAATGGCAGCAACGGGTCAGTTGGAGGACCGTGGTCCAAGATATCAGTCAGGTCATCCTGCTGAAAATCCCCAGGAGGGGCAGACCAACCCAGGTATTCAGTGACCCTCGACATGAGGCGCCGATATGAAGATTCGGCATGCGTGCCAGGCTCCGGCCTACCAAAAGCTCCACCTCCGGAGAGGTGTCTAGACCAGTGGCGTCGTGCAGTGACTGACGCAGGTCCTCAAGTTGACTGTGACCAGAAACAATGTCATCAGGAACCAATGCAGGAACCTCACCTTCCTCAGACCCCTCATCCACCTCAGAAATATAATTTAGAGGCTGGAAAGAGGGTACAGAAAAAGGCACAAAGACATGTTTAGTCTTAGCCATCGCCTTTCTGGGGGGTGCCACCGTGCCACGGGGTACCTCCAACAAGGCTGCCTCGAAATGCGTCGATGGAATGGGCGTCGATGTCGAGCGCAGCGCCGACAGCTTCGACGGCGTCGACACAGGCCTTGAGGGCGGAGCCCCGAGCGTGTCTCGACAGCCTAGGTGTCGACGACTTCCTCAGAGGCGGGGCCTCGAGAGAGTCCGTCGACGACCTTGGCGCAGACGGCATCAATGTCTTCTTCGAAGACTTCACAGAGTCTCGCGGTCTCGATGGCGTCGAGGACCGGGACCTGGTACGGGCAAGCCTAGAGTGACCATCCTTGTCTGACTGGGACCTCGAAGGCGCCCGGTGGTCGCGACGACTGCTCGAGCCCAAAGGCAGATGAGTGGTGTCTCTAGCGCGGCCTCGACTGGCGTCCTCAGACGGCGCGGCCGGACCGGAGCCCTGCGATTGAAAAATCGCCAACATCTCCTTTCGGAACGAATCCCATTCCTCAGGCGTGGAATGCTTGTTGGGATAAGCTACCCGCCGACGGGCGGAGACCTCGGAAGAGGACGGGGAAGGCGACCTGTGATGGCGCTTCCTGGAGTGCCTCGAAGAGGCAGAGGAATGGCGGGACCGACTCCAAGACCGAAAACCCCCAGACTCACGACGATGCGAAGAGTCGCCACTCGAATCGTCCGTCGAAAGACCAGTGGAACACGACTTCCGGGGCTTGGCCACCTTACCGACCGACAGCTTTTTCTTACGCTCCCACAAGGCCTTCAAAGTGAGCGATTGGCAGTTGACACAGTCGTCCATATTATGGTCCTCCCCGAGGCACCAGAGGCAAGCGTTGTGCGTATCTGTCAGGGACATCTTGGACCCACACACCCGACACTTCTTAAACCCGGACCGCGGGGTGGAAGAAGCCGAAGACATCATATTCGATAGCAATGAAGAAACAGGTTCGAAGAACCGAAAGAACAGGATTCAGTAGAATCGAGGCGCGCCGAGATCTCCGAAGCGAACATGTTCGCGGAAAAAACGGAACCGAGGCTACGGGCGTCGTGCGTCCTACTTATAACATCCGGTGAAGTCGGCTCGACGGAGGCCCTCGAGGACGGCGTATCGACGTCATCGAGGAAGGACGCAGAAAGATTTTCCGAAGCAGCACAGCTGTGGTGATTGCTGTCATAGATATGGAATACGTCGGAGGACCCAATCCCCTCGAAATACAATTCCTCAAAGCCAAGCCGTGATGAGGAAAACCGTGAAAGTAGTAAGGATGTGCACATGGTGAGAAGCTGAAGGACAAGACCTATCTCGCATTGCTGTTTAAGGAAGTACTATGTTGACCAAAAACTCAGCAGGGGAAGAGGACCAGATACAGAAGTGAAGTGTGGGGGAGGGGGGGTTCAGAAAGGGGAGGAGTCACAAGGGGAAAAGGAAAACAACAAAAATGAAAGTCAGGTTTTAAAAGAGGGTAGGCAGGAGAACCAAAACCGAGGAGGAAAATAAGCTGTGCGCAAGACCCACAAAAATAAATAAATTGGAAAATGAATATTTCCACAAAAGAAGAACGGGTGGAAGCAATTCTGCCTGTGTGAAATCCTCCTCCAGAACACACACATCACATTGCTGAAGTTATATGCAACAGGGCTAATAACCATATCAACTGTGTTAAAAAAAAAAATGACCCTACAAACATATGCTCTCAATGAGTTTGTTAATGGCATTAATTTCTCATTATCAAATCTAAACTTTGGATCGTCTAGTATGCTGTGTCCAATAGCATAAATGTGAGCTATGAGCTTACACAAAGGTTGGTCTTCACACAAAAACAGCACTTCAAGGTTGTGCTGTCCAAACTTTGGGCTTGCCAAGACAAAACTCATTTGGTTTTAGGGCACCTAAATGCAGAAAGTGACATCCAGTGCAATTTACAGTACTCATTATGAAACAGGCAATAGATCAAAAAAATAATATGTTGAACTCCGCTAAGACACCAACTGCCAATAATATTAATATACATTGATAGGTCCCCAATCATGTATGGCTTAAAGGACAAAGGCAGACAAAGGCTTCCTTTTGATCCTCAGAAAATAAGAATTATGAAAGAAACTATAATAAATATGAAAGGGAAGCTACAAGTGGACAATTATGATGCAAATTATATTCCAAAGGATAAAAATTCTGGTAAGATCCACATGTGACTCAATTTCCAAATCTGCAAAATTGAGACTCCTTAGAAACAGACTGTTGGTATTTACCACTATGGTGCACGGTCTAGGTCAGCATGTCTCGACCTTCCCCTGAGAAAAACAACAAAACAATAATAACAAACTTGTATCCCACCTAAATATTAAACTTCATTACATTCATTCAGCTACAATGGGGTGCTGAGGGCACCGAGGCACACACTACTTGTTGCTCACAATGATGATGTACCCAGAGGGAATACTAGCCATAGGGGAGACTTTTGGCACAGTCACTCGAGCTTATGTCCACAGCGCACAGGTTAATCCTCAGCTGCTGAATATCAAAAAGTGCTTTGTTTAGCCTGAGTCTTTGGTACATGGGACTGGGTCTATTTGGAATATTACAGTTAGTAGTCTAATGGGGGTTATAAAAAAGATGGGTTTCGTCTATGAGACTAAAACGCAGCAGCTCTTATTAACCTAAAAGCTTTTCTGAAGACTGAATGGGGGTGGGAGATAAATATTGCAACATTCAATAAAATGCCACCAGGTACAGAGTGGTTAGGTTTTAGTCTAGAAAATATTGCTTTTAAGACTGGGCCATTTTTCTGCAGAAAACCGAGGTGTCTCGAAAACACTACCATCCACGCAGAACCAGGGAAGAGCACTCAAACAGGGAACGCAGAGATCTACTTCCTGCGTCAGAAGACCTGGCAGCTCGCTGCGGTCTGGGCAACTATACTTATGTGAACCGGGATAGAAAGGCTTGTCACACGGGAGGCATGCGACTAAATTGCCATTTGACATATGATGAATAAGCATTTCTTCGCCCCAAAGCATGGTGCAATAGTGCCTTAGACAGCATAGAAGAAACATCACGTGATCCTATTTGCATAATGAAAAATATAAATATAAATTAAATTAAAACCCGTACTAGAGCACCCAGGGCCCTAAAAAAAAAATAAAAAAAATAAAAAGGAAAAGCATGCCAAACATGGCGGCTATCGTAGTTGCATATATAAAAACATACGGTACAGACAGAAATCCTCTGAAACCACGTTGTTAAATAACACAATCTATTTTATTTCGCGCAACATGCCCATGGGCCGAAGGGCACACAATTAACACACAAGACAAAACGAGCAGTGCTAAATCCAGGGATATAAGGAAACCTACGGCATCTTAATACACTGTTTAAAGAGATATGTATGTAAACAGATATGTATGTAAACAGATTTGTACCAGGATCTACTTGCTTTTGTGTACATCTCTATGTAGGTTATGCCAGAGGTATTTTTTATACATTGGGCCGTTCCCTGAAACATGCTGTATGTCAATTCTCCCATGAAAACTTTGGATTAATACAATTCAAAAAAGAAAAAGGAAACTAAATTCTTTTGAGAGCAATGGGCAGTTTATTTGCCCACAGTGACCGAGGGTAAGCACTGGAGCATAAATAAGTTGCAACCATTCTCTTCAGCATTTTTTGTACAACTCAACCTGCCACAGCAATTCAATTGCAGTGTAATTCAAATGGACTGTAGTGTAACTGAATTGTACTTTATTGAAATTGAATTACGGTTAGGAGGTTCTTCTTCACCAACCTTCATGCAAGCACATACAAGAAGACTGATATGCAAATAGATATTTCTCCTCTGGTAAGTCGCAGTGGTAAGTAAAACGTGATGGTAGACCGTCCTGGCAGGCCACTATCCTACAGAGTAGGCCATATAAACCATGTTCGTCCTCAGTAGTGACTAGTGAGGCCCTCAGAGGTCCAGCGCGCGCGCACACACACAAAGTCGCTGTGAGGAAAGAGGGGAACACTACAGCACAAATAGTCGAGCAGTTGAAACACTCCCCATCGGGAAAGGTCTTAAAGAAACAATTGAGCAACAGGACATTCATACTGAATGAGCTGTAGAAAAACGAGTGTTTCAAAGGCTTTTCATATCGACACATAAAACAATAATAAAGTACCTGCAATCTGCACGGAGCCATCTTCTCCAAGAAGAATATTCCCGGCTTTCAAATCCCTGGAGGAAACAAAATCAACATTAATAAGGCAAACCGAAGTTAAACTCTCTCAAACAACTCAAAAGGAAAACGAACACGTTTGGGTTTTCCTTTAAAGTGCATTCCTTTTCTTTTCAAAGCACAAGAAACTGCCAACTTTTCACATAGAAAGGCAGTTCCTTACATCACACACCCTGCTTTCCTAGTGACGGCTTGGTGCATCGCAAAGAAAAAGTATGGATTCTTGCAGAACATCTGTGAAGCGCAACATGCACCACCAGGTAGGGGGGACTCCTGCAAGTAAAAATTATAAGTTACTAACCGTAGTGACTAACGTACTCTTAGTCCATAGTCCCCTTTCCTCCATATTGTTTGGGCGGGAGACGTAACCTTTTTCACCAAAAAAAACCCTTCTTCCCCTTTTAATTTAGAGGCGCGGCCTGATTCCGCCCTCCAGCGCCACACCTCAGTCCCCATTCACGCGTCGACAATAGATTTAACATTGCCTAATGACACCAGTATTATTAGGGAGGAGGTGGGTGGGATGTATGGAAGAAAGGGGACTAAGAGTGTGTTAGTCACTACGGTGATTAACTTATAATGACTCTTACGTCCCATCACCTTTCCTCCATACTGTATGGGCGATTACAACTGTAATGTTTGCAGAAAGGCGAGGGAGAGGCCCAAGTGGCTGCCGTCAAGGGACATGGCGCTGGAATACGATGGCTGTGGCCTTGGCCCTAACTGTGTGGGCATGCATGTTGGCCGGAAGCGGCTTGTGCTGGCCCTCGTATGCTTCCTTGATGGCAGAGACCATCCAGCGGGATATGGAGGCCTGATAGCATGGCCTCGAGCCTCCGAAAGCAACAGAGCGTCTGACTTGCGGAAGCCCTTGGTCCTGTACAAGTAGAGTTTTAGGGCACGCCTGACATCCATGCAGTGCAGCACTGTCTGTGCTTCATCGTTGGGATCGGGAAAGGACATAGGGAGGACTATTTTTTAATTCAAGTGAAATGCAGATGTAACCTTGGGTAGAAATGCCGGGTGCGTCTGCATGACTACCTTGTCTTTGTGAAAGGTGGTATATGGTTCAGAGGCGAAGGCCTGGATCTCGTTGACTCTGCGAGCAGAGGTAAGACAGACTGGTAGGGCCATCTTGATGGCGACCAGCGTAATGTCCGCGGACGCCATTGGCTCGAATGGTTTGTGCGCCCGGGCGCCCAAGACTATGTTAAGGTCCCACACAGGGTGCGGTCTCTTGGTGGGCGGGTTTAGCCTAGCGAGACCAGTCAGATGTTTGACTATAGGGTTGGAGGAGGAAAAGATGCCTTCCTCTGAGTTCCTGTAAGCCTCGATGGCTGCAAGGTATGTGCGGCAGGTGTCCACCTGTACGCCCGAATGAGCGGGGTGCGCCAAAAAGGAGAGCATGTCATCCAAACTGCAGGCCAAGGGGTCGATGCCCTGGAAGTCTGCCCAGTGGCAGAATCTGGTCCATTTGAAACACATTGTGTATAGGCGCTATATAAATAAACTATCACATAATATCATTTGCTTTTGTACTGGGCCCTGGTGGCCTTGCTCCTGGCACCCTGTATGATCTCCAGATTGGCCTGTGAAAGGCTAATGTGCCAAAGCGTTACCTGCTCAGGTACCATGCTGTGAGGGCTAGTTCCCCTGGCGCGGGGTGGATGATTCTGCGTCATGTATCGCCAGAAGATGTGTTCGGCCCGTCGGAAGGTGTATGGGGGCACCTCCAAGACGTTGAGTAGTTCCGAAATCCATAGTCTGGCCGGCCACCATGGAGCTATCAGAATGATGAGGAGTCGGTGAGACTCCTTGATCTTGCAAATTACCCTGTGGATCAAGGCGTAGGCTTTCATGCCGGTCCACTGGAGGTGAAATGCATCGCCTAGAGAGCCGGGGCCATGGCCCTGCCAGGATGCAAAATGGGGACACCTCTTGTTGTGCCAGGTGGCGAAGAGATCCACTTAGGGGTGACCCGACTTGCTGAAGATCTCCCGAATAACAAGGTTGTTTAGCTGCCACTGGTAATTGTCTGCTCCCAGCCTGCTGAGCCTGTCCGCCTCCAGGTTGGATTCCCCTGGGAGGGGGACCGCCAAGAGGTAACTTTCATTTTCCAAGGCCCATTCTGACATGCTGATCGCCAGTCTGCATAGAGGAGGGGATCTGGTGCCTCCCTGCTTGTTGACGTAGTACATGCTGGTCGAGTTGTCTGTCTGGATGAGGACAACCTTGCCCTTGATAAGTGGTAGGAATGCTCGGAGCGCTTGCCAGAGGGCGTTCAGCTCCAACCAATTGATGTGGTATTCCTGCTCCTGTCAAATCCAGGTACCGTGCACCGAGAGATCGTCCAGGGTGGCTCCCCAGCCCTCGAGTGAGGAGTCTGTGGTGATGGTGGCCTGTGGAGAGGGCGGCCGAAAGGGCTTGCCCGTCCGTAGGTTGCAGTCCATGGTCTACCAAGTTAGGTCCGGGTGGAGAGATGGAGGAACATTGATCATCTAGGATTGCAAGCCCCGCTCCTGATTCCATGAGGCCACAAAGTGCAGCTGAATCCTTCTCATCCTTGTCATGTGTGTGGCACGGCTAACAGAACTGCCGCTAGTAGACCCAGGAGATGTTGGTACCACCATGCCGAGGTCACCTCTCTGCTGAGGAAGTGGGCGGTGACCCTCTTGATGGCCGAGATCTTGTCTTGCGACGGGAAAACCCTCTCGGAGTACGTGTCCCAAATGAGTCCCAGGAATGTCAGTCTGCGTAGGCTGCAGCTGTGACCTCTTGAGGTTGAGCTAGAAGCTCAGGTCTTGCAGTGTGTTCATAAGGGCATGGGAAGAGTGGTGACCCGCTTCCAGAGATGTAGCCTTGACGAGCCAGTCGTCTAGGTATGGGTAGATGTGGAGGCCCTGCGCTCTGAGGAGGGCCACTACAGCGTTCATGAGTCTGGTAAAGACCCTGGGTGCCGAGTTGAGGCCAAACGGAAGGACTTTGTATTGGAAATGGTAGTCCATGATCCTGAACCGTAGGAAAGAATGATGGGGCTGCTAAATTAGGACGTGTAGGTACTCTCCCTTCAGGTCCAGGGAGCACATCCAGTCTCCCCTGTCCAATGTGTCTGCTATAAAAGCTGGGTAACCATCTTGAATTTTTGTAGGGGTAAGGAGAGGTTGAGGGTGGAAAGGTCCAGCACAACTCTCGGGCGTGCCTGGTTGTTCTTCTGAATGGCGTAATTCCTGGAGTAGAAGCCGAAGCCTCGCTGGGAGGCTGGAACTTCCTCCATTGCCTGGCTCTCTATGAGCGACCGGCTCTCCGCCAAAAGAGTTGCTGTCCCAACCTGTGGGAGTGGAGGGGAGGTCAGAGGGGAGGCTGGGATAGGAAGGCAGTACCCAGTGGATACGACAGAGAGGAACCAGGGGTCCGGAAATTCTGGAACCAGAATTGTGCATGGAGAGCAAGCCTGCCCCCCACCGGAGACATGTGGACATGGAGGCTGAGGAGGGGGAATGGAAAAAGCCCTTGCCCCTCCCCCCCTTTTCGTTGTTTGCGCCGGTTCTGAGACAGCGAGCAGTCCGACTGTCTGGATCTGCGTTCCTAGAAGCTGCGGAACCCTCCATATGTACGACCCTTTTCCGAGCACTGCTGAGATTGGGTGTACGATTTGGGCGTGGTCTTTGTAAGAATGGACAGACTTTACCGTTTGTGAGCTGTTCCCTTTGTCCAGCTCTTTGTCCGTAGAGGAGTGGAAGAGGTACACCTGCCTCGAACAGTAGATCTAGAATGCGCTCCTGGACATCCAGGTTGAATTTCGTTGCCCGGAGCCAGGCTGTTCTCCTCATGTCCGTGGCAATGCAGATGGCACGTCCTGAGGTATCGATATGCGCCACTGTGGATTCCATGAGGTCATGCGTCATGAGCTTGGCTTCCGCTAGCCCCGCCTTGAAGTGAGATTGGCATTGGGTAGTGAATACTGGGAGGAAGTAAGCAATTTCCTGCCATAACCGTTGGTTGGCAGCAGCCAGCATGGCATCTGCGTTGGCCTGCCGCAGGTGCAAGCAGGCGATGGAGTTGTTACGCTCACCTGGTATCCACGGGGAAGCCACTCAGCCCTGGTTGGTTGCCAGAACCTTCTCCCCGATTTCCAGATGGTGTCTTCGAAGGAAGTCTAGCCTGAAAACACAGGAGGGCTGGGTTCAAGACTGGCCAACTCAGGTAAAGTATCCTCCCACCACCCCTTTGGCTTCAGCCCTTAGGCCCTCTCCTCACGTTGTTGTGGTATTAGGCGTGCTCTCCGTCCTGCTTTCTTAGCAGGGGTGCGTAGTCTTCAGTGGGTGTGGGCGACCGAGTTACTTCACTGGCGCGTGCCCGTTCAAGTGTCTTTAAGGTAGGTCTTATTGCAGCAGTTTTCTCCACAATGAATATGAGCCTGGTGCCAGGACTGAGTCCAAGAGAGTCTTGGGAGTGGATGCAGGGCCTGCAAGGCCTGAATGGAGCCCCGAACCCTGACCTTACCTGGCAAGTGGACTTGCCAGTGGGGGTCTGGGGTAAGGGTCGTGACAGGAGTAGATCTTCTTGCCGTACGCCTCCAAGATCATCTCCTCCTTGCCTTGCAGCGCCGCAGAGGAGGCGGCTGAGGGTGACTGAGGCTTGGAGTATAGTGATGCCGCAGCGATCACCGAGGAGTATGGGTGAGGATGGGTCGAGAGCAAGAGTGTAAACCCCTCCATCTGCCTGTACTTGGTGTCCTGGCGTCGAATGACCGGCTGGACCGAGTGGGGCTTGAATCAACCCTTTTTGGCCAGGGAGACTACATTGGTTTGCAGTGGAATCCCCGTGTTAGCAAAGGGGCAGTTTCGAGAGGACTTCAGCCAGAACCCCCTCTGCCGGCTGTTCGACCTCAGGCTGGGGGAGGACAAGGTATTCCGCCAGGCCAGCAAGACGTTAATGGAAGGCCCTGGCTGAGGATGGCATGTCTGGATCCTCCTCCTCGTCCGTATCCTGCGGAACTGGAGGATCTTGTGGAGGAGGGGTAGAAGGCGCCTGAGGCTGGGGTACAGGGACCGGCAGCGGAGGTTGTGGAGTTGGCTGTGGAGCCGGAGGAGGCACCTGCAGCGAAACCTGGGGGCCCGATGGAGGAGTCTGTGGTGCCGTTAGCATGGCGGGGAGGACCTCCCTGACTGCATCTTTTATGATAACCCGCAACTGAGGGGACCTCATGAGGCCGAGAAACTTCTCGAAGAGCACCTAATCACTGGCCAAAGAGGTGGCCGGGGGTACCGAAAGGGTAGCGGGGGTGGCTGGGGCCGCTGCATACCCTGTCCATATGGACGCAAAGGAAAGTTGCTCTGCGCAAATGAAGGGTAGACTGTAGGCCACGTACCTGTTTTAAGCCAGTCCCACCTTGACACTCATTCTTCGCCGAATTCGTGGAATGGGGGACGGGTGCCCCTTTCTGGCGCGGTGGCCATTTCCATGAGCTGCCTGGCATGTGTCTAATGTGTTGCTCAGCCCGCTGGGCCCGGCCTCGTCCAAGACTCTTGCGTGTGGATCACAAGGCCTACCCTGCTCCTCGAGCCCAGGACCGGTAGTTGCGACACCCTCGACCAGGGGGTCGGTAGAGCTGCGTTTAGGCACACCCTTGGACGTATTGCCAGTATTAGGGCATAGCCCCTCGGCCATTGTGCCGGTAAAAGGACGTAGTCCCTCAGGAGTAGACCCAGTACAAGAACCTTCCGGTCCCTTGACACTGTGCCCGGGAGGAACCGAGGACCCCTCGACCCGAAGGCCGGTAGCTGTAGCAGCATCGGGGCACGTGCCGGTAGAAGGACCTGACCGGTCCCTCAGAGTTCCTGGGAAGGAGTCTCCCTTGCAGGGTGCGCTGAAAAATATTGGCCCTGGTTTGATGCTTCACAAAGTTCTTGAGATACTCTGGAGGCGACTTCTGGAAGAGCTCCCTCCACCTGGCGAGTCTGTTCTTCAGCGCCTTAAAGGACAGCGAGTCACACGACGAACAGGATTGCCAACCGTGGTCTGAGCCAAGGCAACATAGGCAGAGGGCATGGGGGTCTGAAGTTGGGAAGAGCCTGTTACAGGATGGACACCTGCTGAACCCTGTGGAAGTCGACATGCGCCGGGGAGGAGTGTGATGCCTGAGGAGTGAGTACCTGAGAAGTAGTATCTGCGCGTGGAATTACATGGGCAAAGCCAAACCCAAGAGCACTGGTGAATTCGGCTCGTTCCTGTCGGCTCGGAAAAGGGGACTGGGGTGTGGCGCACAAGGGCAAAGTGAGGGCAGCACATGCTCCCTGGGCCGTGCCACTGCACGCCTCTAAATTTAAAAGGGGAAGAAGGTTTTTTTCTGGTGAAAAAGGTTCCGTCTCGCGTCCCTTGTGCGGGACGCCCATACAGTTTAGAGGAACTTAAGAGTACATGCCACAGCAGCTCCAAGGGCAAAACCTTTCTCATACAATCCAAGTGCCAACGCTTCACGTTTTGCCCCCACACTGGCCAGACAGTTGACAGATGCCTGAAGGGACATTCTAGAAAAGGGCGTCAAACTCAGGTAGGGCACCAAAGCACCTCTCATGGGCCGCATCACTGGCTCTATGAATATTAAAAGCATAATTATGGACAGTGGCGGCAGGTGTATTTTTTTAAATCAGTTGGAGCACGCAATTGGTGCAAGTGAAGTGAGCCAGACAGAAACCATCGGGAGGATTTAGGAGAGTTCCCGCTGGTTCATTTATTAAAATGCTAGGCAGAAAAGGTGCACTTTACAGCCCAGATTTTAGAATCAAGTGGATAAAAAGCCATTTTGTCCAATACAAACAATGGATGCAAAGAAAACAAATATATTTGTACCATGTCATCACCGAAGCAGGCTCAGACACAGCACAGTTGCTAAATTACACCATCTTCAAATATTAGAGTGAGGGAAGGCTGAACCGCAAAACAGTTTAATATAATATTATGGTGCAAGCAGAGTTTTCCATGCAAGTAAACCGTATTAAGCCCTTTATTGAAATGAGGGTGCGAATGACTGCACCAGCAAGTTTGCGCTAGCCTCCTGAAGCAACATGAGCGGGTAGTTAAATAAGGATTCTAGATTCACATTTGTGTCAGTTATTGAATAATTTAAATTCCATGCCTTGGTGAAGTTTTAAAGGGCATTTTAGCACATCTTGTTTAGCGCAAATTCTTCTTGCTTTATAAATGGTGCCAAAGTCTTAAGGGGTAGCTGCATTAGTAACATTTGACTTTTGCTGAAAAGAAAGTAGCCGTTTAATGCTTGCGCTAGTCACTGCATTGTTGATCTGCTTTTAATATCCCGTCCTTTCAGGCGATCTAGCTCTTGGTTTAGCACTGCTCTCAGACATTCCGTAGACCATCTACTGCTGGTCAGAGTCTCCCTCTCTCAAGCTAAAGCTGCTGCAGCCAAGGAGCTTTTTCTCTGCTCTCCCTTTCCAAGGCAAATTGCTTTGCTGTGTGCACTGCTGATGTGCAGGGCCTGATGGAAGGACTTTGGTGGCCCGTTACGGCACGCTGGCCTGAAGTACGACACCCCTGGTCTAAAAGAAAATCCCACGACACGCCTAGAGAACAGCAATTTGCAATACACAAGAGGCTTGTGACAGAGAATTAGATGCTCCTATGAGTCTTCTGTTCACCATTTGGTCACAACCGTCAGGCTGCTCTCTCCCGAATCCTCACTCCATAGGCATCCCAAAAATTAACTAGGTGTTTTTCCCTGTACTATGTACCATACAGTTACAATAGGTAACCAACAGTGTTTCCTACACAGCCCATCAAAATAGGTATCAATGTGAGTTGGAACTTTGATACTTATTTTGAAAGTGCACCCCCCTTTATCGCCATCGTCAACCCCAAACACCAATGGAAAAGCCCTTGTGCAGATTTAACATCAAGTAAGCTCGCAGTTCTCTAAGCTACCTTTTTAAAGACAAAGAGGAACCTGGAAATCTGTAAGCAAAGGGATGGGGGAGGGGTTCATGATGTGTATGGCAGATATTGCACAGAGGATTATGCACAGAACACCCGCAGAGGCTCTGTACTAGCGCAGAATAGCAGAGTCACAACATATACCTAGGACATCCCCATGTGGCTTCTAGCTATCCTCAAGATCGGCCGAGCAACAGAGAGAGAAGAGGCCACCCAGTGATGGCTGTGGAAAATGTGCACCTTCGCGTCAGGAATATTACAAGACATATCCACTCCCCAAAGGCTCTACCATTTAGTCTGGAATCATAATCTTGGGTGAAGTGGCATTGTTTAGATGTGTCAGTACCTCAGGGAAATGGTGCCAGCTGTTGGGTGAAGTGTAAGCTTTACAAATAATATCCTCAGAGTGAGTGTTTTAGATACTCAATTTGCCAGTGTACAGAACTTGGGACCTTCATCTTGCCCTATCCTTATAACTGGTATTGCCAGAGGCTAGCAGTCTGTTGACACCCAGCAGAGTCAGCATGGGGTTTCCGCAAAGTAACGTCTGCAGAGTTTTGGAGGAGTGTTGGAGGCAGTCCGTTGTTCCGCTCCATTGAAGGAGGCGGGCCGTTAACATGAAAAACCTGGTTGACCTGCGGAGCGGCGCAGAGTCAGCAGTCTTGAGGAGACGTTGTGGAGACCAGACCAAAGTCCTGTTCAACCCATGCAAAGAAACTTCTGTATACAGACCCATATTGACTGAACATTGGATCTGCACTCTGGGAGAGAAGACAAAGAATCTGTGGTGGAGTTTAGTCCAGTGTGAATACAGGCAAACGGAGGCAGAAGGGGTTCACCGGTGGAATACCAGAGCCAAGCTGCGTCTTGCAAGTCCACGTGAACAGTGGAAGAAGCCCTTGAATGCACCATTCCCTGCACGCCTTACGATGCCGCCACCGTTGCAGTCAGTGAAACAGTTTAACAACCAAGGCTTCCAATGGCACTCGGTAAGTGCTTCAACAATTGACTCCTGCACCGATTTGCCTGCGCGAAATGCTGATGATGACCGCTTGCGCGCTAGAAATTCAAAATGTTGAGAAAGCTCTCGTGTCACGGAGCCAAGAGAGCCTCAATGTAACAGACACCGAATTGATAGAGATTGGGTCTCTAGGCACTCACTTGGTTGCACATACCTTTGCACACATCGCCGTAGACAAAGAACAAGGGGTTTCATCCCTCTCAAATCATCAGGCGTTAACAAAGTTGATTAGCGAGTGCCCTGAACTCTTCCAACGCAATGTTTCCATAGAAATTGAAGATAGAACAGCGGGCACGAGCACTGTAAGCTGCGTGCAGGAAACGGCTGAGGAATTTAAAAAGGGTTGCGACCGGAACTCGAACTCTAAACAAAGCCGACTAAACCAAGGCTCCTTAAATATGATCAGTAATCAGGAGCAACAAGAAAGCTACACGATCGAAGCAGAAGCCAGTGTGGCAGTGGAATGTGAATACGTTAACAGTACTAACTTCACTTCGCCTACGCTAAAACTGACAACTAGCATAACTGACAACTAGCATAACTGACAACTAGCATAACTGACAACTAGCATAACTGACAACTAGCATAACTGACAACTAGCATAACTGACAACTAGCATAACTGACAACTAGCATAACTGACAACTAGCATAACTGACAACTAGCATAACGGGCGAAATTGACAAGCATGATAGTCAGTATGAACACTATCCAAACTTAAGAGAATCTGAATGGACAAACATTGCTTCACGAGGACTGGTTAGAGTTACCAGTTATACCTGGTCCAGCAAGAGGGGGTAGCAACTTGGCATTGACTCCACAGACAAAAAAGTTGGCCTTAATTCTCAGCATAAATGAAAAGCTTAAGATAGCTGAACTGCCTGAAACGCATGTGGATAATGGCATGCAACATTCTGACTATGTGGAACACGTGTACCTAAATGCACCACAAGATGAAATAGACCTAAACAAATCCCTAAATGGAGAACATCTGGGAAACCATGATTGGCAACTAAATCAGTTGCCCTCAGAAGAGGAGATTGACTCTATGGGCGACGACAGAGAGATATGGATAGAAGAAACATTGCAAGGCAACGAGCCCTCTCAAATTCCGTTATCAATGAATTTAAAGATTGTCGGCTTCCATATTCAGGAAGCCTCAGTGTGTTCGTATTCTGTGAACAACAAAACTGGACACCAAATGTCCACTCCTTTGGTTGGGAATTTCTTTTTTAAAACGAAGCATAAATCTGCATGAAACATCTATAGCAGATGAAATTCTGGAACTGAATTGGCGGCAAACATTTATAAAAAAGAAGTCGAGAGACACTCAAACAACACACAAACATCAAAGAACAGGCAAAACCCTTAATCCAAAAGCAGCTGCTAATCCAAACAAAGATAGCCTGTGACAAACAAACTGGCCACAATATTCGAACTACAAACGGAATTAATTTGATAAGACAGCCAGTTAGTTGTGCCCAGAAAAAAAAGGGCACTGGTGTCTGGTATAAGTAGCGAGATAGCCAGATAAGTAAGCCAAAAATCAGGCTACCATTAGAGACCAACACCAGAAAGAGAGAGACAAGAATCGGATATGGAAGACCCCCATATTCAAAATGGGTGGCATGACATTTAATTGAAAACCTACGAATCAGATCCGCCCGTATTAAAAAAGGACACGCCAAGAAGATTACACCAGAAGCGCAGTGTGGAAAATGTACTACCCGCTGGCGATGACATCAACGAGATACTACAAAACGTCTCCTCACAAACCGGATGAAACTCTTCACCAAACAGCTAAGAAAAATATTTCGCCAATTGTCACAGGAATTCAAATTCATAATAACGTGATGGCAGCCCTTGCAAATTTCCTTAGCTCCTTACACCAAGCTATATGAAACAATAAATGAGAATGTGAAAGATAACACAACATTGCTCACCCTTCTTCATTCAAAACTAGTCTACCTTGAAACATTATTTTAAAATTAGAGGAGCGTCGATGAGGCAAAAACGTCGGCCAACTGGCAAAGGAGATTAAGCGACTTAGCCAGTGTCAACCAGGAGGAAAGAAACATCACAACACATGCCTTGATAGATTCAATAACTTGGATGAGAAAAATGGTAGAAAACAAATGAACGGGAACTTCAAAGAACCATCGAATTAGCTAATGAATATCCCCCCAAAGGCAATAGATTTGAGTTGGAAGGGCCCAAGGGACCCACTTCTAATACAAAACGGGTAACGCCGTCCAGTATGCACCTTAAAGGAGAAGTTATAGGAACAACTAGTCAGGGAACAACAACGAAAATCAGGCAACAAATAAACGCAAAAATGGACCAGAATAGTTTAGAGACTGGAAAGAGAGAAAACCCAAAAAATAGTTTTAACACAAATCCTTGACATACCAACAGAATCAAAGACATTGGATCCAAAGCAAGGAAACCGTGCCAGGGCCGGGATTAATCACAAAGAGACAATATAGCCAATGGGTCAACAACTCAAATAAGGCTTCAAGAACAAAAGAAAAAACAGAGGCGACAAGAGCACATATTCAGTATTCAAGAGAAATAACAGACAGTTTGATGAGAAGACTAATCTAGAGAAGAAATGCATGACCCACCAAAAGGAAAAAAACTTTCAGACAGACAAAAAGCAAATGACAGAAAAAAAAAATGTAAAAATCTTAAAACCAGCTCGAAAAGGAAACAGACTGGATCAATGGCGTTTTTAAGAAACATTCAAACGCTGCCCTCTTTAAAACATCCCAGCCGGCCTAATCTGCAACAAGACAATGAGCATAGAACTATGTCTAGCGCTCCAATGAAGATCACAATAACTCCGAACCTAGCGGATGGTGAGAGGGAAAACAACACATCCAGTGACGAGATGGACAAGACATGTGACTTAATTGACCACGCTTCCGTCTATATTGAGGAAAATCAAATTTAGAAGAATATTGTGTTCAACGAGTGCTTGCAAAATGAGCTTGATGTGAATGAATCCAACAACATCAGTGCATCTTCAACCTCAACCTCGTATTCCGAAGTAGGTGATGATGAAAAAGAAGTAGAAGCTTTGGTGCCAGAAACTCTTTTCTCACAATGGAAGAAAAAGAGATTAGAGGAAGACAGTCATCAAAGGAAAGAAACAGGAAAAGAAAAGACAATGAGTTCCAAGAGCTGGAATCCTAAAAGGCCGGCAGGCATGAAAGAAGTAACTGACATACACAAAGTACATGCACATGCTGAGCGACTCATTCGACAAGCCAAAAGTGAAACTTGAAAATATTTTGAGGGAAAAAACTGTCACGAATTTGAATCGGCATAAATGTGCTCAACTTGTTACATTGTGTTCATTCTCTGAAGACTGCTGTACCAACAACATTGCAGTGGTGGAATATATTGACGAAAACAGTCGATAAAGTGATTCTCCATCTCAAATTCAGTTCATGAAAAATACGCGCAGTGGAAAGCCGGACCGAATCTATTAAAACTTGGATATGAGCTTGAAGAGCACAAAGGGAATCTCAAAGAGTCATACCTCATTCAATAAAAATCGTCAACGATAAAACAGAACCCATAGGTCAGCGAAAGGAAGCACTTAACAGTGACTCCCATCAAAAAAGGAATATAATAGTCACATTTGAAAACAACAAGACGGGGAGATCACTTGTCAAACAAAAAAAAAGCACTTACCGAACACAGTCGAACCGTTGAAGACTGGTCATGGGTAGCAAAGTCACTAATGTTGTCAAAACAGAACTAGCAAAAAAAAAAAAGAGAGAATATCCACCACAAAGACGTTGTGCTCTCATGAAACATGAGGGGATTTAGGCATCTCTTTAACAACCCGGACAAGAATTTGAAGAATGCAACAATATTATGCCTACAAGAGACCTGGATACAGGAGCTTCCGACATGTACAAACTACGAGGTTCTGATAAATCCAGCAAAGAGAGGGGGAAAATGGAAGACCATATGGTGGTCTTCTAATGCTGATAAAACAAAGTAAGAGTATGGGTCAACAAACATGGACATTTGAGTACATTTGGCCCATGGGCAATAATTGAAACAAGAGGTCATCACCTCATTAAGAACTCTAGAATGTTGGTCTTAAACATATACGGGAATCGAGCTAAAACTAACACTACAAACATATTGAAAACACTTGCCGAAACAATAAAAAAAGAATTGGAACTTGATCCCCTCTTAAACATTCTCTTAGACCTAAACATAAAATGCATCAATCAGTATGGCTTGCCTAATATAGATACCAAGAGCACAGGCGACATTGACACGGCTAAATGGCTCCAACTGATGGAAGTTAATAATATTTTCATGTTAAATAGCCAAGTGGAAGGAGACATTCCTAGTAAAGCAACCTGATCAAATGGTGTACAGAAGTCCACAATAGATTACATGTGGATCTTGAAAAAAACACCTGCATAAAGTTGGCCAATTTGAAATATTACCGCAAAGAAACAGGGACTTTAACATCTTGAGACTGGTCTTGTGAGAAGAACAAAAAGAAGAAATGATAAAGAACATCTTAGCCCCCATAAGAAATGAATCAAGGAGGGAACCGCCTACGACTAAGGAAGAAAAACGCATTGGAACTGACTTACAAGTACAATAACCTATTACCGAATGACAAGAGTGATACTTCCTATGTACCGATATTGAAGGTGTACGAAACAAAAAACACAAGGTTCAAACTTCCGCTTTTTAGAACCTAAACATCAATACAGCAAAGAACTAGTTGCGAAGAAAAAACAAATGAGACAACAGGTAAAACAAATCAAGCAAACTGTATGCCTCGTTAACCAACCTAAACTAATTCAAGTTGCAAAACAACACTACAAAAACTGATGGCTGATGGGTTTAGAATGATGAAAGACCAGGAATAAGGGGAACTGATGCTTTGAGTGCTTGCCAAAAGAACAAGAGACGTGGTCAATTATTAATAAGCAAACTTTAAACCAACAAAGTTGGATCGCAAGTGGCATCTCAGAAAAAGACTAGATAGATCACTATTCCAAGGTATTTGGGAGCATAGATGAATTGGAAACAGTTGCTATTGGAGAAAATCCCTCTTGGAACGTTATGACTAATGGAGAGCAAATAAGACTGAAAATACTTAAATTGGAAGATTCCTCCGCAGCTGGTCCGGACGGGATCACAAATATCCACCTCCAAAAAGATCTTTTCAATTGGAGTAGATTGATCAGTGTGATATTCAAGAACATTGAGAAATACAAGCAGATTCCAGAATCGTGGACAAGGAGTAGTACAGTTCCAATTTTTAAGAGCGGGAAGAGAAATTAATAAATTAAGTGACAGCGGCAGATGGGCTTTACAAAACAAACAGGAACACAATTGAACTTGTTTATTCTCTCCATACTGAAACTAAACCCCATCAAAGAATCAGAGAAATTACATCTGGCCTTTATTGACCCAAACCAGGCCTTTGATGGAGTGATAAGGCCCAAATTATGGGAGAAATTGAAGACCTGGAACTGTACTGTCCAGACGGTATATTACAGCCAATAATAGTTTTATATTCTAATATAAGCTTGACTTTTATGGACTTCATTCATTCATGGTGCGTCACCCTTTCTCAACTCTCATGCTGAACTTCTTTTGCATCTTGTACTCATGGTGGCCCTGAATCATGCTGTTCCCCTCTTCATCTTGTATCCTGGCTTGCAACATTATGTGTTACTACTGACTTCTGCAATTGTATTCACTCTCCCGTCTTGCTTCTCCACTCTCTTTTGACTGCTAACTCTCTGTTCTCTCCTCCTTTCCCTTCTCCCTTTTCCTATCTCCTCCCTTTACTTTCTTCTATGCACTTACTCTATCAGAATTGTCCCTGGACTTAGTATGATAGCAACCTCGTCTGTCTCCTCCTCCCTCCCCTTACTGGTTTTTTCCTCCCCAAGCCGCCTCCAGCACTATCTGAAATGTTGTCAGGCCTAATATGATAGTCGCTTGTTTTGTTCCTCCCCTACCTTTCTGCACCCCTCTCCCTCACCTCTTGTTTTTTTTCCGGCTCTACCAGAAATGTTGTCAGGCCTAGTACGGTAGTCGCCTGTCTGTTTCCATTTCCTTCCCACTCTCCCCCTCCCTTCCTCATCTATGTTTTAGCTCTTGCACTATCTGAAATGTCGTCAGGCCCAGTACGATAGTTAATTTCACATCCTTACTGTTCATGGCCTGTAAGAATGTCATTGTTTTTCCCCTTGTTCCCTCCCTTGCCTTCAAGCGCTTTGAAACACATTGTGTATAGGCGCTATATAAATAAACTATCATATATATCAATAAATCCACGAAAATCAGGATAAACAATGGGGGTTTACTTTCAACTGATATGCCAACTAAAAAAGGGGTCAAACAAGGGTGCCCCCTAGCGGCCACTCTTTTCAAGCTTTACATCGCTGACCTGACAGATGCCTTAAAAAAAAAATATATAACAAATTTCCCACCAAATATAAACATAGAAATTCCGATTATTTGCTAGGCAGATCATATAGTGTTAATAGACCAGACCCAAATTGACCTACAGAGCTTGTTGACCAATCTGCAGGCCTATATGGAGAAGAATAATCTTGAAATAAACATCAGCAAGTCTAAAATATTAACAATCGGTGGAACCAATAGGATGATGGACTAACAATTCAACTGGAGAACTGATCAGGAAATTCTTGAAAAAGTGAATGATATTCCGTATTTAGGAATTAGATTTAACAACTCAATAGCAGAAATAACATGGGAGAAAGAGCTACATATGAAAGTAAAAAGGCTGAGCTTACAAGGATCAATTCTAAATGGGAAATTTGGAAAGTTTTCATTAGGGCCGGTGAGATCTTTCTACATGCAAAAAGTGATGGCAATTTTGACCCATGGTGGTGAAGCAGGCCTTCATCCATCTTGGAAATTATGGCAAAGCTTGAAAGTCAGTTTTGGAAACCAATCTTGAAACTCCCGCAATGGACTCCAATTGTTGCTATAAGAGCTGGGTTATGGCTTCAGTCCTATATCCAGTAATAGAATTGCAATCTATAGCACTCTTAAGAAAACGTGTACTGCTTTGAGCCTGTGATAGGCTACAAAGTATTAGCAAAGCATGAACATGGGAAAAGTGCAGTCTTACTCAATAGCTGGAAAGATAAGTGGACGCAGGAACAACGCAATTTAGAGTCAACACTGGAAGAGTTAATTGCGAATCCTGAGCGAGTAAAACAAATAAAAATAAATAAAACTCATTAGATCAAAGGCTGTCCTATAAAACACAAAAAGACGCTGCCATAGAACATCTAAAAAAAAAAAAAAAAAAAAAAAAGACACTACTTATGCAAATAAGATTGGGAGTATATCCAACAAATGCGTTCAAGTTTATTACCGGTAAACGTGGCATAGATAATGGGTCGTGTAGATTTTGCAAGAAACTTGATACTTTGGAAACGACAAAACATCTCTTGCTAGACTGCACTGCAGTTCTGGAGGAAAGAAAAAAAATTCTTGAAACCTATATGAAGTGATTTAAAACTTATGACATAGATGACTGGTGGAAATACTTTATCCTAGGAACAAATCCCTTACTTATAGCTGCAGGAATAAATATACTAGATAAAACTATTGAAAGAACAAGAGATGATACCCAGTCAAGGTAAAGCACCAAGATCCGATAGTGGAATCATCAATGCCTAAGGACAAATTGACATTAAGATGAGAAAAACATTTTAAGTGGCACTTGAAAATAAATAACAATAAGAAAACTATGGACATTGACCTGGAGATTTGATTGAGAGATGTGTAAAAAGTTTATTTTAAATTGTAATCACAATAAAAAAAAATTGTTTAACAAGTAACTCCACATGACCTGGAACGAAAACTACATCAGAACTCTACACAACATTTTAAAACACATTTATAGGCCACAGTTAGTGTGATGCTGGAAATGCATTAAAGGGGCAGGGCCTCCATGTGCTTGTCCTGTACTCCCTTATGTGTGTTCTGTGTTTTCTGCACAGCATTCTAGTTGGGACCCCTGGCAGTTCAGCTCCTCCTCTTTTTGGGTGTGGTAAACAGAGACCCCTGGGATAACCTATTTGGCACACATAGGTGGGGGTACAACCCTGCACCCTTAGCGTATGTTTTTGGGCAGCTGTGTGTTGCCCACACAGCAGGGTATGGGCTGGTGGCAGCGTCATGCTGATATGACAGGTGCTCAGAGTATCCTCCATTTTGGGATACCCAGGCCCAGCCATAGGAATCAGTGGATTCCTGATAGAAGGCAAGATGGCCGCTGAGGCCTATTGGTTTCTATTGCCTGTAACCTTGTTTTCCCAAAGTCCTGGGAAGCTTGGGCTCTCTCCCTTCCACTGACTGGCTGTTCGGTGGATGAACCATATATGGTATTATGGTTAAGTCCAGGCCAGACTGGCTGGAGCCTTCCCAGTGACTATGTTGTGGGTACACCATTGGGGTGGGACCTGTGTGAATGGAGGATGGGACCAATAGGAATTCTATGTTATAGTTTGCGTGTGACACAATGAACGAGACAGCCATGCCTAAAACACTTGTGTATAGGCGCGTTACAAATGCCATATCACATCATAAAACTGACATGAATGCAGTGTGGTGCACTGAAAGGCTGGGTGTTTGCCCCAATCCACATTCCTTGTTATGGGTGTCTGGGCGGAAGTGAATGGCCTGAATGCCTGTGAGCCTGATTGGCAGCCTGCCTGCATGAATTCCATTCTGTGTGATTAGCTGACTGAGCCTGGCTCAGCCAGAGTGAATGAGGGACAGATGTGTACATCGGGGGACCTCTCACTTACCTGTTCAGATGCTGAAGTTGAAACTCGAAGCAGATCCTTGAAGCCCAGCTGGACGAGAAGATTGCTGCTGCATTTCGTTTGAGCCAATCCAAGAGCTATCAAGTCTGTAAAGGACTGGTCCTAGAGAGGACCTGGCTAAGGGACTTCTCCCCAAGCTACGAGGGATCATTGTGCAAAAAACTGCTGTTCTTCATCGAGGCACTCTGGAACCCAGTTCTGTAAGTCTGACGTCCAGTGAAGGTGACTGGCAAGAATCCTGAAGAGAGCACCTGGACATCGAGGTCATCGAAGTTCATTGACGTCGACTGGGGTTCTGAAGATTTCCGTGACCGCTGGAAGCTAGTCCAAACATGTCGTTGAGAGGGAGGGACACCTCGATGCCATGCTGCTCGACGCCCGGAGCTGAAACGCTCTCCATTGCCTAAGAACATTTGAACGAGGGCTCCCTTCCCATCACTGCTGACCACTGTCCTGCCCGAGAAAGTCTAGGTCACCGAGAAAAGTCCAGTGTGTTTACCGCCACCAGAAGCTGACAAAGACATCCCGAGGACACAGTGAAGATACGAGGTCCAGCCTGTGGTCGAGCCCCGATCGTCGAAGCTATCCCGAGGTACGTGCTGCGGCTGCAGCACAGACAGGCCAGACGACTACTGAGCGTGACTCCAGACTCCTGACACCCGCTGCCAGCTCTGCATCCATCACAGAGTCTTATTTGCGGCACTAAACACTTTGCATCAGGGTCTACCGCACGCCTCACCTTCCCAGGGCTTCCATCGAGGAAACGATCGTCAAAGAACACCGCCAAGGTCGAAGCTGCTCTATCAGCAGCAGTGTTCCACTTTTCCTCGAGTTTCAATGCCTAGTGGCTCCTGCTTTAAAGTGAATCCATCCTCGAAGGATACCGTTGACGAACCATCAAAGAAACTCTTCCATTTCAGGTAAATTGAGGTTGTGAACTTTTTAAGCAAGAAGCAAGGCTTATTGAGCATTTATGGACAGGGCTTGTTAAATTCATTTATACAGGTTGCACAGGTGGGGTTCCTCATTCATAATTGTGCATCTAGATCCAAAGAAAGCATTCTGCTATTGCCAAACCTGCCGTCCTCATTATCTTTGCTGATACATCTTACTGAATGATTTGTATGCTCTATTATAATAATGTTTGGTTACTCTTCCTGGTGGTGGTGAAAGTTGTGAATCTGTAAGTCGACAAAGATCTAATGTCTAACTCGGGAAGCATCAGGGTTCAGTGGATCCCACGGAGGAGTTTGTTGGTATTGGTAAGGTGATGTGGAGGGCAGGTGCAGCCCAGTTGTTTTAAGTCCCAAGGTCATGAAGGATCACTAAGGTGAGCTAGTGCTATAAGCTTGGGAGCGTTTGGAACTCAATGAGGTAGCATTCAAGGAGTCAAGTTTCTTAGAAAAAGCACCAAAATGTCAAATTACATAAGTGAAAACAGGAGCAAATATCCAAAGAAATATAAAGGGAGAAAATCTAATGAGGGTTTATAAAATACCACTCAAATAATGTCTCCAACATGTTTTTTCTTATAAAATGATATTGCCTGTTGATATTTTTCCATCCACTTCTAAAATACCCTCTAAGAGTATCTCAAACACAAACGAATATGTCAAGTACTTTGTCTCCCTGTAATGTGTGTGTTTTGTTGGACTGGATTTGTAACAGGAGTTGGCATCGAGGGAACGGTGCATGCAACAGGCCCAAAGAACAAACGCAGGAGGTAGCAGTCCCTTTCGAGGGAAGCAGGTAAGGAGGGGGGACTGATTTGGAGTTTGAAAGTATGGTGCTGCACAGGACAAAGTTTAGTGGACCCCAGATAAAAGTAAAAAGAAAAAAATTCTAAAGAAATGGCATGATTGTGCCATTGGGCAAAGAGGAAAGTAGATGGAGGGCTGACGCTGGGGCAAGGTTGTGGGATACAGGGGGCCATATTGGGGGCTTTGAACCTTCTAGGGTGTAGCACACCCAAAACAAAGGGAGGCATTGTGCAGTTGCTCTGGTGAGGAGAAATCCAAGTAAGGCAAGGGGTCAGGGCGATGAGAGGGACAGGATCAAGGAAAGAGAATGTAGACAATGGAGGGCAGGCGTGGATTGGGGCATTTGAGGGACCATGGAAAGTAAAGCATTTGAAAAGGACATGTTGCCAAGTGACAGCCAGAAGGTAAACGAGGAAATGCCCATTTTACTTGTTACGCTGATATTTTTGACAGTGTGTCCTAGGGAACAGTTAATGTTGACAGGTTGATGTAGGTACGAAGGTTTGGGGATGACTAGGCAAGGTCCAGACTTCAGGCTAATAGAACTATTCCTCAGGCCTTGCTAGGAGTATCATGCAGAGGGAGCCGCTGAGAGGGTGGGCAGTGGGGAAGCACACACCTGCTGTAACAAACCTGCAAGAGTATGAGAAGAGTGGAGCAGCAGGCAAGGATGCGGACTCTAGCAGCAACTCAACACTAGAGAAACAAGTGGCAAAGCAAAATGTACAACGTTAATGGCGCAGGAGAAGGAGAGAATGCTAAGGGGTGAGTAATGAAGGGAAGGCAAAATGGAAGGCACAACGGTTGGTCAAAGAAAGCTGTGGGATGAACCAGATGCAAAGGTTGCATTTCAGGGAATGCAGTCCAGTACCCAGGCCAATTGAGTGAAGCTGAATCACTTAATGCAGGCTTGGAAATAAAGTTGAATAGCCATCTAAAGGTAAACAGCAACTGTGAAAGGGTTTGAAGTACCTAAATCCTGCTAAGAAATAAAGCTCTATACACAGCACTGAAACGTCAGAGACTAGAAGAGAGTACTGGTTTCATTCATCACATGTAAGGCAACAAAACCCAACAGCCATTCCAAACTCCAAACAGAATTGTAATAAACCATCAGTTGCATGCTGGGGCATGACGTTGAATACCTCAATCCAAGTCGAACAATGGTTTTCAGCGAACATATGTTATATGCTGGAAAGGAAGACTCACATCCAACCATGAATGATTGAGTAATGATTTGGTCCGAGTACTTGGAAGGCTATGAACCATTTGTTCCAACCCATTGGTAAGAGAATAACCAACAGTGGTAGCCAATACATGACAAGCAGTGTTTATGAAATAGAGAACGTGGCTTTAGCTACAAGTACCTGCAGGATTGGAAAAGGTCAAAGGTTTTAATATCTTGAAAGGGAAGTCTTACAGCTCAGTAATTATCTAGACCATGAAGGAGAACCTGAATCAATTATCCCATGCAGAGCCAATGGATGCCAAGCCCATGCTCCCAACCCACATTCATGTGGTAGAAGGACAAAGAAAGGAATTGATTGAAGTGCTTATTGTACAGTGGAAGCACATGCAATAACTGAGCAGCAAAGCTAATTGGACATCGACAGACCTGAGAGAATCCTCCTGGATCCCAAGTGCACAGACAGAGGAGTAAGCTTAGTCTACTTCAAAAGAAGAACGACCCTAGAGTTCGCACAAAATGGAAACTGTTTTAGACATTACCACAAAGCCACGTGTTTAATGGGAACGTTTACTAAAATGTTCAAAATAGTATTAAGAACTTGGGTACCCAACAGGGGTCCCTTTGTCATTCCTTTCTGGCCCCTAAACTGCGGACTGCTCTCCCTCCCTTTACTTTCTGCCCCCAGCCTTCCTTTTCGAAAAGCTCCTTTCTTAGCTACCATTGTTAAAAATACATGTTGGCTTTTGCTTTTTATTTCCCACATATTTGACTGTCATTTTTAAATAATTTTACAGCACATTGATGAAAGAGATCCTTAATTTCAAATATATGCGAGACTTGTGCATATAAGAAATGTCTTTCTTTGTATACTTATGTGCTTACTTTTTTTATGTATTTGTATGTGCTTAAAGTGTTTGCAAATTAAACTAAATGCACAATAAAAAAATCACAAATAAAAATAAAGACCCCTTGGCATCAAGCTGGTAAGATACTTGCTCAGAGTACAGTTGCATGAGGCACCATCATGGGTTCAACACCCTGTAACAGACTACCTGTGAATTTTGCACAGTGCAGCCTAACTTAAATCCACAGACTACAGATCAGTGATTTGAAAAACAAGATCTTAGTGCCCCCGACTTCTAACACTTGTTAGATACATGAAGAATATTTCTCATTGTGTTGCCAGTAGTGGAAGAGGGCGAGCCTTGGAACTTGGCTGCAATGTCAATCGTAAAAGAGTTGGAAGATGCTGATCCAGCAAAGGGCAGATCGATAACCTGCTTCTGAGCCGCCTGTTTCAGAAATAAAAGCCCTAGAGACAGCACTCTACCCACATCAAACAATCACAATCCCACATGCAACAGGAATTTGATGTAGTTGAAAAGGATGAAGCATTTGCCTTTTCAGAGTTATGTTTCTGAAATTGACATGCGTTTCAGTTCTTACGAACTTTTCACATATTTAAAAAAAGAAAACGTATCAGATTCCCATCATAATCAATATTTAAAATTTCCATCACAAAAACGAGCTTCTGTGATGTGTTCACACTTCATTTCAACTCAAAGTAACGCATCTATCACCCAATTTTACCCCTATAAATTGTAAAAACTCAGCTTCACCTAACTATTAAAAAAACATTACAATATGTAAACGTTCACATTATACCATCAGACACCTGGCCAGTATCATGGGCTTCTCACATTTCATTAATCTTGTTTCCACATTCTGCCATATTTTATAAAGTGCAATCAGACATTATCTGAATTCTAACAGTACCGCCAGAAATCAGGGACTTTGATCTAATCACAAGTATAAACAAATTCGTCCAAATTATACACAGATTGTGCCCAATTCCTTACATTCTGTCAATACATGTCTAGCCGTTTCGGGGATATGGGCCAATTTACAAAATCGACACATTCTAAGCTCCGCAGGAATTTAAAGTTGGAGACTTCGTGTCAGTGTCAGGAGTTGATTAATCCTCATGAGCATCACCAATCTCCTAATGACTGGGGATGAGCTTAAAATCAAGTGCCTTTGGCTAAACGTATGGTTTACTTTATTCAATTCCAAATACATTTTTAATGGGGCCAGATGCTCCTCATTTTTTTCACAATTCCCAAAGATTTATTTTACTTTCAATTTGAATTGGCGCCATTCCAACTCCCTTTTTGGCCTTCAACCGATGGATTCAAACAACCTGATATTCACATTTTGCAGGGCTTCAAACTTTATCATTTGTATTTCACATGGGGACATTTAGGATCCGTAATAGCTTTCAAGTACAATGCCCCCTGACTCTTTATGTCCTGGCCCTCTAACAAGGTTAGCCCTTATTCCAATCTGAGTATTTCCATCGGTGTACATTGTGGTAGGCCCTGTATATTCCCTCACAATTTTCATTCCAGAACGTTCAGCCATTTAAGTTTGCAGATTGCTAAAGCAGCCAATCCATAAAGGATTGCCAGGCAAAAACTTTGCTTATATAGTAATAGTATTCCTTGAATACTAAACCCACCCATCCCATTTGAGAATCTCTTAAGCCAATTTGTTAGTAGGGCAGCTTTTCTGCTTTTGTCAGCAATCAAGTGAGCATAATGTTTAGTAATGCTTAATGGTACCCCCTCTACCACCCGCATCGCTGCTGTAAAGTCAATGTATATATTATACTTACAGGGGGGAAGAGGCTTCTTTTGGGTACTGCATTATTTATTAATGTATCTAATAAAACCATGTTATGAGGGGTTGCACAAACAGTTCCGAGGTCCGTCTGAAAGGTTACCAGTAAGGTCTTTTTTTCGACCCCGGAGTAAAGCTCACTTCGCACAACACATGAAACAAATCTTGCTTGAAGCGTCAAGCATGGAAAGCAATCGATAGTTTCCTAGTTCAGTCCTTAGACCTTTTTTGAAAACCAGGATTAGTATCGACTGCCTCCATGAGTCTGGAATGTCCCCCTCTGCACAAACTTTGTTGAAAAGAATCTCCAATATGGTAATGGATTAAATATATATTTGCAAGGCCATCTGGGCCCGGATCCTTTCAATTTTCTAATCAACAGTTCAATACTATCTTTATCAAAATAGAGTTGGAAACTATTTTTACATACATAACATCCTGCTGGTTTCTCTCAAAGCAGTATGTTTCCAAGTGACAGAACAGCTGCATTTCAAAGTAGTTCCAAATAATGTAATGCGCCTGTGGAAAACATTTTCCCCACACAAGAACCTTGGAGATGCATACTAGCCAGCTTCATCTTCATGATACTTGGGCACAAACTCGGTTAAATGTTACCCCAGATGTCAGCTAGTTACATCGGGTGATTCATAAATGAAGTCCCTCACTCTACCAGCATCACTTCTCTGCCTCTCGGGCCTACTGTTGCTGCCTGGCACGACCTGCTTGACAGCCACTCCGTGTTTTTGCTCCATATCCTTACTCTAGCTATAACTGTTTTTTCATTTTCTTGGTTGTGGTCGCTATTCCTTTTGATTATCTTTCTTGCACTGTCTCTTATGTTATTGGCCTGCCCTTCTCTAATCTTGCTGTTCTATTTGCATCTCTCCCCACCTTTTGAGCTGCTTGTATCCCTCACTCCTATTGTGTTTGTCCTACTATTAACTCTGTTACCCTTCTCACTTTCTTTGTTGCCCCATCATGTAGCTCATTGCTCTCTCTTCCTGTTGATCGAATTCCTGTTTTGGATTGTCTAGTATGTTCTGTCCCTTTGCGACCCCCGCCCCTCCCACCACACATTTGTTCTTCTGTATTGCGGAGGTTCAGAGTTACTCTTCCTCTCCTGTTTTTCTGTTGGTCTTTTAACATTACACAAATAAATATCCAAAAAACTGAAAATTACTTTTCGGTTTAAAAATCTAGTGCAGCTTTACCATTGGGTGATACTTTTTAGATGTGTGCAAACCTTATTTTGGCATTAGGCTAGGAATTATAGAGTTACAGGTTTGTGTGACCAGATGCAGCACTTGCTTGAATGCAGATGCTTTACCAACACTGTATACCATTACAAGTACAACAGCCCATAGATCTACGTAATTTGTCCACGGGTAAATTACCCGCAGCGGAAATGTTTGCATAGGAAATGTACGCAATACAAAATGTTCGTACATTTCCCATGCAAACATTTCCATTACAAAACCATACAAACATCCACCCACAACACACCCGCAACATACCCCCACCCCCCTACTTACCTTCTTCGCACTGTGTCCCTGCAGCGCCAGTTCACCTCCACTTCCGTGATCGGGAACTGGCGCTGGGTCCCTTTTTTTTTTCTTTCTTCCGGCAGCTGCAGGGCTTTCTCCCGCAACCCCCGTTGTAGTACAGTGAGCAGGGGACACCCCCACAGACCCAGTTTTTTTTCTTATGTCAGGTGTGCTGCGGCAGTGTCCCCGGCAACCCCTGCTCTCTATACTGTACAGTCTAGTGAGCAGGGTGTTGCAGGGAGACACCCCTGCAGCCTTTTTTACACTTTTATGTCAGACCGACGCCACCAAAAGACCTAAACACATACTACGAAAAGCTCGAACTTTTGGTAGTTAGAACTTTTTGTGGTGTGTGTTTTAGGTCTTTTGCTGAGGATGGTCATTTCGGGTTAGGTAATTTCGTCCTAACACAGCATATATGAGCTGTGTGTTCTGAGCCATTACATTGTAGGAGCCTCAATGAGGTGTGTGTTCTGAGACGTTAAGTATAGCAGCCCAGATGAGATTCATCTGTTCTGAGTCATCACAGGTATAGCAGCCCGGATGAGGTGTGTGTTCCGAGCCATTACAAGCACAGCAGCCCTGAAGAGCTATGTGTTCTGAGCCATCACAGGTACAGCATCCCTGATGATTTGTGTGTTCTGAGCCATTGCAAGTATAGCAGTCCCGAAGAGCTGTGTGTTATGAGCCATTACAAGTAATGCATCCCAGATGAAATGTGTATATTCTTAATCACTAAACATTTAGTAGTCGTTTTGATAAGTTGAACGTTAAGTCAACTGTGTTACAATTGAATGTTACCTGCATCTTAAATGCATATATCTCTGATGCAGATTCATTAACTCACCTATTAACAGATTTGAAGGATTTGAACAAACAGGTACAAAATAATCTCTGCAGCAGTGTTATTGGCCCATTGAGCTGCCTTTCCCAACAGGCTGTTGACACTGAAAGGCACATAGGGTAAGGGAACTGGCAGTTCCATGTATGGCTTACCTGACAAATAGTTTATCAAAAGCTCTAAGCCTGTTTGGACTATCCTACGTTAGTCAGGAGATTCATAATGAGGCTTTGAAATGTGCTAGATTGTTGGCAGTGGGACTCAGTAATCGGACATGGGAGAAGCAGAAGTCTTGAAAAGCTCAAGACCAAGTAGAAGGGATTGAAGTATATGACATCAATGCCATCTTCTCACACTGTCAGAGGTTGGTGGGAAGAGCTCAGACTGATCTTGCTCTGTACTTTAGCTTGCTGCAGAAAATGGCAACACATGTTCGTGCTTTCTTAACAGCAGCTCTGTTAAGAAATCCAGGTACTGTCCCAAAACATAGCAGTCCTGCTAAGAAACGTGGGCATGATGCAATCAGCCCTGCTGTGAATATTTGGCATTGTGCCATGACATGCGTACGGTTGAGCAGCTCCGTTGATAAATTAGGCTACTTTGCCTGAATATGTAGCAGTCCGGTTGAGAGGTACAGGTACAATCTGTGCCACTGAAAATATATACAGCACTGCTTATACCTGTATACATTATACCTGATCAGAAAGGGAGTTAAAGTTCAGACCACATGCCTAGCTATGCAATTGGTGTGCTTCTGTGATGAAAAGAAAAAATATGAAACGCCCATTCTGCCGCAACTGCGCTGCCTCTATTAAAGCCAATTAAGCAGAATTGTTGCCCTTATTAAAGACAATTTTCATTTTACACAATACTGTCAAGATACTTTAATAACGCTATAACCTACAAAATGCAGGCAGGTGAACAAAACACACATTCCCTTTTAGATTACTCAGAAAGTATCATCTTGATAGAATCATTAACAGAGGAGTGTGTTAAAAAAAAAAAATTGAAAACCCTAGAGGGTGTTTGACAGTTGCGATTGGTCAATCTGGGGACTATACGAACTGGTTTAGCCCGCAAATTGATTACAGCCCGCAATTACTGTGGAAATTGCTTACCTGTTCCTGCTGCGCTGCCGGCGTCCACTGTAGCCGGGAAAGTTGCTGCTTTTGTCTCTTGTGTAATTTTGCGAACGGAAAGAGTTAAAGTTCTGTTCCGAATTGCACTTTGCAAGTGGAAGCAAGCCGAAGGAATCACTTTCCGCTTTAACTTTGCAAGGAAAGCGTTTCTTTAAGTGTTAAGTCACAGAGAAGGAATGTTTGTTTTATCCATAACGTGACATGTAGGATTGTTCTCTGCTATGAACTCGGGGGGGGACCTTGCCCTCACCTTCTCACAATGTTTGCTGCACATACTATGGGAAGGAAAATGGAAAAGGAGATCATCGAAATGTAAGGTGAGAACACACTAAAATCTACACGCAGTGTGGGTTTGGTAATGTTTTTTTACTGTTTTGAAGTGTGCAATATTTGGAAGTGTAAATTTGGGTAGGGGGAACAAATAAAAAATAAAAAAACTGAAATTACCTTAAGTGAAACACTGGGCAGGCATAGCGACACCTGATTTCAGTTTAAAGGCATACTCCTCCCACCCAATCACCTTCCACCACTCTATTAAAAAATAAAAACACAACCAAGTCAATGTGGCTGCAAAATTTATGTATCATTTGTCAATTTTTTCTACTTCAATAAACATCTCATATATTGTACTTTAAAAAAAAAAAATTAGGGTTTTCTAATCGCTTTATAGACCTGCAGCTTGGGCCGTTCCGGGCGTTATGGTCCCTCATACCTTGTTAAAGGCCCTTGCGGACTCGGTTTTCAGGGCCCTCGCTGCAGGTCTATAAAGCTATATTAAACAGACCAGGATTCATCCAAGTTGCTTCTTTCAAGGAACTGTGTTGATTACTAAAGTAAAGAGTGAATTTGCAAGCTGCTGCTAGCCAGGCCATCACCAGTGAGCTCCATGATTTATGGAGGTGCTGCTATAAATAGCATGTTTAAGTGGTAGAATTAAAAGGGCCGTATTGACGCGTAAAAAGGCATGATACGCACCTTATCTGGAGGGATAGTTAATGGGATTGGTCACCAATTTAGTTTTGTTTCCTTTGACTGCTCTGAGAACTTGCCAGATTTGCTTAGTGTCCCCGCTCCCTAACACATTAAGTATTGTCACTAAAAGATGTTAAAACTTTGTCTTTGCTACTTGACCAACTTGGCGTAACAGGTTTAAATTTTCTTGATGGCGCTAAACTTTTCTTCTCCCTTGCCCATCTTTTGCCCTTCATCTCTTGTCTAACCTTGCACTTGGCATTACGTATTTCTTCATCAAAATGTTTATCCTCCATAGCACCCTCTTTCATTACCTAGTTTACAGGACTTGCCGCAGTGGAAGCAGTAAGTTACTTTATCTGGGCTTCTATTTCATTTGCTGTCATTACATCCAAGAGAGGCAACCCTTTTTCTTCCAATCTTTCTAAATGACTGCTTACTTATTGTACGTTTTTTTCCCATCCAACTAATCCGGTTATCTCCTTTATTTACCTCCACATCCCCCTCCTCCTATCTCACTACTGAATATAGTTTCTAAACAGGTTTTCAGCACTAACATCATACGGTCACTGTACTGATTTTGTTCAACTAGGTTTATTTACCCCATTCAAAAAACTCCTACTCCAAAAGTAATAATCCAGGGTAGCCTTTCTGTCTCCATTAAACCAAGTTGAACCTCCAGGTCGATCACCATCTCCCAGTCTGTAAAAAAATTCCATCCACAGCCTACCCTGTTTATTTGCAACATCCTAAAACCTCATTTTTCAGGTTTACGCTTACGGTTCCAGTAATTGTTTCCTTGTTTACACAATGTGCGCTTAAATGACCCCTCAAAAGGACCATGACCTCATCTTAAACCAGTCACCCCAAAACCTCCATAATGCTTTCAAATATCCCCTCAATCAAGGCCCCCCCGGTGGGTCAGAGATTTAGGACCAGTAAGTCATAGTGGAAATGGACAAAGCAAGACAGCGTTTTGTTGGTTTGCAAACCCTTCAGAACGGACTATACCCTACTAGCCCACCATCCAAAATAACCCAACCTGCCTCCAGTTCGCCTTCTTATATTCCCTCATGGTCTGGTCCCTCATAACACACCTCATATCTGTTTGGCTTGCCCCGTCCCTCAAGACGTTCAAAAAGAGTTAATTGTATATATTCATAGTCTGTCTTCCCTCTTTCTCTCCATCATGTGGTCCCTCGTTTCTGGGTCAGTTGCTCTAGTCTGACGATATCTGGTGTAGTCCTCCATTGAGGGGTGTGAGGCAGAGGCCCGCTGATGCACATCTGGTCGAGAAGACTGTCCCATTGTCAGAGCTTGTTTGAAGCCAGCATGATCCAAGAAGGAGGCCCAAGCGGCCTTGACCGAGTGCACCCGAGAGTTGTCCAGAGGGGTGTTTCAGCAGTCCTTCAGCGCAGCTCTTGGGGCAAGTGTTACCTACAGCCAAATTGGGAGGGGGGGCTTCCCTATTCATTGCCCACAATAGAAAAGAAAAATAAACTCTTAGGCACATTTACTATACAAAATAATACTACCATTCTCTATTATATTTGTCATCTTATTGCCTTTATGGTATCACAGCACAAACCCCATCCTCCCGCCCTCTAAGGGTCATCAGTGTTCACACTTCCAAGGATATAAATAATTAAGTCCACCTCGTCTGCAGAGTTGGACGTTTAAGTCTGGATGGAGCATTACACTATTAAACCAGAAGAAAGAATTTTAAACAATGTTTCAATAGTATTTTTTTTCTCTTTTAGAAAATTACGTTAAAAAAATGCAGTAATTGTTCTTCATTTTGAAAATGTTCAATTTTATTGTTTAAGTCAATGTCTTTTTTCATGGTTCCACGCAATTCTAAATCTTTTTTCTTTTCTTTTTAAAACAAAGGTCTGCTCATGCTTCTCCTGGCCTACTCTCGGCTCCCCCTTTGCCAACTTTACTTTCCCTTCTTTTCTTTCTCCCCTTACTTCCCTCTCGCCAACTCTTCTGTAGTCTGCTGAACCTGTGTCCCTCTGCATCCTGCTTTGAATCTACCCTGCATCATTCTGAGCATTGCAGTAGAATAGTTTGACATGGATTCTGTCCCTGAAAATGCAATGCTACCATGCCAAGGGTTGTATGAAAAGGGTAGCAGAGCATTTTGATAGCAGGATTGGCGTGAATGGCACCAGTGTGAAAGGTAAAGAAGAGAAAGATCAGAGATACTGCACGCATGGGCTGGGTGGTTTTATTCTGCATTTAATTAAGATATTGTGCATCATGTTTTAAAGTCCACACCTGGTGTTGCATTAAATGTTATTAATTAGAGAGGAATCCCGGTAGTTAATAGTCCACTACAGGCGTGGAACCAAAAAACTACTCTGTGTATACTCAGGAAGGGAAAACGTGAATATATAAGGAGACAGAGCTCAAAGACAGGTTGTACACTGTAATCAAGTAACTAAAAAATCTTTTAAATCTTTAATTAAATACACATAGAGGTTCTAAATCACACAACTAATAAACACATTCCTATACATAATCTATGTTAAGATCAACATCTAAAAAGCAAGGATTTCGTCAATTCCCATCAAATGGTAAGGTGACACAGATATACAGTACATTCAGGAAACAAATGGCAATGTACTTCAGTTTCTGATTATTATTATTATTATTATTATTATTATTATTTGATAACATACGTTGTTCTAATCCTGTACACATCCAGGACATTGCATTAAATGTCCCTGCAAGAGCGTTGGTACTGTTAATGTGATAATGCTAGAAACAAATCTGGACTTTGCCAATCGCTCGTGCTCTGCATGCCACGGTAGTCACTTCATATTTCAAATTTGCCCGGCATCCTCTATGCTGGTCTGAGAGCTTTGAAACCAGATTACTCACCCTAAAAGTATGTTAAGTAGTTGTGCCAGCAAATGTGCACAGTAGATGCATTCTACGTAATCTATTTTCATTTTGCATCCTAAGTTTCAGCTTGGTACAGGTGTCCCAAGATTTCATTATGAATGCAGGTCAAACATGCTTTGCTTATTCTAACAAACTCTTGCTTGTTGGCATGTTCCTTGATTTAAGTTATATTTTTCTTTTAACCATTGCTAACTGCACCTATTTGTGCAGACATTTTATGTAGTAGAACCTCTTCCCAGGCTAACTGTCCGCAATACTCGAAAAGTAGTGACTCATTGTTGATCTCACTCTCTTCTGTGGACAATACCTTCATTTCTACATTCCACTTTCACTTTCCACTGTCTGGGAAGGGCCTATATTTATTTTGTTTCCTGGTGGTGTGTAGCGAGGTGTATGGTAATTTCCTCTAAAAGCATTGCATCTAATGCCATTCCATCGACATTTTTCCATCTAAAATGTTTCCATCTAATGCATTTTATTTCTTCTGGTGTCTGTGTTATAACTGATTCATGTAGTCCTGTCTCTTTTATCCAGAGATTAATGTAGCAAAATATGAAGGTTAGGGACTTAGCACGGTACAACGCACGGGTATGAGTTTGAACAACAGAGGGAGACAGGCAAAAACCTGCAAGTAGATAGGGACAGGTGGATGAGTGTGTGATAAGAGCCCTTATCCTTGGCAGGGCCACTCCAAAGTGTGTCTGGTTGTTTTGAACCCCTTTTCCCCCTCAAATCCACAAAAAAGCAGAGACATGTGGAGCAGCGGAGCCTGGGTAACTGGGCAAGGGACGAGTGAGCAGAGTTAAAAAGGGAAACGAAAATGGGCCATCAGCAATCAAAACAGGCAAAGGAACCCCCCACAGGGGTTGCCCGCCCAATATATGTTTCCCCGTCTAAGGGCGCTGGAAAGACAAGGGATTAAGCTATCAGCAGTATAATCGGGAGCGTTTGCTTTGTGGGTAGAACAGTCCACAGCTAGGAGCTGCAAAAGAAAGGTTAGAGGAATGAAGACCAATACTGACAGATCAAGACGACAGATAAAATGATTAAAGGGTAGGAGAACGCGAGATGGGACTTGGTAATGCCCGCAGATGCTGGAGAAGGAAGGGCAAATGAAACCAGCTAAGGATCAGGAGGATAAGGATAGGGAGACGCCAGAAAATAAACTTGATTTGTTCACCAGTATGAGAAAACAAAAAGGCATGGGGCTCGAGGAAGCACAACCGGGGGCACCGGTGGTGGAGATGCCTTCCCAGGCACCAATGGCCCCCAGTGCTAGGAATTAGAGTGTGGTCCGCAGGAGCACATAAGCCAAGGGGACCGCCACCATTGTACAACCCCTCAACAAGGGGAGGTGTAATATATGGAATGGACTAAACAGTCTTTCTGACTTCCCTCGGGCAAGTAGCAGTAGTTAAGGTCAATGTGCCCTAAACACCAGGGGATCTTAGTAGATTGGCAATTCCCCATATAAGAGAAGAGCCACAACCATTTGTGAGAGGAACAGCCAACAGTAATGCAGAGGTATAAACTGTTGTGCTCTGACATGAACCAACTCATGAGAATAGTGATCCCACCGGTGGTAAGACAGACTAGTGGAAAGGGTGACTTGGTCAGCCAATGTCGCAAGCACAGGGGATGCCCTGGTGCAGGCAAAAGAAAGAATAGTGACGACGGTTGCAGAAGTATGCCCAAAGACAACTGATTGGGCAAACATATGAAACTGTTAACAGAATAAGTGTGAATCTTAGACTGAAGGTTTTCAATAAGCACTCTGGTATTACAAAACCAGAAGATACAGCACAGGAAGTGTGATGAATCCCCAGATGATGTATTCCCATGAGGCCAGGGTGGTGCGCTATCCGGCAATCCCCCTGGGGGTGTTACTCAGCGGGAACATCTCATGGGGAGAGACACCCCCTCTGGGGATCAGAGAGGGTGTCTCGGAAGGACATGGTACAACACCCCTCACGCTCTGCGCAACTCCTTCACACCCCCTTGTCCCATGCAACACACCTAGATAACATATCCCAGCTACGATGCCCTTGCTGTCCTTGCAACTGAAATCTGCTTTGGCGCTGTGTTTCCGGCCGAAATTGCGACCGTGTGCATGCTTCCACCATTGCTTACCATGTGGAGCCCAGCACACTCAAAGATGGCCGCCCGCCACCCATTTGAGGCATCCACTGCCTAATCCACCCAGCAGACGCTGCTGAGTCCCGATTGGCTGGTGACCCTTCTTCCGCTACCTATCGGGAGCCGACAGGCGAAGCCGGCCCACGCTCACCAAGGCCCAGTGAAACAAGGCTGACTCCTGTCCCAGCCTTACTCGCCGTTCGCCTGGACACTATGCCCTTTTTCGCCTCGCACTAATCCCTGCTTGTGGTTACACAGCTGACTCTCCTCCTCGTGAACCTATGGACTAGCGCTCTCATCATCCTGAAAGTAAGACTAGTAACGTTATCAACTATTTCAGCGCTTCCGAATGCTATGCTTATTCCCACAAGCTTGCTACCTAGTATAGCTATATAAGTTGTCCGCTCTGTGCCTACTGCCCTACAAGCATTTATCTTGCATGTTGAACTAGCTGACATACTATCTATCCTGATGTTGATAATGCCTTTACTATGCTAATATAATCACATACGCCACTTGACGAGCTGTAGCAACGTGCTCCATGCACACCTCTGTACTAAGTCTACACATCTATTACGAGCGTCCTGACTTTAATCAACTGAGCCGACTGCATATTTGTGCCACTAGTCGTTACCTATTCGCGGTTGCTTACCACCAAGTGATCGCACCATTTCAGTGCCTTATTTGCTTGCATTGCCCATGTCTGTTCTCATTGCCGCCCAGCCCATAGCTTCCCATTGCATGACCAGGGCACCACTTTCATTTGCGGCTTTGTTCACCTGTGCTTGCCTTGAAATTACTATGCTGCCAATCCCATGCACGCTTTTGAAATGATTGAGCTCTTGCTCAGAACCGCAACGTGGACCCACTAGTTAGCTCCATGATATATGCTACTCTGACTGCCTGATACGCTCATTGTGTATTTCCTAATTTGCTGCGCCACACCTTGATCTATGCCTGCATATGTTGCACCGCTTCGCATAAGACATGTCCATATGATCTAAGCTAACTCCAGGGTACCTGTCTTACTCTGCCATGCCTTTCAACTTGACATTTACCTGATCTGCCAATACTTGCTGCCAACACTAGAATGTCTTCTCTGCCTGAATTGTTGCACCGTTACAATTAGATCATGCTTCTTGCATTCTGCATTGTTCCCTGCCTAACATGCTAATGTATATGCAAGCTTTGGTATTTGCTTTGCTTGTGTACCCTGATCTGATGCACCCCCATTGCTTGACTCTGAATAAGTAGACTTAACCTGTCTTAAACTCATTAGCCTGCATTGCTCGAACAGAGCACGCACTGCCTAGCCAAATAGTGCCTGTAACGCTTACCTATAACTGCCTCACAGACCCGGCGGCCCTTCCTCTCTAATCTCGGTAACATGCTACCACGCTGGTCCTCCCTAAGGTCACTGCTCTCCTCATTACAAGTACTACTCTCAGTGTGGTCAATTACCAGGTCATCACACCTACCACCTCCCAATTTAGCTACACCTCGCTCCTTGCACACATCAGCCATGGCCACCTCTCACAGATCTCCTGATACCTACCAAAGTACTGCACCTCAATACCACAACATCTATCTCAACGATCCAGCCCTATGGCTCGACCATTTCGCCAAAAAACCCTCACCCAACCAACCATGTCCTATCACTCTTAGAAACCTAAGATTAGGATCTAGACTTATGGGTAAGAAGGGACACCCCATGTACCTGAGCCCATACCTCAAAACTCATACGCACAGCCCGCCTCCACAAACGGCCACCTCACCCACGCCCCATCACCCTCAAACCATCACAGCTTCATCAAGCAACGTTGGTTTAATTAAAGCTGCCCTGATTAACGCAAGATCCCGAGCTGCGCACGCTCTGGACATTGCTGATCTTATCAAAACTCAGGAACTCGACTTCATCGCCATCTCCGAGACCTGGCTGCACGGGGCATCCGGCCCGGCACTCTCATTGGCCATCCCCAATGATTACTCCATCATCAGATGTGATCGCACCTCGAGAGGTGGAGGAATTGCTTTCATCGCTAGAAACGCATTAGGACTTAGAACCATCCCAAGCACTAAGGTGGAAACTGCAGAGTTACTCTGTCAAACTCGGACTCTCAGCTAACCAAACGGCTACCATCCACCTAATATACAGACCCCCTGGTCAACCCACATCCTTTGTGGATGATATCTCTACGTTAGTACTCAACAATGCTAAATCCAACTCCCAAACCATCATTCTTGGCGACCTCCATCTAGGACACTAAGACCCTAATGATCCTGCGGCCCTCGACCTAGCTAATACCTTAACAGATTTAGGTTTCACTCACCACATACAGGAATCCACCCACATTAAAGGGCGGTCCCTTGACTGGTTTCGTGTCACCAATTGCAATATTAGCGCAATCTCCAACACCCCTTGCTTGTGGTCTGACCACCATGTCATCACTTTCAGCATCGAAGCAGCTCCACCACCCAGGCCTTTGGTCGCCCCAGCCACCCTCACTAGAAATAAAAAGAACATTACGACAGAAAAACTACTCCCCCTTATCCTTCCCACACTAAATAACACTCCTGACACTTGCTCAGACCCCACCAACCTAGCCGACATGTATAACCAGTCACTGCTTGCAGCCATCAACTCTATTGCCCCGCTCAAACTGAGGAAACCCAAACAACGAGCACACCTTAACTCGTGGTTTACTCCCCAGCTTATAGTGTTACACAAAGAGAAACACACAGCAGAGTCACGCTGGAGAAGTCACCACTCCGACGCCCACAAGGGCAGTCTTCAGATAGCCACCCTTAACTATAAAGAAGCTGTACTCCAGGCAAAAAAAGATTCTTATAATAACCGCATTATGTCAGCCCAGTCCAATACTAAGGAACTCTTTAATATCCTTAAGGAACTCGAGACACCCGCAGCCCCCCCTGACTCTTGCTCCAAAGACAACACTTGGTGCACCAATATTCAGTCAGCACTCCTGGGTAAAATTGCTACCCTCCAATCTACAGAAATCCCTACAGCTTGACCAACCACCGACCACACCTACACTTAATACACATTTAACCTATCCGCATATACCTTTGTCCTTCTCCCCACTCACTACTCTCGAAGTAGAAAACATCAAACAATTTAAAACCTTCCAATTGCCAAGGCGACCACTGCCCAGCACCTATTATCAAGGAAGAATCTCATGAGCTAGCCCAGTTCATTACAGCATTCATAAGTGCTTCTTTCAAGACGGGTATTGTCCCCGACAACCTAAAGGATGCATGGGTTATCCCACTCCTCAAAAAACCCTCCCTTGACCCTAATATCCCAACTAACTTCAGACCTATCACTACAGTCCCATTCCTGCTCAAGATCCTGGACCACGCAGCCTACCTGCAGATTCAGGATTACCTCGAACTAAACAATCTCCTGGGCTTAAGGCAATCAGGGTTCCGCCCTAAACCTGGCACGGAGTCCGCTCTGATCGACTTGAAAACTCAGATGGAGTCACTGAAGGACAATGGGAAGCTAGCTCTTCTTCTCCTCGATCTCTCCGCAGCTTTGGATCTGGTCAACCACCAAATACTCTGCCAGCATCTCAAATCCGCAGCCCACTTCTCCGACTCTGCCAATGCCTGTATCCACTCATTCCTGAGCAATAGATCCATGAGAGTCTTCTCACCGCTGGCATCAGCGAATCCCTCCCCTATTCACTGTGGCGTTCCTCAAGGAGCGTGTGTATCCCCTACGTTGTATAACGTATTCACCAAGCCCCTCTTCGATGTCCTTGACTATCTGGGTGTCTCCTACACCAACTACGCGGACGACACCCAGATACTCATCCCCATCACAGGAGACTACACAGCTGACACCAAAGCCCTTAACAATGTTTACTCGGTCATCCAGGCCTGGATGGCACAACACAAACTTTGCCTTAACGATGATAAGACTGAGCTCTCACTTTTAAGATCAAATCATCGGCTCAACAAACTAGACCAAACCTACAAGTCCTTCATTATTGACGCCAATGACATTAAAGTCTCCAAAGTTACTAAGACGCTAGGGGTCTATCTTGACTCCTCACTTTCTCTGAACAGACAAATAAATGCAGTTAGGTCAGCTTTGGCCTATACCTGCAAACTTATCACTGCCTATAGACCCTTCCTAATCTCCATCAACTGTATCACACTCGCCAGAACTCTTGTTATGGCCAAAATCGACTACTGTAGTGCTCTCTACCTAGTGACCAGTCAGTCTAACCTTAATAAATTGCAAACTGTACAAAATAATGCCTTAAGGGCAGCCTTAAACATCCCGAGACACTCTCCTATCTCCTCCGTCAGATCGGACTTACGCTGGCTCCCGGTAAAACAGAGAATTGCCCTGAAAACCCTAGCTTTGACTCACAAATGTCTGAGCAACAACACCCCACCTTACCTGTCCGCTCGCTTCTCACGCCACACCTCCACTTGACCTACCAGAGCAGCCCAAACTCACAGCCTCATCGTGCCTAGATGCAAACTCCAAAAAGCTGGTGGGGTGAGCTTCCCCGTCCTGGCCTCCAAACTCTGGAACACCTTGCCCACACCTATCAGAATTGAACCATCATTCCACTCCTTCAAGAACAATGCTAAAACATGGCTGCTCTCCCAAGATTCATGGGACCTTGACACAGTCCAGACTCCATGTGGGGTACAGGACTGAATATACATTTTCTCTCTGCTCTGTCCCTGTATTATACGCTGTTAATGGTACCCTTCGGTACATTTATATATGCTGTATATTTTTGTAACTCACTGTAACTACTGCTTTTTGTAACATGTTTAAGAGCATGTACATGTATATAAGCTATATATTTTTGTAACTTCTGTAACTACTGCTTTTTGTAACATGTTTAAGAGTATGCACCCGGTTGCCCCTGGGCCTGGTTTTTTGCGCTTTATAAATAAAATCAAACACCTCCATGCTACACTCTCCCCTGCGGTCTGTGAGGTTGATGAGGCAGCAGTCACAGAGACGACGAAGAGTAGGGATGACTTCACTATGACTTCAGTAAGAGGTACTGAGACAACGAGGAGGTGCAGAGCCATAACAAATACCCATTGAAACCTAAATGAGCGGTCTAGATGGCATCACTCATTCCAAATAAAGACAGAGGATTGACAGCTTGTTGTCAGACCCTCCCAGGAGGAACCACAAGCTGGGAGGACGTCGAACCCGGAAAGAAGACATGCAGCCCACCCGCAACAAAATGCTGCAGCACCGCAGCATTTACCACAGAAGCAGCAGGAGAGCGAGAGTAGCTAAGGAGGACGTCGGAAGTGCCAGAGACCGCTGAATGAGGAACAACAGAGACCAAGAAAGTACATGGGCTGTCGGGTTAAAAAAAAAAAAAAGGACAAGAGAAGCCTCAAACCAAGGGTCTGGGACTCATAAAACACAGGGCAATAGTCTATAGTACCTGGCAGGAGAATACACCAGGTCAATTAGGAGTACAATTCAGAGAAGGGGCAGTGTCTGGGATCCGCAACCTGAGAAGGAGAGCATCATTAGTAATCTTCTTTGTGGAAGTACCTGGGCAGGATAGTGAACCAGGTCTGCCAAAACAAAACACTAAAAAGACTGCGGCACAGGTCTGGGACGCACATCGACCAGAGTATATGAGAAAGGCCAGGTGAAGGGAGACATTCCCCATGGCATTGTGAACTGTGGCACTAGACCTATCCAGTTGATGTCCAGGTGCACACATATTGATTGTGGCTTTTATATTGCAATTTTTGAAAGTTTTATAGGGTGCAAGAGCGAAAAACCAGCCGTTTTATATGACGTGCATTACTCACCGTAATAGCATTTCTGATGATTGTATCTGCTTAGATTCACATGCTGTGCATATAATCCGACATCTAGTGATAACTGCAGAGTATTGCATCTTGTCTTTCGAGGATCGAAAGGAGACGTCGGCATAGGCGTGTCTGTAACACTATCCCTAACATGACATGTAGTGTGCTCAGAAATCCTCACGCGTCGAGGTCCCTCCGATTGCATTTTTTCGCTTGTGAGGGAGCCTCATGACTATTGTGAGCGAGTACAGAAAGAAAGAAGTAGCAAGACGTCTATGTTCCTTCCATCCGAGCCGGGGGGGGGGTAAGGGGAGAGGGAGGGTGGGCGCATGTAAGCAGATACAATCATCAGAAATTCTATCACGGTAAGTAATGGAGGTCTTCTGATGCTTGTTAATCAGCTTAGAATCACATGCTGTGCATAGACTAGCAAGCAGTCCCCAGAGTTGGAGGTGGGATGTGAGAAGGGACAGTAGTGAAAAGATGTCTTTACTGCTTGTCCCACCTGAGAATTAGACCTAGAGTGTCTAGGCAATAGTGTTTTGCAAATGTGTGTACAGAACTCCAGGTAGCCGCTTTGCAAATGGACTCGAGAGGAGCATTTACAAGGAATGCTATGGAATCCCCCATGCCTCAAGTAGAGTGTGCTCTAGGCTTGAAGGGCAGTTCTCCCTTGGCAAGTTTGTAGCAGAGTGTGATGCAGTTGACAATCCATTTAGAGATAGCCGATTTAGAGATAGGGTCCCCTTCTCTACCAGCTGCCACTGAAACTAAAAACTGGTTTGTTTTCCCTAGTGGTTTAGTTCTTTCCAGATAGTACATGGATTGCCCTTCGCACATCTAATGTGTGTAAGCTCTTTTCTGCCACATTGGTATAGTCCTGCAAGAATGTAGGCAGTTCTATAGACTGGTTCACATGGAACTTTGAAATGAATTTAGGCGCAAACCTTGGGTGAGTGCGCAGAACTACCTTATCTCTGAATTGTGACAAAAGGGTCTAGAATAGAAAGGGCCTGTAGTTCACTAACTCTTCGTATGGAAGTGACTGCCACTAGGAAGGCTGTCTTGTAAGTGAGTGCTTTTGGGCTTGCGTTGTGCATAGGTTCAAAGGGAGACCCCATAAGTCTGGTTAATAACACATTAAGGTCCTAGCCAGGAGCCGGGTTGGAAATGGGAGGATACATTCTCTTATCTTAACCCCTTCCATAAAAGCTTTAATCACTGGGATATTCCACCAATACACTTTCTGCTGAGACGTAGTGTAGGTTGAAAGTGCAGCTAGGTGAACCTTCAGGGAATTGAATACAAGACCTGAGTCCTGTAGGTGAGTCAGGTATAACTCAATATGGGTAGGGGAACATTCAATTGGATTGATGTCCTTGGTATTACACTATATGACAAAGTGTTTCCATTTATTGGAGTAGCAATGTCTGGTGTTAGGTTTCCTTGCCACTCAGAGTATATCCATGCATCTATGAGGAAGCTGGAGATGCCCAAACTCAAGATTTCAGGAGCCAGGCCGCTAAATTGAGTGTTTGCGGGCATGGATGGAGCTTTTTCTCTTGTACGGAGACAACATGTTGTAAGGGCAGGGCAGCTTCAGAGGAAAGAGACATTTCCATCAGATGGGAGAACCAGGGTTGGCGTGCCCATCAGGGGGCCACCAAAATCATGGTCACTGGTTCCTTGTGCTTCTTGTGCACAATCTTGTTGAGTAGGGGAGTTGGGAGAAAAGCGTAAACAAATCTCCCGGACCATGATATCCAGAGACTGTTCTATTTGGACCGGTTCCGGAGGTACCTGGGAGGCATAATCTGGGCATTGTGAGTTCTCCAGAGTCTATCTCTGGGAAACCCCATTCTGCAAAAACGTTGGAGACCATGTCTTCATGTAGTCGCCATTCGTACTCTAAGGGCAGTGCGAAGTCTCGGCTGAGCACGTTTGCCAGAAGATTGAGTTCACCTGGAACGTGTTAAGACAATAGAAACATCTTGTGTTTGAGAGCCCACTTCCAAATGTTCAGAGATAGTTTGGACAGCCCTGGAGATTGAGTGCCCCCCTGCTTGTTCAGGTAGTACATGGAAAGACAGTACTGGTCCTACACATCCCTCTAGCTGTGTCTGAAAGGCTTTCAGTGCTTTGAACACTGCTAGTAGCTCCAACATATATGGAAGCTACCGCTGGGGTCAAACCCTGTGCACCGTCTGTTGAAGAAGGTGAGCCCCCCCATCCCATGATGGATGCGTCCGTAATGAGAGCGGCTTCTACTGGGGGGTTGTTAAAGTTTTCCCCTTCAAGAGGTTTTTCCTCGACCACCACATCAGAGAGAGAACGAGGGCTACCGAGACAACCACTAAATCGTTCCATAGTCAGCTGGACTGAAACCATTGGCTGTTTAGCTACTCTTGCATGGGACGCATGGGGCTCATGCGCAAACGCGCGTGAGGAACCAAGCAAATGCAGGACGCCATCATACCCAGCAGTCGCATGGCCTTGCGTACCGTCACCTCGCGACTGGCTATATACCGAGGGATTTCAAACAGCATGTTTTGAACCCTCGCGTTGGAGGGGAAGATGCGCCAGTCTTCTGTTCGAATAAGAGCCCCTAGAAACAGTTGCACTTCACTGGGGTAGAGGCTGGATTTCTTCTCATTTATGGAGAATCCCAGCCTGAATAAAAGGTTGACCATTTACTAGGCATGTTTCGTAGGAGTCCCCTGTTCTGAGCCAGTTGTCGAGGTAAGGATAAACTCGGATGGATTGCCTGTGCAGGTGAGCCGCTGCCACTGCCAGCACCTTTGTAAATACCCTTGGGGCTGAGGCAATGCCAAAGGGAAGGAACTTCAACTGATAGTGCTTGCCTTCTATAATGAACCTTAGGTACTTTCTGTGTGCTGGCCACATTGAAATATAAAAAGTATGCATCTTTCATGTGCAATGTCTTCATGAGAAGAGGAGTTACTTCTTGCAGCGTCACCATACGAAACGTTTGGGGTTTCACAAACTTGTTTGCTGGGCTCAAGTCTAGCACAGGGGGCATGGTTAGATCCTTTTTGTGTACAAGGAAGTACACTGAATAAATACTCTTGTTTACCTGTAGAACTGGGGACGTCTTCGATGGTGCCCTTTTCCTGCAGGATCTTGACTTCTTGTAGCAGGATCTGGAGGTGTTCCGGTGTCAGGCGCCTGGATCTTGGGGGGTCTGTACCGAGGTGACCGGCTAAACTTTATATAGTACCCGTGGGTGGCAGTCTTGAGCACCCGCTGGTCCGATGTGATCCCCTCCCATGCATGCAGGAAAGATGTTAATCGTCCCTCGACCGGGGAGGCATGGGAGAGGACCCGGACTCGAGAGTCATTTTTGTCCATAGGTCAGGGAGCCTATAGGGGTGGCGTTGCGACCCCTTCCATTTCCCCAATTTTGCTTCAGCAGCATCCAAAGTATTCTTGAAATTTTGAAATTAATTTGTTTGCCCTCTGTTACAATTGCAAGTAGGCGGTGGCGCACTGGTTCTGCGACCTCCTGCAGAACCTTTTGCAGTAGGTTCCGCTAGACATCTGAATAACTAGCCAATAGGGTGGTATTATTGGCTACGAGCGTGGAGTAAGCCGCAGCAGTGTTTATTCTTTTCCCCAGAGCATACAATCTCTTACACTCCTTGTCTGGTGGCGACTCGCCTGTAGACAAGGGGACCCCCCCGCCCTCTTCCTCGTAGTCGCGACCACTAGAGAGTCTAGCGTAGCATGACCTCTGATATATAGGGGATCGGTAGGGTCGAAATAGTTTATCCACTCTGGGATTAACAGCTCTAGCCTGAGAGGGTTTTAATAAAGAGGGGGCTATACGCCTCTTGATGGAATTGAGAAGGAGAATAGCTTGGCTTGCCGGAGGCTTCTCTTTTAAGATGTCCTCTACGACATCTGTGGCTATCTGGAAGTGCTCTGCCGCCTTCCTGAGAATGCCATTAAACGCCATTTGGTCGTCCACAGGAGAAGCCTGACGCATGGGGGGAGACGATGGAGTCCAGGCCAATGCCATCCAGGTCCGGGGTTTGAGGCGGGTATATCCATGGTGGGTTCTCACCAACAGGTTGGTTATCTCCCCAATTCGGGGTGTGATCACGAGGATCATTGAAAAGATCATCCCCCTGTGTGCAAGGGTCCTGTGCATAAGGGTCCTGTGCATAAGGGTCAGGAGGAACCTCTTGAGGGTCTGAAAAATCGAAGAACTCCTCCTGGAGGGGGTCTGAGGTCCTCTAATATTTAGTTGCTGAGGGTATAGCATAAGGGATCTCCTCACAAGTCCTTTTTGGGGTAAACCTATCTTAAATCTACACATTTCTCTAGCCTGTTATCTCGCCCCTCAAATTTCTCCCTAGTCCATATAGATGACCCAGAAGTGTCTAAAGGGGGAAAAGAATCCTGTAGAGGAACCTGTAGTTTACAACATCGAGCTTTTTCACTGAGAGTCTTAGACAAAGACTGGGGATTCTCTATAAAGTACTGACTCTCTTTGGGGCCTTCTGGCATCTCTTTTGATGTACTTTTAGGCCCATTGCGCCATTCCGGATGTTCAGTTGCATCTTTCGACGTATCCGTGCGATTACAAGCCGCCAAGACCATCTTCGCGAGGCTTTCACTGATGCTTGGTGTTAACGGATGGTGTTTAGGCTGAGAAGGCGGCTGTGGCGAAATTTTTAGCGTGACCAGTGTTTTCTTATCAGTGCGCTCTTAGAAGGGCACGTCGACGTGGGATTTGGTGCTGGCACCCTAAGTTACAGAATGCCCAGACGAATGCCGCTGACGCGGTTGCAAAGAGGGCTGCCGATACTGCGAATCGGCGGGTGTCGTCGAGGCCCCCCGACGCACCAGTTGACACCTTGGACTGTTTCGACTGATTGGTCGCAATGGTACCGGGGGTTGTGTGTTTAGTCCCATGTGCTGTGGGTGCGTCCTCGGCACAGGGTGTAACCTCCGCCTAGTAGGACTTGCGTCGTGCCTATAGGGGACAGACGTCTTGGAGCGAGCTAGCTCCGATATCAGGTCAATGGCGCCCGTGTCGGAGCCATGGGTCATCGCTATGGGCCTCATTGCTTGCAGCGGAGGGGAAGCTAGCCTCGGCCTGCAACATTGCATAGGCCGCCCACTGTTTTACACAACGCTCCCTTACAGTCTTAGGATGAAGGAGCTTACAGTGCCGACAGGACGCTTCAGCGTGGTTGAGGGGAAGACATTTGTTGCACTGAGGGTGCTCGACTTTCCAGGGAAATTTTCCTTTACAGGAAGGGCAAAATGTAAATGGAGTCTTGTCCATAGCGCAAGGTAACAGAAGTGACGACAATACCAAAGGGGCAAAGAGGGGCGAAGGAAAGGCATTCTTGAAAGAAGTGAATCCCCAAACCCCATCCCTCCCTAGTGTGTAGGCTGGCCAGAAGGCCAACCCACGTGGTCGATAGCATCGACCAGAACGACAGCCGTCAAAGTCTGTTCCGTCTTCGGCGGCGGTTCAGTAAACGTCAGACAGGGGACGAATGTTGTATAAATGACCAAAGGTAGGGATTTTTACAAATTGCAATTTTTGATAAGGCAACCAGCTAGATGGGCGGAAAATGAACTATCGAAGGGACCTCGACGCATGTGGATTTCTGGGTACACGTCACGTTAGGGATAGTGTTACAGACACGCCTATGCCGACGTCCCCTTTCGATCCTCGTAAACCGAGATGCAATACTCTGCAGTTACCACTAGATGTCGGACTATATGCACAGCAGGTGATTCTAAGCAGATTAACAAGCATCACAAATACCTTTACAGAATCGATCAACTAGATGAAACATGTGGATTCCATCATTGGATAGTGATGACCATTGCAGAATTATATTTTGACTGCTGCAGAATACGATATTGATGATCAAAACAGGCCATATGTCACGGTGCTTGCCCCCAGACATCGGGAGCAGACCAGCCTGCCTCAGTTACTGGCACCTATGGGGACCTTTAAGGCCCCAAAGGATTACCTAAGGGCTTCCTGGACTCAGTCATGGCACCGTTGGTTCCAGGCTCCCACTGCCCTCTCAAGCAAGGCAGTTTTCAGGGGAAAGGGAATCACGTGCAGCCCAGTCTGAGGCATGCTGTAGGGACTAATTTACCTGGAACTACTTTGATAGGGTGTGGTTGGAGGGACTACTTCACCTTGGGACTACTTCTTGAGGCTATATAAACCACGCCCTCATAACAGAACACGCTTTGCGTTATTCTGCACTCCTGCAGCGTAACGCTCACCATGTCGGCTAGCTTCAGCCGGTCTTCAGCCACGCCCTTACAGGTCTTCACAAACCGCTGCCTGTAAGGAAAGAAAGGAAGAAAGAGGAGAAAACATAACAATGCTCTTACCTGACGCTCCATCTGCCGAACAGCAAAGGAAACACCAGGTTAGCCGAGCAGAGCAAAGTACCACGTTAAAGACATTGCATCACTGCACAGCGCTAATGCTCACCAGAGGCTGCTCACTCTTGCGATCCATCGAAGCACCATCACGCAATCGCCGCTCTGGAGCTGCCGCACGTGCCAAACAGAAAAGAAAGCATCAGGTTAGATGCGCAAAGGGAAAAGGCCTCACTAAAGACATTTCAATCTTACGCAGCGCTAATACTCGCCTGAAGGCTGCACTTTCTTGCGGTCCCTCGAGACACCATCACGCGATAGCCACTCCTGAGGCACCGCACCTGCAGAATAGAAAAGGAACAGGTTAGTTGCTCAGAAGAACAATATCATATGTTAATACATTATCGCATCGCGCTAGTGTGGAAACTCACCTTGGAATTCTGCTCACCATTTTTGGAGAGGAGTCACTTTTCATTAGATGCACCAAAGGGGAACCTGCAAAGAATAAGGCGCAACATGAACTCTAAAGCAATCTATACCAAGGAGTATTGGCATAAAGACTTACCCACTGAGTCATAGTTGTCTGGAACTCTTCAGTAATCTGCAGGATCAGTGAAGTAACTAGATCCTTGAACTGCTACGCATCCCTGTATACAGTCGCAGGATGGAGAGTCCCCCATTCATAACACTAAGGTGAGACATAGTAGAGGGATGCATAAGGAGATCACGGGAGGTGGAAGTCGATCCTCCTTACAGCTAGTTAACATCTCATTTCAACATTTTAGGCAAATCCTTTGTGACGGGAGGGCAAAACAGAGGGCACGTGGTGCCATTCATCACTCCGCTACCTGTGACGCTGGTGGAGACAGTTACCGTCCAGCTTCGTTCAGCGCCCCTGTGGAGACCAGGTGAGCGTAACACCATAAGGGTAAGCCTCTTTGAAACAAACCTCATAGTCAACACTGGTGCATAAATAATATGTACATATGGTATCCAGAAGCACACAGATTGATATGATGAACCCCGATTTTTATTTTTAGTGGGACTAAAGTCAATAAGAACTGTATGAAGTCAGAGAAAAGCTATTCTTGATTGACAAGAGAATTTCTTCACTGCCAGCACCCAGTAGCTGACACTTTAAGACAAACAGGTAAAACTCTAAACACATATACCAATATGAAATATCAGTGGAGATGTTCTGCATTGGATTTTATTGCACTATATCCTCCAATATCCTCTTAAGTAGAATGAATACATCGGATACGTGACAACAAGATCAATTTTTAGCTTTGATAGACTTAATATAAGTTGCTGCAAGTAAGTAATGAACGGGTTGCTTTAATAACACTTCCCCTATTTTTAGGAAGTTACGGGACTTAGAGCAGTTCGATGATGAAAAGCTGAAGGCATCAGAAAATGATTAGGTCATCCAGGTGATTATCTAAGGATTAAACATGACAGTAAACAATGTTGGTAATCTTTTTGACAATTGTCTATAAGACTATTTGAGTCCAATGAAAGATTGTTAATCTTTACATATTGTAGATGAACAAGTTACTTACCAACTGTAACTTTCTTTCGATTGGATGTTCCTCCCACATTTTCCTCATCATAGATATATCCTTACCTTCAGCTTGCTGCTTTGGAATTTTTTTTTCTCCTTTCCACCAGAGGGCGTTTCCCTAGAAGCCACGGCGTCGATGTCCCTCGGCGGCACCCGTCGAATACCGACATTATCGCCTGCTGGCTTCAGTTCTGTTTTTTTCCTATTAATGGCGTGCCTCTTTTGACCCAAGCGTTAAAAGAACTTCCGAGTGTAAAACACGTAAACTGTACTGTGGGGTTGGTTGGGAGGGCCGATGAGGATTACGTGGGAGGAACATCCAATTGAAAGAACGTTACAGTTGTTAAGTAACTTGTTCTTCGAATGGATTGTGTCCTCCCACGTATTTCTCATCTTAGATAGACTCCCAAAGCAGTTTTGTCTCGGAGGTGGGAGTACAGAATGTTTCTAATCGTGTACAAAATGGAGTAAATATTTAGCAAAAAGACTTCCTTGAGAAGAAGTCGAGTCCAGAGCATAAAGTTTTATAAATGTATGCATGGATGACCATGTGGCTGCTGCACAAATGTCTTGTACAGGGACACCCCTTTTTAGTGCTGTCAAAGTTGCCATGCCCCTGGTTGAATGAGCTCTCAATCCATCAGGTGGTTCTTTCCCAGCCAATCTATAACGTTCTTTTATAGCCAAAATTATCCATCTAGATAATGTTTGTTTGGTTACCGCCAGTCCCATTTTGCGTCCAGTGTACCCCACAAAAAGTTGATCACACTGACGTATTTTTGCCAATCTTGAAATGTAGAAACTAAGAGCTCTTCTGGGATCTAGTCTATGTAGCAGCTCCTCTTTGCTTGCATGAGGACGAGGGTAAAAAGTAGGTAAAGTTATTTTTTGTGACAGATGAAAGTCCGAAACAATTTTTGGCAAAAAAGATGGTTTAACGCTAAGAACTACTTTGTCCTTCCTTATAAAAGATAGTGTGAGGAGGACCACTAGAGAGCGCCTGCAACTCACTTACCCTGCGGGCTGATGTCAATGCTACAAGAAGTATTGTTTTCAAAGTAAGGAGCCTTAGCGGACAAGAGTGTAAAGGCTAAAATGGAATACACGTGAGAAATTTTAGAACCAAGTTCAAATCAAACACTGGAACCTGGAAAGGTATTGGTGGAAATACATTGTTTAACCCTTTCAAGAATTGAATTATTAAAAGGTATCTTGAAGTAAGATTCTTCTTCTGAAGAGGCGCTTAAAAATTGATAGCGCTGCTAAGTATCCTTTTATCGTACCAACCTGGAGCCCCAGATTAGCTAAATGTAACAGAAAAGATAAAATTGTGGGGATATTACATTGAAATTGGTCCACATTCCTTTCTCTGCACCATTTACTGAACTTATTCCAACAACACCGATACAGAGATTTGGTTGCTGGCCTTCTGGCCGAAAGCAACATTTCCATCACGTCATCCAGAAGATCCCAATCCTTGTATCTCAATCTCTCAGAAGCCGTGCGTGAAGGTTGAGTGTGTTGACCTCCGGATGGAGAACATGACCTTCCTCTCGCGAGAGAAGATCCTCTCTTCTTGGAAGACTTATTGGAGGGCAGATGGACATGTCCAGAAGGTCCGGGTACCACGCTCTCCTGGCCCAATCCGGGGCAATTAGGATCATGGTTTTCCTGAACTTTCTCAACCTCCTTATTACCCGAGGGATCACAGGGATTGGAGGAAACGCATACAGAAGAGGAAATTCCCATTCCACTACGAATGCATCTCCTAGAGCTCCTCTCAGGGGAAATTCCCTTGAGCAGTACATTTCGCACTTCCTGCTGACACTGGTCACGAACAGATCCACCTGCGGGGGTCCCCAAAGGGCGAAGATCTCTTGAAGGACTTCCTGAGCTAGTTCCCACTCGTGGGAGACTGTACTCTGATTGCTCAGAGCATCCGCTGCTGTGTTTTGCTCTCCGGCTAGATGAATTGCCGAAAGAGAGATCCCTTCTTGTATTGCCCAGAACCAGATTTGCATTGCCTCTCTGCACAGCCGCAGTGACCCCACTCCTCCTCTCTTGTTGAGGTAGTACATTGCCACTGTGTTGTCTTTCATTATCAGGACATTCTTTCCCTGTACAGAGGGCAGAAAGGCCTTCAGCGCTAGTCTGATTGCCCTGAACTCCAAAAGGTTGATGTGTAGTTTGGACTCTGATGGAGACCAACGACCGCTGATTGTCAGATCGTTGGTATGGGCTCCCCACCCCATGAGTGAGGCGTACGTCACTACTGTTATCTCCGGCCATAGTTGCCAAAAAGATTCTCCTCTGATAATATGATGTCTGCAAGCCCACCATTGTAGATCCTGTGCTACTCTGGCTGGAACCTGCAACAGATCTGACATTTCCCCTGAGAATTGAGACCATTGAGTTCTGAGAGCCCATTGAAGGGATCTCATTCTCAATCTGGCTTCTGGCACCAGATAAATGCAGGATGCCATCAGACCGAGCAACATGAGAAAATCGAAGGCCGGAAGATACTGGGCATTCTGGAATATTGTTACCATCTGCAGAATGTGGTGAGCTCTCTTCGGGATGCGAGGCTTTGCCCGAGCAAGTATCCAGGACTGCTCCTGTGATGGTATCATGTTTGACTTTAAATTAAGAGAAAACCCTAGTTTGTGAGGGAAGTGACAAGTCTTGGACAGATGATCCTGGGCTTGCTCCGGGGAACGTGCTCTGATCATCCAATCGTCCAGATAGGGGTAGACCTGAATCCCCACTCTCCCGAGACTCGCTGTCATACCGCCATCAACCTGGTGAAAACACTTGGGGCGGAGGTTGCCGGAATGGCAGAACTCGAAACTGATAGTGAGAATTGCCAATCGCAAACCTTAGGTACTTTCTGTGCTTGAGATGGATTTGCACATGAAAGTAAGCATCCTGAACGTCCAATGATACCAACCAATCCTGGAGTTGGAGAGCCTGAAGGATCTGAGAAAGTGTGACCATCTTGAACTTGTCCTTCCTTAGGAACTTGCTCAAGTTTCTCAGGTCCAAGATGGGTCTCAGTCCTCCGTCCTTCTTTGGGGTGAGGAAATATGGGGAATACCAACTCTCGTTCATCTCTGCTACAGGTACATGTTCTATTGCACCTTTCTGTAGCAGGGTTAAAACTTCCTGCAACAGGAGTGGATCCGGATGTTTGACAGAGTTGTGTCCCGGGGGGTGATTCTGAGGTTTCTTTAGAAAAGGAAGGCAGTAACTTAGGGATACTGTTTCCAGTGCCCAAGCATCTGAAGTAATGCCCCGCCTTTCTTCTAGATGCTGTGAGATTCTGCCTCCCACCGGGGTCTTGTGGGTGAAAACCTTAGAGTGGTTTTGCGGCAGCTGCAGCAGCGGCTGAAGGGACAGATGCCGTTGCTGGGGTAGATCTAGCACCTTTTCCTCGCCCCCGAGGAAATTTTCTTTGACTGGCCTGTCCTCTTCCTTTTCCAATTGAGGAAAAATAATGAAAAGGACGACCCCTCCAGGAAGATGAGCCTGTGTAGGGGCGTTGCTGAGGTTGTCTTATAGCGGCACTGAGAGATTTAGCCGCCACTTTGGAGGTCTGCAGCTTCTCCAAACTTTCATCCGCCTTGCTGCCAAATAACTTCGAGCCGTCAAAAAGCATATTAAGAAGACTGGATTGCACGTCCTGTGCAAAACCAGACTTTCTTAGCCACGCAAATCTACGTAGCACCGTGCTAGTTGCCATGGACCTACTGATACTGTCAGCTGTGTCCAAACCCGATTGAAGGCATTCTCCCGAAGCCTCCTTTCCATCCCTTGTTACGGCTAGAAAGCCATCACTCTCTTCACCTTCTGGGATGTGTTCAGCTGCTGCTGACATGCAGACCCACAGGGTATATGTGAACCTTGCCAAGGTACAGGTTACATTAGTAGACTTCAAAGCCATACTCCCTGATGTAAAAATCTTCCTAGACCATGCATCCACCATTTTATCGTCCCTATCTGGAAGGATTGTAGGGTATGCAGCATTTCTTGTGGAAGTGGCTGCTTGCACTACCAGACTTTCTGCAGTTGGATGTTTACTTAGGTATTCTGGGTCAGAATTGCAGGGTCTATATTTAGACACACATTTTTTATTAACTGCCGGGATGGCTTCAAGGTGTTCCCATGCAGAACTAACCCTTCTCTGCAAAGCAATGTGAAAAGGGAGAATGGGGTCTTGTTGAGGAGTTCCTGATAGTATATATCAGTCATGTCATCATCTTGACAGACTGGTGAACTTCTACCACACCCCATAAATTCTGTAACTCTATACATGAGTTTTCTGTAACTCGCATCAACCTGCTCTGATGGGTCTGGCTTGTCAAATTCGTACTCTGGAGAAGTGTCCAGACCACTTGCAGTCTGTAAATATTCTTGTAGATCTTCAATTTTTGATTGAGGATTAATTAATTCCTCTGGAACAGATCTTGTGCCAAATTTAACACCAGCAGAGGTGACTTCTTCCTCTTCTGATGACATGGTCCTGAAAAAGTCATGTCTATTCTCAGGTTGAAACACCTTTTCTGGTAATGTGGGTTTTTCCATTATAAAAGGCTTGGGCGTCGACGTAAACATCGATGGCGCCAATGTCATAACCACATCCTTCGATGTTGTTGAGGGAACCTTCGATGACCTTGATGTAATAGTCGAGGGGGTTGTGGAGAAACTGTTGAAGGAGCTTTCGAAGTTATCGAATGTGAACTCGACGTAGTTTCCTTCAAAGGAATTTTCGACTCGAGGGCCTTTGAAGCCTTTGATGGCGTCGATGTCGACTTCGATGGCGTATGATGTTTCAACGCCATTTTGTTTCCCTCTACCTTCGATTTATGCACCGAAGGGTCTTTTTCATGAGATGATCGAGAAGAGTCCCTCGATGACACCCTCAACGGCTTTTTATCAGCATTTTTAGTTTTGGACCTCCCTTGTCATGTTTTTCATGAGTAGGGGCATGGTCTTCTTTAGCTATTTTTGAGGGGGTCTGGGACGCGTTCTCAAAAATTTTAGCATGGAAATTCGAAAGACTTCCCATTTACTCAGGGGGTGGGGGTCATGCTTTGATGGGCATGCGATCACCTCCTCCGAAGACGTCGAGGAGGATGAGGGAGATTGATGCCGTCTTTTCTTTGTCTTTTTGGATGACGAAGAAGCAGACTTTCTCGATCTACTCCTCGACCTATGCTTTATGTTTTATTTTTGTTGAAGACTCGGCCGAGTCTTTCCCTTTTGAAGTAGACTTCGATGAACCCTCCCCCATCGACAGTTTACCTCTGCGTTCTTTCAAGGCTTTATGGGTCATCGAATGGCATGAACCACAGTCTTCAATTCGGTGGTCGGAACCGAGGCACCAAAGACAATTTTTGTGTGGATCAGTCAGAGACATTTTATTTCCACACTTCAGACATTTTTTAAATCCCGTCTTCGGCGTGGAAGGGTTCGAAGAAGACGACATAGCTTTTTCTTCACAAAAGATTGAAGTGCTGTTTGTAACGATCCGAAGCAAAGTTAACGGAAAAACGGAACTGAAGCCAGCAGGCGCGCTCGAGGCTCTTATACAGGCGATGACGTCAGCGTTCGACAGGTGCCGCCGAGGGACATCGATGCTGCAGCCTTGAGGAGTGCCCTCTGGTGCAAAGGAGAAAAAAAATGTCCAAAGCAGCAAGCTGAAGGTAATGATATATTTAAGATGAGGAATATGTGGGAGGATACAATCCTTTCGAAAGAAAAGGACTTAAATCATACAAAATATAAAAGCTCCTGACGAAGGGGAATAATTCCCGAAACGCGTGGAGCAAGTAGTCAAGAGATTGCAACATCACCAATATTAGGAGTTCAAGGACATGAGAAATGTGTTGGAATCAAATGGTTGATAACTATATTGGTGTACATGTAATAATTTCTGGAGATGGAAAGAATGTATGATGATGATGATGATACTGGGATAAACTTTATTTTCTTCATAACTATGTGATAAAATGATCTATGTAAAGACAATATGATCTGCATCCATCTATATGAAATCGAATTTACAAAAAAGTAAATCTTTTTTACAATTTATGTATCCAAAAGTATTATTTATAGTGATTTGAGTAATATTTGAAGTACAAAATTGTTGGTTGTTCTATAACACACAACGGGTGTGCAAGGGATGGCAGGGTCTCACGAAGGTGTGGACCACTGTTGTAACTGTGGAACTAGAGCCAAGAAAGGCCAGGGGAAGAGGGTAATTCCCCCTGGTGGTGTGAACTGTGGAACTAGAGCCAAGAAAGGCAAGGGGAAGGGGAAAGGAATGATTCTGCCTGTTGTGAACTGTGAATGTTAATGGTAAGAGTGTAAGAACAAAGCCAAGGAAGGCCGGGGGGTGGGCAGGGAGGGGGTTATTCCCCTGGCATTGTGAAGACGTGGAACCAAGTGAAAAGAGTCCAGGGGAAGGAGTCACTCCACCTGGCTTTGTGTCAAGATACCTGGAGAAGGGAGGCATTCTCCAGGAACCCAATAGTGAAGAAGCAACTATAAGTAATTAGCAAGGTTGATGCTTGAACTGGAACTTTACGTTTTGAGTTTGAATCAAAAACTTTACTGCTTTTTGGCATTACAACATGGACCTTTGTTTGGTGCCTTGGAAAGGGATTGAGACCTGTGGAAGAAAGCCATTCCTCCAGATAAAGATTCCACCTAACAACTGGAACTATGATCCGCTATCCAGAAGACAGGAGCCATTCTTCTGGACCAAGAAGATTCAATACCACTTTAGTTATAAGTGTGAGGGACAGAAGTAGAGTTTAGACAAGAGGTGTGGACCGTTTAGTTGCAAAGACATCCTGACAGATCCATAAGCACATTTAGTTGAGTTAAGGAAAGTTAGGTTTTCCCTTTATTTTTATTAATAACAAAAGGTTTATGCCAACAACCATGCCACCTGTGTTAATCTCCTCCTGCATCCTTGCAGAAGCGATAGCAAACTCGTTTGTTGCAGGGTTACTTCCGAAAGTACAAATGCAGTTTAAAAACGTGTGCATAGTCTGGCAGACCAAGCCTTTAGCAGAGAAAGTGGTGGTGGTGAATCATTGCATCGCCTGTCAGGAACAAAGAAAGGAAACGTTTGACAAATTAATGACACTGCAGATGCCAAGCCTTCATGGACAGGCGCAGGGAAAGCTACAGTGGACAGCACAATAACAGGGAAATAAGGGGTCTTGGGGCGACCAATAGGCAGAGGACAGATGGGTCCACAGACATATCAGACGCAACAGGGGGCATATGGGGTACAACAACAACCAAGACAGTGGAGCTAGTTTGATCAAAAAACATGGGGAGCTCAGGGTCAGCAGGTACAGGTAAATTGGAATAATTAACAGGTTCCTACAGCCATGGTTCTGAACGCATCAATTAACAATTACTGTAAACAGGAGAGCCATTGGAAAAATGAGTGCCCACTTAGACAACAGCAACCAAGTAGCACTATTCCAAATGTCCAGATGCCACAATCGGACACCACCGTTTTGACTTAAATGCATCTTTTTCTGTGATGAAATAATAGACTAAATTTAGGTGTGTGTCACACCGCACCAATTTGTTTTATATGTTTGGAGACTCATATGTTTTTATTGTTGTTTTTTCACTGTTATTTCCTTGTTGATTTATCACTTGCTGAATGCTTTACATACATTATATTATATATATATTAATAAAACGTTTATTATGTGAAAATTGCATCACGTTTGTATCTCACATAGTGTCAAGAGGATTTATTTTCTCAAAATAATTGACTCTAGCATTCACTGCTTAAACATTGAGCTACCTAGGGGAGCCCCAGGAATCAAATGACCCCCGTTTCAGCTCTTAACCCCTGGCACAGCGACACTTCCCCTTTTTTCATGATTTATACAATCGGGAAGACCGGTCCAGAGAAACCACTCCTGTGGCACCAATGACCCACTTTCTGAACCCAAATGCTAATCCCTTTGTCCCCAAAGAGCAAAGGGGGCAGTGGGGGGTGGGGTGGAATCCAAATGGATTTTGACAACCAGAAGGGGAAGGGAGTCCATACATCAGGGGAGACAGTAAGAGCAGTAATATCAAATACCATGGTCATACATCAGGTGTCGGAGCATCTCACTGTTACATTAGGGCCAATTACCGATCGGCATGCTTTTCATTTAAATCCTGCATCACCAGTGAATTTATTGGGATGAGATTTATTGTGCAAAATGAGGGGTGCTTCTCCAAGGGGGAGCCTTTAGCTGCGAGAATAGTGAGGTGAGCCCACTATGCGATACCCCCTTAGGGGAAGAGGTAAGCGGGACCTCACCAGGAGAGACTGTCCTTTACTATAAGTCTGGCACACTACACAGTTGGGATGTGAACAGGGGTAACAATTCTTGAATGTTAGGCATCCGCCCTTGGGAACAAGGACTCCAGTTCTGAAGAGGAACTCCCCAAGTCACTGATCTATAATTTACTAGCAACACTTAGCCGAAGAAAACATGAAGAGCAAGCTGAAGTCAAATAACGACGCTGAGACCACATGCCACACCACAAAGTGTGCACAACGATGGAGAGAAGAAACAGAGTCGAGAAGCCAACCTGACAAACGGAGAATCCCGGCCTGAATGCGGGCCCGGTGACCCTAACCCTGAGAATGGGGAAGGGAGGAGACCCGAGAAGTATACCAAGAGTAACAAAGGGAAGAATCATACTTGTTACAGTGGGGACGGAGTGTGTAAAAGAAGAAGACTTGCAAAGAGCAGTCATGTTTGGGGCTACAAACTAAGAAATAACCTCGCTCTCTCCCTACTTCTAAGGGGCTTGCCCTGACTTAACCTAGCAAACTTTTATAACCCATCAGAATGTCAGTCCATAAAATATTATGTTCTCTGTCTTCTGTCAGAAACCTAGCAATCTAACCAACCATTAAACCAAACGTTTCTAACAAAAGTTCCTTCAACGGGCGAATGACTCAGTTCTCTTGGTGGCTTGCTTCAGTCTTGTGATAGTAATTCTTTCAGTGTCCCTTCAAAAACGTGACATGGGAATGAATCCCTTTCCCTGGTTCCTTTATCAAAGTTCTCCACAGCAATCCTTCAGCACTTCTGTACAAAGCTTGCAACAGTCCCTTGAACTCTTTCCAGGAAGTAGAAAAGCTCCCAGCTTTATATGGCCTCCCTTCAATGTCTGGATGATAAGTATGCATCTTTTCCAGGCTCCTCTGTCGTCCTGGCAAAACGTTTGCAAATCTACTTGAGCAGTGGCAATGGTTGACCACTGCGAAGAGGGAGAGGACTCCTGTTGCACTCTACTTGAGCAGTCGTATGGGTTTGGACACTGCGACGAGGGAGATCCCGATGCACTCCGAGCTGGGTCTCTTCGCGAAGTTCACCATGTCTTCCTGCCATTCCCATTACCTGTGGTGCCTTGGAGAGGCGGCTCCGGTTCTTCCTGGGAGCCTTTCCTCCTCCTTCTTGCTCAGCTACGCAACAGGCTTGTTGTCTCTGTGTCATTTTTGTAGCCAATGGTCCACCTTCTAGCAGTCACACCACCACCAAATGAGTCTGCTCCCTGCACACTTTCAGGATACTCTTGCAACATCCCACCTTTCCTCTCCCAAAGAGACGCGATTGCTCCAGCGTAAGCGTTCAGACTGAGCTTACCTGGGCTTCTTTCGCATACTTCTAGATTCTGCAATGAGATCTCCTTTGACCGTTCTTGCTTTCCAGTTTATACTGTTGATTTGTGAAAGTATCCTTGGCACAATTCATGCCTCCAGTGAGCCACCTCATTATCGTATTTGGCTGACTTCGTCTGGTCGCTCCATATGCCTCTCACCTTCATTTCAGTAGGTCTTATGTTTGTCAGTGTCATGCGTTCTACTATCAAGGGTGGATGAAAAGGGTGACCATGAGGGTAGGGGTTTATGTGCTGTGGTGGTGGTGGTATGGTGGCTTTTCCCCAGGTAAGACTTTCTTATCCCAAGGAGTGCAATCCCAACCTATGAGGTCTTCCTGCATATTACCACCTTAAGGGGGACTATTGGGTAGCAGCCTCACCTCCTAAGCCTCACTGAAAAGGGATTCCCCCGGGTGAGAAGTGACGAGACCTGGTGAATCGTCACAGGACTGAAGGTTCAAGTTATTGGAGAAGAGTGGGAAGCTTTATAAGAACAGTCATCTGCGTCCCAATAAAGACGGAATAAAAGAGAAAGTTAAGAATCACTACTGGAACACTCCTACTCATCCCAGTAATGCTAAAATGGTGGAAAGGACAGTAATTACTGGAACCCTCATACTCGTCCCAGTACAGTAATACTAAACTGATGAAGAGTAAGAAGAAAGAATTATTACTGGAACATTCATATTCGTCCCAGTAACACCAAAGCAGTGGAGAAGAGTGAGAAGCATTACTGGAGCCCATGTTGGGGTGAGGTGGGGGGGTGCGGGGGGGGGGGCAGGAACATTTATGGCCTGGAAACAACTAATCGCAGAATTATTTGGGCCCACAAATGACGGGGCTAGTGACCAGGACCCACTGGGAGTAATCGATACAGAACCCCTATCACATGATGAAGAAATGGAACAGGAAGGAAAGTAGGCTTGAGGGGAGGGTGGGAAGGAGTGGAACACAGTGAGCAAGACAAAATGATGTGCGTTTATATTGTCATGAATGCTGCAAGTTTGGTTTGTGTTGGATGTTGAAATAAAATCAATACAAATTGTTAAAAAAAAGAAAAAACATTCCTGGAGCCCTCATACTTCTCCCAGTAACTACCAAGTGTGGCAGGAAAGTGAGAGTCCCTACGGGAATATAGTCGTAGTTGGCCCAGCCATGGAAAAGAGTGGGCATTGAGAAGAGGAAAAAGTTGCAAGTCTAAGGGACAAGAAAAGAGAAAAGCCATATCAAAGGGGGGGGGGGTCCTGGGGGGGAACCAAAGTGCAGAGGACATAGTTGAGAAATTGAGAGCCCTATATCTGAACTATACGACTTGATCAAAGCAGTTAACAAGAACTTGCTGAAAAGCAGACCACAGGAGAATGGACTCCTGCGCCTTAGTTTCGATAGTGTCAGGGACAGGTTAGATTGGAGAGGGGTGGAGGAGGGGACGTGGCAGTTACATGATATATAGGAATTGATCAAATCTATACCAGGGTGTCTGTAGGACAGCCATGATAACGAGGTGGTATATATACATCCTGGCGAACCAGTAAAGATAAAATTAGATCAGTTTAAAAAATGGCCTCACACATCCCAGTAGCCTCTGAAGCAGAGGGAAAGATCACCCCAGTCATTAAATAATTCCTGAGTCGGGGAATAATAGTTCCGACCAGTAGCATATACAATACTCCCATTTCTCCTGTGAAGAAGCCAGGGAAGGAGGTATACCATTTTGTTAAGGACATACATGCTGTTAATGCTGTGGTGATATCTTCCTTTCCCATGGTGCCAAAGCCGGCAACCATATTGTTGTGTATTCCACTGGAAGCAACACATTTTGCAGTGGTCGACTTATGTTCAGGTTTCTTCTCCGTTCTGATACACAACGACAGTCAGTACACGTGGACCTTTCTGCCCCAGTGGTATAACTGAATCCCAACCCTCTTTTCACAACACCTCAAGAAAGAGTTAGATATAAAATGGCTAGGGAAGTCGGTATTAATTCAATACGTTGATGATTTGTTAATCGCCTCTCCCTCATACGAGGCTTGTAAAGAAGATGCCAAGGTCCTGCTGACACCAATGGCAGAGTGTTAGGCAGAAACCTGCGCAGTTCCCTCTGGGACCACTGCAAAAGATTTAAGACTACAGGTGTTTGGCAGTAAACCCACTTGGTAGCAGTCTGTACCACACAGATTCACTTGGTAGCTGTGGCTGAGCAGTCAGACTTCCCTAAAGAAGAGTTAGGCAGTATACAGAGTATTCACAATAGGTCAAAAGAACATAGTAGAACACGCAAACATTGACCAGAGCTTGGTGTAAAAGAGATCTAATTATTTATTTAAAACCACATCTAATAAAACACACAGGCACTAATATTAAGCAGTTCAAAAACATGGTCACTAAAAGATATGCATTCCCTTAAAAGAATATTAGACAAGTCTTAAGTAAAGCCCCACTTATTTTTAGACAGCGGTGACCGCAGATGACACTCTAATAATTCGTTTTAAAAGGGTGAGAAAAGCAGAGTATAAATTGAAACAGATCCCAACACTTTCACAAGAACACAACAAGAGAGGAAGGCAGAGTCAAACCGTGAAGTTAGAGTTCAGAAGGCCGGATCCACTTTAAGAGGATCAGAATTAAATGTGTCACACGGTTGAAAAGTGCACAAAAGTCTCGAAAAGGTTCAGAAAGAGTTGGACCAAACGAAAGGGACCAGTTAGATGGTCAAGGCAGCCAGCCCAGTCCAGAACGTTAAGGGATTATTATTACCTTGTAGCAATCTTTAGAAAGGGAGGCCTCGCGGACACGGTACCTTAAAGGGGCGAGAATACTCCAGCGGGGGCAGCTGTTCCTGGCAGCGGATGCAAGTCGGTGCTTCGTCTGGGGGAAGAGAGGATCTCGTCGTGAAGGAAGACAGGAGTCCGTTGCACTGCCAGGGAAGAAACCAGCCACGGAGTTCTCAGTTAAAAGGAGCGGTCCTTTTATTTGCGGTCCAGTGGTAAGTGGCTATCCGGTTGCCGGGGTGCTTGGCAAGGGCAATTCGACCACAAGACATCCTGGGATGCGAGAAAAAGAAGGTAAACTGGTTATGCCCACCAGTCAGGGGAAGAAGACTCTCCAGCAGGGAGATCTTCTCTGTCGTCGGGAAGTGGTGAGTCGGTTCCGCAGGGCTCCACCGGTGGTGTCATCGTAGCAGGTCGGCTCAGCTTCTCCCTCGTCGGATTCTTAGGTCCTGTGGCAACTTCTGAAGTTCCAGTCCCCAAAGCCCTATTTTATGCAGCACACCCCCATTCACTCAGCCTAGCTGTCAATCAAACATGCTAAGTGGTGAGCCGGCCTGGGCCAATCACACAAGAGTGCGACTTGAGTTACCAAGGTAACTCAGTCCAGGGTGCCTAAACCCCCTCACACACCCCTGTTGTACCCAGAGACAGTGAAACCACTTTTGGAGGCTTCTGTGGAGAAGCCCGCCAAAAGTGGAACAAAGGGCTCGACTTGGGTTGGAGTCACAGAAGAGAACACAAACGCCATTTTAGAATAGAGTCCTGGCAAAAAATACCAACCGGCGAATTAATATTAAATAAATAAACCGGCGATATGTTCGAGGCTATGAGAATTAAATAATTAAAGTTGGTAGTCTTGAACAATGGGAAAATCCCATAGGGATATATTCGCTGTCGAATATAAAAAGTAGTATCCACTGCCACCAGCCAAAACTCAGTCAGGGGGGACGGAGACGTGCCCCCTCGACTAACAGACCCCGGGACAATCGAATTGCCCCGACCAGTACGTCCACAATATGATGGTTTGTACTGGTTTCTGTTCATAATTTGGGACTAGTAAAGCCAATGGTGACTTTACATGGGAGACAGTAGTCAGTCCCAGGGGTATGGAGTCTATGGTGGGGTGTCACTATGACACCCCTGTGTCACTGCACGGAGGGTGCTGTGTAACACACATAGTAAAAACACATGAGACCCTATGGAGTAAAGGACCCCATAGCCCATAAAACACATTAACAGTCAAAGGAACACCATAAATCATGTCCAAGAGTGGGAGAAAAAGAGTCTCACTCTTGGCAGGAGAAAAAAACAAACTCCAGAAATCCAGCAAAGCTGCTGAGGGACTCACTAGGTTAGGAAACTCAGCCTAAACTGAGAATTCTCCCTAACACAGAGATAGGGCAAAAGGCATCAAAGAAGAAGCTACAGTTATGTGCCCCCAGGGTGCATTATCTGGGACATGACATTACGAAGGGATGACGGCTGATATCCGCTTCGCTGAAAGACAGTTTATAATATACCTAAAACTCAGAATATAAACACAAATGCGAGCTTTCCTAGGGGAAGTAGGCTACTGCCGGCAAAGTATCACTGGATTTGCTGATATAGCTAAACCTCTCAAAGACTATACCGGATTGAACACTGTTGAACCATTGCAGTGGACGCCCGTAGTGGCATTCTAAAGAGACAAAGCTATTCTTGGAGGAACCCGCATTAGATCTGCCTGATTACAAAAAAAGAAAGGGACTTGCTTTGGCTGTCCTTACCCAGAAGCATGGGACCAATCATAGACCCGTCTCATATTACAGTAATGAGTTGGATCTGGTTGCGGCAAGAATGCTGTTTTGTTTGCAATCACTAGCGAATGAAGCCTTAGTAGTCGAGCAAAGTGAGAACATTGTATCCGGTTCACCGCTAGTGGTGGTTATTGCACATGTAGTGGTGTCATTATTGCAGACAAAAACACAGCATATGTCTGTCTCAAGAGCTAGCAAATCTGAAATACTTGTATTAAATTCATTGAATATAACTTGGAATAGATGCTTTCTTTTGAAAACAGCATCACTGTTAGCAACTCTCCCAAGAGGGGGAGCAGCACAATTCCACCCCACATGATTGTGTCGGGGAAGGACTGTTTGATAAAGCCCCACACGACTTCTCCGATGTACCCCTGCCAGACCCAGATCGAGTACTTTGTGGACGGGTCTTGTTTTGGAAATCAAAATGGGGATGTGGTCTCTGGGTGCACAGTATGCGCATCTGGTGAAGTGGTGGAGAGAGGCAAACCGCCCCAGGTGATGTCAGCACAGGGGGCTGTATCAGTGGCCCTTACACGTGTCTGTCGGTTGACAGCTGAACAATCTGTTAACATTTATACTGATTCAAGAAATGCATTTGGCATAGCCCACGACTTTTGTCAACTCTAGAAGCAGGAGAGTTTCATGACTTCAACTGGTACACCCTAAAACATTGTCAGTATGTATTCAGACTTCTAGATTGCTATAATGTTGCAGGAGCTAATTGCTATCTTGAAGTGTGCTGCTCACCAGGCACTGGATGACCACATTAGATGTGGAAAAGATTTTGCTCACCGAACCGCCAAATTGGAGGCCACCTTAAAGGTCAAAGATGAGTACATCTTGCCAGCGCAGTGTAAGAGGAAATCTTGTATAAAAGATATTAAGCAGAAGCAAGAGAATGCACAGTCACATGAAAAAGATAAGTGGATCCATAAGGGGTGTCGGATACATGAGGACTCTCTGTGGCGAGATGATCAGGGTTGCTTAGTGGCTCCAAAAATATTAGTGTCACATTTAATCAGGATGCATCATGAGCAGGTACATGTTGGAAGGGATAGCATGACAATGTTAGGGGGACAATCAAGGTGTGCCCCAGAACTTACCACTATGGCTCAAGAATACTGTCAACAATGTGTAATCTGCTTACAGAATGTGGTAGAATGTGTGCCATTCACATAAGGGGTGCATCTTCCGTCATATAGCCCATTGGTGGGTTTACAGATTGATTTTGTACAACTCCCAAAGAATATCAGTGGCAAAACCAGCTAGTAATATTGGGCATTTTTCTCGGTGGGTGGAGGCTTGCCTGTGTAGAAAAGCAGATGCAGTGACTGTCGCAAAAATACTGATATGAGAATTTGTGCCCAGATTTGGGACACCAGTATGCATTAACCGCGATCAGGGAACGCATACTGTCAACATCATTAAAACACGGTTGTCTACTGTGAAGGTTAAGCATAATTTGCATTGCCCTCATCACCCCAGTCATCAGGGGCATAAGAGTCGGAACGCAGAGATTAAAGACAAATTAGCCAAATTGTGCCAAGACACCAGGTTCAAAATGGCCAGAAGTCCTCCCACTAGTTCTGTTTAGCATAAAAAGTACACCAGCAATGAAAACCGGGTTAGGTCTGTATGAAATCATTTATGGAAGACCTACAAGATTGTCTGTAGCTGCCACAGTGAAATCTGTACTGGATAATTTGCAATTAACTGATGATCGGCTGTAAAGTTTCAGGGGCACCCGATATGGGTGCACGTGAGTCACTGCAAGTGGGCAATATCTCCTGCGGTGTAGGTGTATTGCTTACACTAATCTAGTTGAATGATAACAGGACTTTTGTCCTACATAGGTTTAGAAGAAAAAAGTTGACCAAGACTGTGACATTGACAGATGTCCGAGCCTGGCCGTGGTACAAGAAGCAATGCATAGTACATTGGCAAGGGGGAACTTGTGATTGAAATGGATTGTGGGAATTTGGATCTGTGGTTGGGATTTATACCACGGCCAGACGAATGTTAAGTGAGGTTAGTTCCATCTCCCGGTGAGATTCTACCAAAGTGAATGAGTAAAAAAGATTTGAAAATCTTCAACTTCAAATGGGAGGAGCTATGAGAAACCTGAAGGAGGCCAGGGAAAGGCCATCGATTTTGGATCCTGACCATAGGGGGTGGAGATGCAAGGGAGGATCACATGGCTGGAGGGTCCTTGGGAAGAGGACATCCACAGGCGAGACATGGTATCACCCCCTTTCCTGGTGTGAACCACCTTTACCCTCCTCCTGCCTTCATAGGCTGTTGTAAACCATCTCCCCTCATTTTCCCTCATTCAGACCATTATAGTACTGGGACGAGGAAGAGGCGACTAATAGTAATACACACTACTAGGTAATTTCACTACTCTGGTACTGAGACGAAGAAGAGGTCTGAGAATAGTTGAGTCAGGCATGTCCCAATAACTATAGTCAGGCAATTGAAACAAAGTGTTCACACCTGCCACCTGTTAGATGGTTGCAGGTGTATGGAGACAGATGCAGTGGCTAAAGGGACCAGCTGGGTCTGGAAGCGTGGCCACCTGAGGTGGAGCAGGTGCTAGGCCCTGAAGACCCTCGTGCATGTAAACAAGGCACAATCACCATACACAAACTGATATGACAGACACAAGGTTCAATTCCAAAAATCTAGGGTTTATTGCAAAGCAAATATTCTCAGTCGGCCGACTGGGTCTCACGTCTCGCAACGTGCGTCACCCAGACCTCGTGAGATGCAAGAGAGCGAGCATTCTACAACAGTATCATATATACAAAAAGACAATCGTACAATCAGTGAAACATCAAAAACCGCCCATAATGTATTTTCTTGAGCTAGGCTTTGGTGATTGACAATTATGACAAATATGACACAGTATTTCTTAATCTATATTACTTTGTTTAGCAATTTGCAGTGAGCAGACATGTTTCTTTGTGATGGAGAACATAAAGCACTTGTTTAGCGAGCAAACTGTGTTCGTAGGAGACACATTCCAAAGCATGGTATCATCTAGTTTCTATTCGTGAACTAGGGGTCAGCCTGATCTAAGACTGGCCCAAAAGGGGGGTCGCTAGAAAAATATAATTCATGCCTATAACGGCCTGTTTCTGCAGTTTTAGCGAGACCGGATGACACCTGGCTTGGTGATTAAATGCCTGTCTGCTCGCCTTCAAGGACTTGTGAGGGAGGAAAACAATGTATTTCTGTACTGCTTGGCATCTCTGTCTGGGCCAGTCTCTCAACATGTAACTGGTGGTCTTGCTTCCAGTTAGAGCAGAACTCAATTAAATACATTTTGCAAAGCGTTTGAACAGAAAGGCAAGGAAAGCAAATGGCGGATCTAGAGACAAAATGGACGCTCTGTTATGCTGACGATTCTGTATTGGTGATGTAGGGCATATGATGCAATTGGTTTTCGGCCAACATAATATACCATCTATGCTTTGGTAGGATAATTTCTAGACTTACACAGGCAGAATATGGCCCGGTGAAAAGGACGCCAATAGGGAAATCAGGAAGATGCCCCATTGCGGGCTGCGAGAGGGTCTGGAGATGTGCAACACCTATTACCTGGTGGTCCCCGTTGAGTGTGGGGAACACTGAGATGCTGCCAACCGCTGCAGGAAGAGCAAGCGTGGCTCACAAAAGCTTCTCGGGAGTGAGAGTGGAGCAAGCAAGAACCCAGGAGAGAAGTCCGAGCACCTGGAGGAGCGGCATCACACCAGTGAGTGGCAGGGAAGTTTCACTCAGGGAGGGTGCCCCAGATGCATGGTCTGGGTTTACAGCGAATGCCGGGCAAGAAAAGACGCATGAAAAAGGGGTCTGGAGACCACAGAGTGAAGTAATGAATACTGAACAGATTGCCAAGCACTTCAGGAGCTCTTTGAATATTGACAAATGGGCCGGAAGCCCAGAATTGAACTACTGAATACTGACCAAGTTGACAAGCACATAATACATTTTGAATACTGAATTGAACATACAAGAATATTGCACGAATGAAGCAGAAAGTGATGAGCATTTGTAAACTAAATTAATTTAAAGATACAGCATTTGCAAATCAAAGTAAAAGGAGTGAGAAACACCACACTATTGGATAGTGTGAAATAAAGGGGGTAACCAGAAAAATAACACGAAGGAAAGTGTGTGGGAGTCACATGCTGAGAAAGGCAAGAAGCCATCAAAGTGAATCAGAAGACTAAGTGGACTCACAACAGATGCAGAAAGGAAACCTCTGTTGTCAAGGAAGTCGTACGAGACAAAATGAACTTGTAAAGTGCCATGGGTTATCGGTTGCGTGACCTGTGATGGGTGGACCGTGTGGTTCGACAACTGCGCCAAGACTGAGGAACCCTTCCTTGGAGTAAACCAAGAGAAGTCAAGAGGATGAGGCTGGTGGGCCTAAAGTTGGTAAAGTGATAGAAGTGGCAAACTACTTAAGTTGACTTGACTGAATTTGACGCATGAAGAGCTGAGCTTGGGGAATGGAACCCCAAAGTTATTTTGTTGGAACTATCTTGAACTTGAACTTGGGGAAGGGAACTTGAATCAAGCCTGGGGCTGGAAGAAGCTCAGAACTTTAGTGTGAACTCTGTTTCTTTGGTTGCTGACATCCCTACACATAGTTTAGCTTTAGTTGTGAAGGTAAACATAGGTTTTGGACACAGACTTAAGTTGAACTCACTGACTCAGACTATCCCTAGTTTATTTAGGTAGGGAAATCCCACCTTAGTATAGGGCAAGTTAGGCCTTAAACCATCCTGACAGTTGAGTTTATGTTATGTTTATTATTTGATAATGCGCTCCAAACCCAGGGGTAGCCGGGCGCAACGGGTATAAGATTACTTAAACGTGGGTTACATACAGTGGATACAATACACGTCAATGCAGTATATGTCAATACAAACAGCTAATGCAATACATGTCATGATACCATATTTAGAGTACATATATACAAAAAGTACAGGGTGAGGGTGTCTCACAGCCCACAGAGGGCAGTGAGATGGTCAGTGATATCCAGGGGCTAGTATTAGTTGTCGTTGGTCCAGAGCCAACTTTTCACCTTGCATCTAAAATACATTAATAAAGACATTTTGTTTAAACTTTGTACGATCCTGGCGTACGCAGATGAGGTTGTGATATTCGATCATACAATCAGCAGGGTTATGGCAGTACGCAGAGGCGAATGAATTGACCATTAATCAAAATAAAACCAAAGTACTCCTGTTTACAGCAGGTAAAGTAGCTCGCCCCTCTATGTGTGTAGGTATCCTTGAAATTAATTACACACACTCCTACAAATATCTAGGAGTAGAGTTTGACAGTAGGGGGAATTATACACTCTGCATCCAGGCAAGAAAGATAAAAGCAGCCCCACTTAGAGCTCTGATTTGTAGGTTTACCCAGGAGCAGAGTGGCTATTCTATTTGGGGTGCAAGACAACTTTATGTGCAGTGCTTCATACCTATGGTCATTTATGGCCTTGAATCATTGATTAACATGAATCTAGACTGGCTTCAGCTGCTGGAGGGGACATTTTGGAGAAGTATATTAGGCCTCCCCAATGTATTCCTATGGCAATATTGCGACTAGAATTGGGGCTTCTCTCCCTTAAATCTATAATATTACGCAAGAGAGCCGAGTTATACATTAAGATTAAGAACAATCCTACTAATCCTATACTGAAATGTTTAAAATATGCCATGAGAGGCAGTAAACAGTCTAAATTGGAGATAGATATGTTGACGCTCAGTGAGGTAAGCGGTTGATCCCCATGTTGGGCCCAAGATAACCAAAAGACGTTTTATCATCTCCAGAAGTCTATCTCGCTTTGGGACTGGCAGGAGAACTACGGGCACTTGGCTACTTTAAGAAGTTATAGTTTTGTGACTTACGTCCTCTATACTTTTAAGAAGAGTCAACTGTACCTCAATCTATGTCCCTCCCCTGCGCGGAGACGTTTTATTCTGCTGATGCGCATTAATTGTTTATCCACTTTAGCAAACAGACCTTGGGATGGTGCACCTCGAGATTCTATAAGAAATTGCAGAATATGTGGTATTGTAACTTATCTTGAAACCGCAAGACATGTGTTAACACAGTGCCCATTAATGACCCAATATTATTCCAAATATCTTGGAATTTATGTGTACAAAATGGACCATTTGGGTTCTAATGAGTTCTGGCACTATTGTATTAACACACTTAACCCTAGGCTCCATATTGCACTGTTTAACATCTGGTCCATTGCAGGAAAACAAATTAGCAGTTGTGACCAGTAGGAGGTATTCTACCTCTCTCTGAACCTACTGATCCGTTTAAGGCTTGGTTGGTTAATTTGGGATACTTCTTCCCTCTTACTTAGCTTCTGTTTGGGTGATCTGTTGATTAATGTGTCTTTTTCTCTACTTATCGATGCATTCATGTAGTATTTTGTAGCTATACGAGAAAGGTTGCTGAATTGATTTGACATCTGACCAATTGATTTATCGATTATTAAGTAAGTAGTGTAATTAACATCTTGTTCTTTGCTGAGATTATTTGTTAAATGTGTAAAGTTTTAATTTTTCTTAAAAACTGTATCACATTACAATAAATAAATTAATTAAACTTTGTATCAGTTGTCTGTGCCTTTCTTCATGATGCTTTCACAGAGCCCACCACGAGGCCCCAACCTTAGAATTAAATAAACAAGCGCAACTACTAATGTAGACTGTTACTGGAACAATGATTGTATTGCATCCAAAACCTTCAAATGTTTATATTGAATATATTATTGTCATTCTGTTCTTTTGACTACGACGAGAAAAAAAATATTTCTAAAGTCTTCTATTGGTATAAACAGTGGACGGGAACTACTGTGGTGACAGCACAAAGAACTGGGTGGTAATGGAAGCATTGCTCTGGATTTGGTAAATTTGCCCATGGCTATGCACAGAGTGGTGGTGAAAGTGCTTTCTTAGATGGAAGATCTAAGCATCAGTGTAGGAAAAGAGAAAGAACGGGCAGTATGACTATAGTATTATTTATTAACAATAGTTGATGGGAAGAATAGTACCAGGTCAGTGAAGGGGTGTTCATTCAACATTTGCAGTCTCCAGGGATGGAGCTAGGAGGATTTCTAAAATACACATAGGTGTGCAATCAAGGACTTTGGTATAACCCAGTGTACAATCCAGATGGAAACTGATACAGATATCTGGTATTAAATGCAAACATCAGCAACGGTTTTGTTTACTGACACTGTCCGTTTTCCAGTAGACTACCCATTATCTAAATCGTAGAAGGGGAATGGGTGGGGGGGGGGCATTTGATTGGCTCAACAGCAGGAGAAACTGTCAGATAATCGACAATAAAGGATAAAATATGGAGTGGGGCTAATATAATGGCATACATTTCGAGGGTCGAATTGACAGACTTTAGATGGGCACAGTGCTCATATCTGGGGCAGAGCAGACAGGTAATGAACATGTATCGACAAGCTGGACGTCATTGGGTCCTCGAGTCAGTTTACCCAAGGGGACCTGCAGAAACTGATGGATGAGTACCGTAAGAAACCTGGAATGGGATATGGCATGCAAAGAGGCACAAGATTATCTGATGCCCAACTGATATCGATCAGAGGAGATGTAGAACACAATAGCAGGCTACAGTTGATGATACCTGAACGTCTATGGCCATAGAGAAATATCTGGTAGTACATCGGCTGGTACAGTGAAGATAAAGAGTGCTCGTTTACAGCACATGGGCCAATAAAAGGATTCTGAGAATTAGCCAGCAGAATACTCCTGGTACGATGGGCAGGATGCAATTGGGAATGGGTGACGAACCACAAAGTTTGGGAAATCAAACTTCCAAACAATGCCTCTAGATACGTTATCCCTGCCCTGGGGATGACACCTAATCCCAGGTTTAGTATTGGTTCAAATTGGGAGTTACAGCCATTAAAGCCCCCACCGTTGTAAAGCTGGAGTAAGTTAAGTGAGCGCCAAATAGTGTTGGTCGGAAATAGGGTGTTTGGAAGGTAAAGGAGCAGGATATAGTTTGGTAAGGAGAAGGTTATTGTGGGGTAAGGTGTGTACAATTAATAACATCTCCGGAATCCAAAATGCATTTTATGATTCATACAAGTACCAAGCAGTTTACATTTTTCTGACTAGCTATAGACAGGAGGATGTTAAAAGTGTATGTGGAGTTTTTGAAAGGCTTGCAAAAGCTGGTGCCACGGATTTAAGGATTTAGAGTATGCAGAAACTGCAGTAAAACAGGTGACTTAGGAGGCCAAGAGTTTGCAGGTGCTGGAGATAGTTTATAATAGGGTGAAAAAAAGGGGAAAAGAAGCATTTGAGCTGGCCCTTCGAAAAGCCACAATGTGCAGGGAGGGAGACATTCTATGTGCCATTAACAAAGAAATGTTGAAACAACCTTACATTACCACCACAGTATGTTTCACAGTTTGTTCTCTTCTAATGGCAGGGGTAATATGGTGTTGAGCGTGGTGCGGTCACCAGCCAGGAGCAGTGGTGATACAAAATCAAGCCTACAGCACGCCTGTTCTAAGGTCTGGCCCCAACCTCTGCCCCCATTTTGGCCTGTTAGAAATGCAGCAGGAAAATGAAATTCTGCAACATGAGTTGGGAAAATTACTGAAAGCACCTCAGAATCATGAGGATGATTGTATGTACTATAAAAGCAAACAGGAAAAAAAAAATCGATGGTTTACCTGCACAAACAAAAAGCAGGTAAAATATTAGGGCGCCTGGCGGGGTCCTGACATACCCAGGGGGTACACAAATATTAAAAAAATCAGGATGAGAGATCCTACAAGCAGATGTGTGGTTCTGAACATATACATTTATTTAAAAAAAAAAACACAGGTTTCTTTGAAGATGAGTTCTCAATTAATTTATACAACTTTCGATAAGCACAAAAGCGAATGACACCGGACAGGTGTAATTATATACAGTGGAAATACAAGGTAAGTATCTACCTCTATGATGTTGAGGTAAAAGCTCCACATAAGGGCACAGTCACATATGACAGTAGGATAAACCTATAGTTGAACAAAGTGCACCCAGGACGGAAAATGGTCCAGTGGTGGCCTTCATCAGGATAGACACCGAGTGTGGTGTTGTCCGTTATATCTGTTGGTGAGATAAGGCCCGTTAGTATCTCAGGCTGTAGTTCAGTAATTTAGGGATTTTAATAAATAAAGGCTTAGTGGTGCCAAGAAGATACATCACATGGTGTATCAATGTCCAGCTTACCTGCTTCTCTGATTTTTCCATATTTATACAAACAAAAAGCAGGACTGAACCATAGTCCAAGATAGATGAGAACAAAATTCCCTGTGCAAGTGAAAAGCAGGAGACTTGGGAAATGTAGCACAGTGGTATAGAAAGGAACAAGTTACTTACCTGTGACTATTGTTCTCCATCATGTGTCTGGCATGGATTCACATGCTCATGAATAACACATAGCAGAACAAAATTACACAACCACAGGAGGCGGCAGCTCAACAGAAGCAATCAACTCAACAACAGACTCACCTCAAGCGAGCAGGTTGCACAGCACCGCTTGGCTGACTCGGGACTCCGACCTGGAATCCATGTGGAAGCAGTAGAATTTCATGAAGGTGTGCTTGGACCACCATGTAACCGCCCCGCAGATGTCCAGCCGGGGGACACAAGACAGGAACGCTGTTGTCACTACGACCGCTCTGGTGGAGTCAACTCTCAGCTGGCCGAGCAGCAGTCGGTTCGCCAACCAATGACAGAGCATGATGCAGCTAGAGCCACTTTCATACGGAAGCCTTGGACAAGGCCTTCCCAGGATTCACAGGACCAAAGTTGACGAACAGTTGAGAAGTCTTCTGAAAACTCTTTGTGCGCGTCATGTAGAAATTCAGGGTACAAGCAAGGTGCAGCGACTGCAATGCCATTTGAGCGGTGACAAAGGCTTTGGGAAAAAAAAACAGGTAACACGAAAGGTTCGTTGAGGTGGAATTCTGACGGAACATTCGGCATAAAAGTGGGATGCGTCCGCAGCACCACCCTCTATTTGTGGAAAGTTGGGTATGGCTGTTTGCAGGACAGAGCCTGGATCTCAACTACCCTCCTGGAAGAGCTGATGGCCACAAGGAAAGCCATTTTCCACGAGAGGAACTTGAGAGGGGCTGGATGCGTAGGCTTGAAAGGGGGCCCCCCCCCACCCCTTATGTGCCTCATCAGCACCACGTTGAGTTCCCACGGAAGGGCAGGAGCCTTCACCGGCAGGAAAGATCGAAACAGTCCTTTGAGGAATTCCTTGACGAGTCAATGAGACCAAAGTGAAGATCTTCCTGGAGACCTGGTGTAGCCATGATAGCTGCCAGATGTACCTTGATAGAGGCGTGCACCCGTCCGGCCTTGGCCAAGGATAGCAAGTATGGAAGAATCTGCGGGGCTGTGACCCTCAGAGGGGTAATCTTCTGAGACCAGCACCACATAGTGAAACGCTTCCACTTGTGACCGTAGCACTAAAAGTCGACGACGCCCTGGCCTTGGCGAGGGACCTCCCTACAGTCTGCTGGAAACTTATATCCTCCAAACTCTAGCGCCGCAGGAGCCAAGCCCTCAGGTTGAGCGATCCTGGGTCGTGGCGAAGGATTGGGCCATCTTCACTGGTGAGAAGATCCAGAACCACTTGCAGCTTGAGCAGAGGCGATGCGGACAGGCTGAGAAGGTCCGGAAGCCAAATCTGCCTCGGCCACGCCAGGGCGATGAGGATCATCCTGCATTGGCACTGTCCGAGTGTGTTGATGGCCCTTAGCCGGAGAGGCAACGGAGGAAATGCATACAGAAACAGGCCTTCCCATGGGAAGCAGAATGTGTCCCCCAGGCTCCTCGGTTGGTGGGATCTGCTGGCAAACTTCTGTCATTTGGAGTTTGCTGCAGTCGCAAACAGATCGATCTGGGGCCTGCCCCTCTTGAAGATGCTGTCCACCTGGTCTAGCCAAAGTTCCCACTCGTGGAGTACAATTCCCTGCTGAGGGAGTCTACGATGGTGCTCTTGACTCCCGCTAGCTGAAGAGGAAAGAGTAACATCTCCTGTCCGAAGGCCCAGTGCTACAAGTCCTGCGCTTCATTTGAGAGCACTGGGGATCGAGTACCCAGTTTCCTGATGTAGAACATTGTGGTTGTGTTGTCCGTGAAGAGCCTCAACACCTTGCACTCCAGAGACGGAAGGAATGACTTAAGGGCCAGACAACTGTCCGTAGCTCCAGGATGTTTATATGGAGATACTTCTCCTCCAGCAGCCACAGGCCTCTGGCGTGCCCAAGTCTAGTGTGCGCTCCCCAACCTTCCAGTGAAGCGTGCATGGTGAGTCTCCTAGTACGGAGTGTTTTGAAACCATGGGCGATGTTGGAGCAGACACCCCACCACCTTATCGGCTGACGGAACTCATCCAGCGCAATCTTGTCCATGAAGCTTCTGGACACCTGTTTCCAGCTAGCGTCCAGAAACTCCTGAAGACGTTGCATCTGTAACCTGCAGAGCCTGATGAGGTAGATGCAGGACGACATCATGCCAAGCAACAACTTGGTGGTTTGCACTGTGGCTTTGTTCAACAACAGCCGCTACATCTTCCCTTGAAGAGGCGCTTCCCTCACCTCCGAGGGTGACTCCAGGCAGGACACCGTATTGAGTCTGGCTCCTAGGAACAGCATGTTCTACGATGTTGTCAAGCAGGACTTCGGATAGTTGATGGAGAATCCCAGATCCGACAGTAGCTTGACGGTCTCCTCCCCGTGTCCGATGGCCAGCTCCCGCGATCGGGCCAGGATGAGCCAGTCATCGAGGTATGGGTAAACGTGTATACCCCATCGAAGTCGATGGGCCACCACCGGTGCCAGACCTTTTCTGAACACTCTTGGGACCAACTTCAATCCAAAAAGGTAGGGCCTTTAACTCCCTGCACTGCAAAACAGACATTTTCGAGGTTTCTTGTGAATGGGGACATGGAAATAGGCATCCTCCAGGAAGTCTCCTTCCTCCTCTAGGATGGGCCTCCAGCCCCTGGTCTTCTTTCTGACCAGAACATATCTGGAATAGACTCAGGAGCCCCGACTCGTTGGGGCACTAGCTCCATCGCCCTTCCCGCAGTATGGCCTGTAACTCTTCCAGGAGCTGAGGTGTGTGCTGCTCCCGACGGGCCACCGCAGGTATCCCTGGACACCGGCGTTGAAACTTCAGGGTGTTTCCCTGTGCGAGAGCGTCTAGCCCCCATCCGTCAGTGGTGTTCTTCCACACGCTGATGAACCTTGTCAGCCGGCCGCCCACTGGGTTGCACGTGTGGGGGTCCGACATACCGGCCCGTTCAGGCAGGTTTCGGGACCAGCATCCTGCCCTGCGGGCGACACTGTCCTCTGCTACCGTAGGCCTGGGAACAGCCTCTGTAGGCTTCCTGGGTCATGAATCTGGACAGCTGACGGTACGAAGAGGAGAAACCTTTGGAAGACCTGCGCTACTTTCCCCAGGAGGAGCGAAAAGAAGAGCGCTGCTGTTGGAGAGTGCCCAACGACCGGATCGTCTCAGTGTCCGCCTTGATGGCCTGGAGCGACTCATCCACGACCTTCCCAAACAAGTTCTCTCCGTCAAAGGGCACGTCCAACACCTTTGCCAGGACTTCCCATCAGAAATTCATGGCCTTCATCCAGCCCCGTCAATGAAGGCAGACAGCATTCTCCATCTGTAGGAACCATGTGTCGGCGACGTCCAACTCCACTGTAATGGCATAATCACATGCGACTCCCCCCGCCCTCCTAGAAAAGAGCGATAGCCTCCATCCTCTTATCGTCTGGGAGGAACTCCAGAATAGGGCCCAGCTTGTACCATAGCTCCCTGTCGTACCTGGTAGGGATCGCCAGTGTGTTGTCAGCCTTCATAGTGGACGCTGCTGTGAAAATCACCTTCCTTCCCATGGTGCCCAATTTCTCCCCCTCACTGTCCAGAGGGACCAGAAGATGACGAGGACTGGTTAGCCGACAGTTTCTTGCGGACACTGATACCACCAAATCTGGTAATGGTTGAGACCTCAGGCACTTGGGTGCAGAATCCGGCACCTGATATTTCTTCTCCAGACTATACCGTTTGGCTGGAGCTGTGCAAGGGTTCTTCCCACATGCGCCTCTGGTACAAGAAACCCTCCTTCCCGGTTTCTTCGGGAACCAGCTGAAAAAGCTTGGAGGCTCTGGTGATCATGAATGGACTGACCCCCACCTCGTCCGGCAGGGACACCCTAGATGACGCATCCAAATGCAGGGACTTGCGTCCGCTGCAACAATGTCCTCGTCCATAGTCATGGCTGTATCCGCCCCAGTGTCTAGGTCAGGGTCTGCTGATGGTAAGGGGCCTGATGCGGATGAGGAGGCTGAAATGGGGGTGTTGGATGACGCTTCCTCTTTGTTGGGAGCTGAACAGGGGCATAGGGAACCACCAGAACCGGGCCCTGTGGCATCCTCTTTTGGATTCCAACACCAAGGTGTGAAGGGTCGACAGAATTTCCAGAGACAAATCCCTCGGCTGAGCTGGCGGAATCGGAAAACTAGGCCCACACCGCCGGCCCCGTCCTCTTCCAAGTCCTTGTCGACCGTGTGCAAGGACTCCTGGTCCTCGCCGGTGGACAAGACGTCCATGGCTTGAGGCACGGGAGGGCTGTAAGGTGGCCTCCTCGCCCCCTCTTTTTCCCCCCTGTGGGGCTTGAACTGGGGCCTGAACCGGTTTCCCCCCTTCTGGCATGCCAAAGTCCTTGCGGTCGTGTAGCGCCTAGGGGGCAAGGATACCTTCTGTGCTGCGGGGGCTACCTTGACAGGGTCAACTCCCTTAGCCGTCGTAGGAGCAGCTGCCACCAACTCTCATCATCGACAAAGTCTTAGCCTGTGCCAATAATGCCTGCTGGGGCAATTCGGCCTGCTCTTCTGTCCGCGGCTTCTCCGACTTCTCTCGCAGTTTAGCCGGGTAGATTTCTTTTTTGAGGAGGAGCTTGATTGCCAGCTGGTTGGCAATGTAGGCGGAGGGAGAGGTCAATCAAGGACTTAGAAAACTGCTCCTTGGACCGGCCGGTCCTGGGTGAGGCATGACCCTGCTCGAGACATGGGGCAGAGGCCTTAGCTTAGCATTAAGCCACGCCACCAATCTACTGTGCCTGTCCCTCCTCTTCTTAGACAACCTGAGGGATAGCTCGCACTCCACCTCCTTATGGTCGGGGTGTAGGCAGTAGAGGCATTGTAGGTGCTTGTCTTTCACAAACATGTTCTGTAGCCCATACTTGGTACAGGGCTTGAATAGGGACCTTCCCTCCTTCTCCTCCGTCATGGTCGTCAGACGGGATGGCCTTCTGGAATCTTTTACCAACTTCGCCATTGAGGGCCGCTGAAATTCACCGAAAACGAATCCCCGCAGTCAGCAGATGGAGAAGAGAGCACACAGGCTCTTTCATAACAAAAATAGAACCTTCTTCTGTCGAAATCACTAAGAAGTAGCTCACAGAGAAAACTTGAGGACTCCCAAAACTGAAGCATGCAGTAAAAATCTGAAGATGGCTGCCAGAGGAGGGGCTTAGGGAGAGGACTGCCCTTGGATGGGGGCAGTATGACCCAGAGAACAGTGATTGGTTTAAAGGAGAAATACAGTTTGCAAGTGAAACTTTTTTTTCTTTTACAGAGGATTCCCAGTCTGACGACAGGGAATATTCATGAGCATGTGAATCCATGCCAGACCCCATGCTGTAGAAAGATGTTAGATTAGTTGCGCAATAAGCGCAAAAGGGGAAAGACTCCTCGGGGCGGGAAGATATGGTTTGTGCTGTGATCCCATAAAGGCAATACGATAACTGAGTATAATAGAGACTAATAGTGTTATTTTGTAAGATAAATGTGCCCAAGAATTTGTTTTTTCTATTATGGACAATGGGAGGCGAAATCCCCCCTCCAACAATTTAGTTGTAGGTAACACTTACACCGAGAGCTCCCTAAAACAGATATGCGCTGAAAGACTGGTAAAACAGCACTTTGGGCGACTTTCGGGTGCACCCGGTGAAGGTCGCTTGGGCCTCCATCTTGAATCATGCTGGCTTTAAACCAGCTTAGACAATGGGACCTTATTCTGGACCGGACCGGATGTGCATCAGGGGGCGTCGGCGTCAAACCGCTCACTGGAGTAGAACTACGACAGATATCGTCAGACTAGAGCAACTGACCTGGAAACAAGGGACCACGTGATGATGAGAGACAGGGGAAATACAAGGCAGACTACGAAAATATACAAAGTCTTGACTAGAGGAACTTTTTGGTGTTATCACTGAGACCCCAGCGACCAGTTTCAAATTGCAATTATTTACTCATTTTACCCAACAAATTGTCCAGAGGGAATGCATAACTGGATGCTTCAACTAAAGCAAACGTTCATGGAGTACTTCTATCAAAATATAGGAGTTGCCCATATGGCTGCCATATTGCTGAAGACATACAAGGGGCAAAGCCCAAAAAAAATTGAAAGAAACACTGGTTCTACGTTGGTCCTACCCACATGAATATGGACACCCGTTGGAAGGCAAACACCATCTTCGCATACCATTAGAATGCAAGTCACAAACCAGTGATTGATGTGAACTTTATAAAAAGAACTAGAAATCCCAAAATGCAACAACTGAATTTCTTTGGCAGAATGTTATGCAATAAGTGTAGCCCCAACTGTGGGAACAACGCAGATCTCTCACACTTCAGGCTGCATGTAAACAAAACCTACATAATTTACTGGAAGTACAACAGATGAAAACTTAAAACAATGCTTAATATTTAGACACAAAAGGGATCTCAGGTGAGTGAATACAGCCTGGTTTACATATCCCAATGGGCATTGTTGCAACTATTAATAACTAAGAGCATGTTGTGTTTTAGCATTCTGTCTCTTAAAAAAGGTTCATTGCTCTTGCCACTCAGCTCCCCTCTTAAAGTGGAAAAAACATTAAAAAGGGGCGGGGCTCTGTTGGATGCCAACTAAAATGGCCGCCTAGGTGCAGAGCTGCACTATTTCATTAATCCTGAATTGAATATCCTGCAAATTGGGGTGTCTTTGGCAGAACAACCAACCAGATTCTGGTGGCTGAAGGCCAGGGGCACCCGAGGAGCCTCATCAGCAGTTCCGAGCCATACACCTTTGAAAACGGCTGGTGGAAACAACTCGTGCACTGCGCTGAAGTGAGGCAAGGAGTAGGAGAAACCAGCGTCCTGCCCTGTGTCCCCAGTCGCAACACGGTTCGGAGCACGCCAACAATATCCTGACTGCAGGGTGTGAGCTCCCGTACCGCATGATCACTGCGCTCAGTAGACCTGCGTGACTCAGCCGTGTTTGCGTCTGATGGAAATATTTTACGCAGACGCGCAGAGTGAAGCAGGAGAAACCAAAGACCTGCCAAGCCTCCAGCCGAACTACAGACCGGAGACTGCCAGAAAATATGACTGAGATGTGGTTCCACCTCTCACCCAATCAATGTGCGCGAGCAGTGTGCCCAGTTACAAAGCCGCTGGGAAAAGGTACGTGTGGACGCTGCTTCTGTTAATGATACACATTCCCTGAGGTGGTTGAGGCCAGGGAGAAGCAAAGCAGCATCCTCACATCCACACCGAAGAGGCTGCGAAGCCCCGGCAGGGCCTATGTAATTTGCATCAGAGGGAGAAAAAGAGAGTGGAAAGCCAACTCTCATCAATTGGAGCGAGCCCCCGGCGGAGAAGCTTGCTCCCAAAGGCTGCGGAAGAGCCTAGGCACCAAGCAAATAATAGAGGCCACTGCCAATACTGTACGTTTCCCTTAATTAGACCCATCGGAGAACTCCTGGGGCCGAAATCTTTAATTCAACTGGCATACATTAGAATACGGCATATTCAGAAGTGTCTGCAGAAACATCCGCTCCCGAAGGGCAAAATTAATATAACCAGTACACGACAGTGTATATTCAAGGAAATACAATACGTGGGTCGTATCTGTGCTACAAATAACGCCAGGCAGCAATCCCATAGACGCGGATCCCACCCTCCCAAAGAGCCTAATCAAAAAGGGGGTCCCATATTTCAACTATAGGAGTTGACAGACACTCTTACCACAAAACTACAAGGATCGAAGGGGGTGCCATGCCTAATATACCGGCAAACTGCACCCCATATAAATATACCTCGCTCACTACACCCAAACTCTATGTAGGAGGTTGACTCAGAACCAGTCAGTGATAGCACTCAAATAACCAAACAAGACACACCGTTGACTTTGGACTAAAGGGAACAGAAAAGGCCCCAAGGATGCATTTACAAACTCAAACATGGGAGAAGGAGGAACGGGGTCCCCGCAGCTGTGTCCCTCGAACAGCCCAACACCAGTGGAGTGCGACATGGACCCCTACATGGTGGTGGTTAACAGTAGGCTGGATGACATCGGCAGCAACATATCCTCAATCAGGACTGATCTACAAAAAGTAAATACTAGGGTCACCGAGGCTGAGACTAGAGTGGGGGTTCTAGAAGACACATCTGCTATACAAAGCAAGGATATTGAAGACATCAAGAAGAGCCTGAAACTGATCCAATCCAAGTGTGATGATTTAGAAGCAAGGTCACGCCGGAACATCAGAGTGGTGGGCATGGCGGAAAAACCTTTGAATATACCAATGGAGAGGTTTGTGGAAGAGGCGATACGTACTATGCTTCGGGAAGCTCCGTTTTCCCAACAATTCCTTGTTGAGAGGGCCCACAGATCTCTCACCCCCGGTCTCGGGTAATAAAATGGCGGCAAAAATGTTGCCGGTAAAAAAATGTGGCAAAAATGCTGTGGTTTGACCCATAAAGTATACCCCATTATACCATTTAAGGGCAGCGGGGGTGTACCCCGCTGCCCTTAAATGGTATAATGGTCCGGAGGTTGCGGGGGTGTCCCCCACATCCTTTACAGGATTGTGGTGGCAAAACCACTGCATTTTTGCCACAATATTTTGGATTCACAGTCATTTTTGCTGCGATTAAGACATGGAATACACCCCCTACCCAAATCTGGAGCACCACCGCGATCACTGCACGCCTACTTAACTATCGAGATAGAGACCTGAATCTCTGCCTCTCCCGAGAAAAAGGCATGCCATCATATGACTTGACACGGATTCACATATACCCAGACTTTTCCAGGCAGCAAGTCACACAATCGACCAGGTCAAAAAGGCACTCAAGAGTAAGATCCGTACCCTATGCTATGTATTGTTCCTGGCGAAGCTCTGTGTACACCACTCCGGAAGAGCACACTTCGTGACACCTGAAGAAGCTATGGAATACAAAGAACGGAACATTCCATTACCCCCAAACAGAAATGACAATCTGACGCAACCCAATACTTGACCAGTCCTGGAGAATCCAAAGGATAATCACAAATTGCATATCCCCCGATCCGCCAGAAGCTAGCAAAGCAGCACCCAGGAGTGGATCGAACAATATGGTAACGACCATACAGAGCCACCCACAGTTGCAGAAGTTGCAGTTAAAATATGGGGCTACACTGTCCAGCTGGGGGTATGGTGAGGGAGGGGCAGGTGGGAGGGGAAAGGCCAGTTGCCTACAGGTGGACGAAAAAAGCGAACACCACAATGCTCACAATGAGTATAAACAAAACAGTTTGAAGAGGGGAAGTTGGGGGGGATTTTTTTTTTTTTTTAAAAAAGACTGAAGAATAAAAAGTTCACATGAGTACCGGACAAGCCCATACGATCAAGACAGGCAAGGATACACACTGTAAATGTCAGCACCCAGGATAACCCAGGGCATGAGACTCTTAACCTGGAACATCGGAGGTTTGGCAAACCCCATAAAAGCCAGGAAAATCCTAGAATACGCAAACAGACATAGGATCAACATCCTTCTCATACAAGAAACACATGCTATCAAGAGTTACTGAATCATTTGCTCGAAATTGGGTCCAGCTACGAATTGCGATGGGTTACTCCTCCCAAGCTAGAGGGGTACTAATAGTAATACATCAACGCATCGGCTTTCAGATGACTAGGTCAAAGGTGGATGTGGAAGGCAGATATGTAATTATATGGGGGTCAATACACAACCAAGAACTAATTTTAATTAACACATGGCCGAATACGTATTCTCCAGCGTTCTACATACAGATCTTGTCGCTAATCTCACTGGTGGGGGAGACTAGAGTAATATGGGGGACGACCAAAATACAATCCTAGGCCCATCGAAAGACAGGTTGTCCAAAGGGCACAGAAACCACACCAAGTCGGCACTGACCATCCTCCAAGCTATGGCCACATTACCCCTTACAGATGCATGCAGAGAGCTGCATCCCAACCAGCAGGAATATACGTTCTATTCGTATGTACACAAATCCAGTGCCTGCATCGACTATTGGTTGTGCTCCCATGAATACATCCCAAACATGGGAGAATGCGCCATACTCCCTCGCACATTGTCGGACCACTCTCCAGTCCTCCGAGACCTACAGTTGGCAGATATTGACCAAAATTCACGCAATTGGAGAAAGCCTCCAGCATTACTGAACGACGAATCAGTGAGAGAACCATTACGAACAGACATAATCGACTTCTTTGACTGCAACACAGGATCAGTGGGATTAGTGGCCACAGTCTGGGAAACCTTTAAGGTCTGGCTGAGGGGGCATCTAATATCACAGTCACAGAGTACTTTGAGAAATAAGGAGAGAACAGAACCAAACCGAGCACACGCTAAAAGATCTAGAAAACACACAGGAACACCAGGGATTGATACACTGAAACCACTACAGGACCAACTATCAAAATTCAGATCACTAGCGAAACGCGAAGTATTTCATATGGCACAGCCGATAAGGGCCAGGAGATATGGCGAGGGGAACAAAGCAAGCAGATCCCTGGCTAACTTCATCAAATCTGAGCAAAGGATAAGGCAGATCACGGGTATAACTGGCCCAGACGGTATAGTACACACAGACACCCATATAGTGAATGCTATACTAAACTATATGCAAAAGCAGATCTAGTATCGGTGGAAGAGCGCCAAAATTATATGGAAGATCAGGAATAGGGGTGCACAGATCTGTCTCGTGAGTAGTTTATAATTTATATAAATAGTTTTCCTTTTGGATCTATATCCCTGCTGGATTTAATGGGTGTATAGTAGATATTTAAGGTGCAAACGGGCTGATGTCATAAGGCCACTTGGGACAAAACAATCGAACAAAAACAGAAATGTGTATTGCTACACAGTAAGCCCAAATGCACTCCTTAGGGAACCTAGGTTCCAATCAAACATAACTTCTACTCATATACATTTTGGCCACAAGGGCAAGCATGTGAATAACGAGATCCCTTTTATTTTCTTTAATTTAAATGTGTGGTTTTCCACACATAACATCCGAAAAAAAATTACTTAAATCACACATTCATGTGGCACGTATATATACGTCAATATTTGATTTGTAAAGACAGACATTAAATTTGAATTCTCAAAAAAATCAGATTTTAATTCTCAAAAATCAAGCAAAATACAGTTTCCAACGTGACTGATATCTTTGAGTGTAATGTATAACAAAGAATTACAACCACAAGCGATCCTTAATAGTCAGGTAGTGTGAAAAGCCGCTTTAGTGTTTACAAACGTTCACATCATCAGTCTCTTGACATAATCCTTTGCCTTCAAGGAAGCCCTTTCAGGGTTTTAAAAGTAACCAACGAGTTTTGGATCATAGATCCATCTTCAGGGTTGGGGCTTCAATGTTCCTATTCAGGGTTAAAGCTTTAGGATTTCATATAAGGTGTGTAATCAGGCCTTTTTACGCAGAGAAATATTGTCAATACGGCCCTTTTAATTCTTCCTTGCATACCACTTAAACAGGCTATTTATGGCAGCTCCCGCATAAATCATGGAGTTCACTGGTGACAGCCTGGCTAGAGGCAGCTTCAAATCCACTGTTTACTTGAGTAATCAACACAGTTCCTTGAAAGAAGCAACTGGGATGAGGCCTGGTCTGTTTAATTTTTTTTTTAACACTCTCCTCTGTTCATGATTCTACCAAGATAATACTTTTTGAGTTAAGTAAAAGGGAATGTGTGTTTTGTTCACTTTGTTCAACTGCCTGCATTTTGTAGGTTACAGCGTTATTAAAGTATCTTGAATCCTAAACATGACTTTCACTTTACTTTAGGACAAAGGTAGTGTTATGTAAAATGAAATGTCTTAAAGGCATTAATAGAGGCAGCTCAGTTGAAGCATGGGCATTTCATACTTTATTTTTTTTTCACCACAGAAGCACACCAATTGCATAGCTAGGCATGTGGTCTGAAATGTAACTGACCACCCACTGCAAGCAGGTATAATGGATACAGGTAGAAGCAGTGCTGTATATATTTTCGGTGGCACATATTGTACCTGTACCTCGCAACAGGACTCCTATATATTCAGGCAAAGTAGCCTAATTTATCAAAAGAGGTGCAATACTGTATGCATGCGATCGCACAATGCCAAATATTCACAACAGGGTTGATTGCATCATGCCCACATTTCTTAGCAGGACTGGTATGTTTTGGGACAGTACCTGGATTTCTTAACAGAGCAGATGTTAAGAAAGCACAACCATGCGTTGGTATTTTCTGCAGCGAGCTAAAGTACCGAGCAAGAACAGTGTCTGAGCTCTTCCCACCAACCTCCGACAGTGTGAGAAGATGGCATTGCTGTTATATGCTTCAATCTCTTCTACTTGGTCTTGCGGTTTTCACTTCTGCTTCTCCCATGTCCGATTACTAAGTCCCACTGCCAACAATCTAGCACATTTCAAAGCCTCATTATGAATCTCTTGACTAATGTAGGTTAGTCCAAACAGGCTTAGAGCTTTTGACAAGCCATTTATGTCAGGAAAGCCTCACATGGAACTGCCAGTGCCCTAACCCAATGTGCTGTTCAGCGTCAACAGCCTGTTGGGAAAGGCAGCTCAGTGGGTCAATAACCCTGCTGCAGAGATTATTCTGTAACATGTTAGTTCAAATCCTGTTAATAGGCGAGTTAATGAGTCTGCATCAGAGATCTACGCGTTTAAGATGCAGGTATCATTCAATTGTAACACAGTTGACTTAACGTCCGACTTATCAAAACGACTACTAAACGTTCAGTGTTTCAGAACACACACATTTCATTCGGGATTCTCTACTTGTAATGGCTCATAACAACTCATCAAGGCTGCTATACCTGTGATGGCTCAGAACACACCGCTCTTCAGGGTTGCTGTGCTTGTAATGGCTCAGAACAAACACCTCATTGGGGCTGCTATACCTGTGATGGCTCGGAACAGACCCATCTCATTTGGCCTGCTATACTTGTAATGGCTCAGAAGAAGCACATCCATGAAACTGCTATATGTGTAATGGCTCCGAACACACACCTCATCAGGGCTGCTATACCTGTGATGGCTCAGAATACACATCTCATATGGGCTCTTGTACTTGTAATGGCATAGAGTGCTAGTAAAGCATCAGCATTCAAGCAAGTGCTGCATCTGGTCACACAAACCTGTAACTAATTCCCATCCTAACGGTCAAAATAAGGTTTGCACAAATGCACACATCTAAAAAGGAGCACCTAATGGTAAAGCTGCACTAGATCCTTAAAGAGAAAAGGCATTTTCAACGTTTTGGATATTTATTGGTGTTATGTTAAAAGACAAACTGAAAAACAGGAGAGGAAGAGCAACTCTGAACCTAAGCAATACAGAAAAACAAAGGTGTGGTGTGGGGGGGGAGGGCAAAGGGACAGAGAACATACTAGACAATCCAAAACAGGAATTATAGCAAAGGGAAGAGAGAGCAATGAGCTACATGAAAGGGCAACAAAGAAAGTGAGAAGGGAAACAGTTAATAACAGGACAAACACAATAGGAGTGAGGTAGAAGCAGAGCAAAAGAGACATTGGAAAAACACAGATCAACAGGTGGGGAGAGAGGGAAATAGAAAAGCAAGATTAGAGATGGGCAGTGCAATAACATAACAGTACAAGAACGGTAATCAAAAGGTGTAGCAACCACAACCGTGAAAATGAAAAAAAAAAGATATAGCCAGAGTAATGAGAGGAAGAGGAGTTATATCAACCGATATAGGAGGGAAAAGGCAACAGTAGGATGCAGAGATGGAAGAGGCAGAGTAACAGAGACTGCAAAATGTTGCATTGCAACACTTAAGGGTGAGAGGCAGAGCGTCAGAAAGTGAGAGATGGGTGAAACAAAGTAGCAAAGGTAAGCAGAGATTAAGTAAAAACATTGAGTGGCTTTTAAGCCGGTCTTGCCAGGCAGCAAAAGTAAGCCTGAGAGGCAGAGAAGCGATGCTGGTAGAATGAGGGACTTGATTTATGAATCACCCGATGTAACAGAGTTTGTGCCCAAGTATCAGGAAGATGAAGCTGGGTAGTGTGCATCTCCAAGGTTCTTGTATGGGGAAAACGTTTTCCACAGTTGCAATACATTATTTAGAACCACTGTGAAATACAGCTGTTTTGTCACTTATGTTTTCGAACAACATTTTAATTTTACGTACACATTGGATAGTTGTCAGACACTTTTTACTCTATTGCAAAGGAGGAAAATCATTTTTACTCTTGAAGTTGGATGTACTGTCCAATTCTAATAATTGGGAGTAAAATAGTATCACTCCCAATTAAAACCCTATCTGGAGCACTGCCTATATGGATGAGTCTTGGACGAGGAAGACCAAAGAGCAAGACCCATTTTCTCCCCCCACAGAAAGCCCTTGGTTTCATGCACATCACACCAGAAACTCCACTGTCATTAATAGTCTCATTGTCGTAGTGTCCCTACTGTGCTGACAGGCGCGGTACAAAAGATTATTAACATAACATTCATCTATTCTATAATAGTAATGTATGTAAATATGTCCTATGTAAAGCGCTTTAGATTAAAGCCTATATAAAAAACGAATCATTATTATTCCTATACCCACTCATGCAATATCTACACCCCTCTATCTCAGCAGTATCATATCCCACTCGCCTCCACCGATAATCCATCAATTGAACATTGAGGCAAACTAATGCTCATCAATATCCACTCTGCAGTGCTTCACACCACTAGCATGCTTACCACACAACCTCAACACATCCTTGACGCCCCCTGATCCCTTTAGCATTAAGCACATATACATCAGAAAATCAGAATGGGAAGGTACCTAGCCAGCTTCAGCAAATGTTGGTCCCTCCAAAATCTCCTCTGCTCACATAGTGTAGCTGTAGTCAAAAAAGTCAATGGACAATTTCCGGGTCATGTCGTCTGTACTATTATCTGAATTCTCCCATAAAGGTTGAGCAAAAGTAGGGTTTTTTCCAGGTAAGCACTCTGGAGTACTCCACAAAGACACCCAAGAGGCTTACAAGAAAGATAGAAGATTCAGTAGAAAGAAAATGGCGTTACCCAAAAACGCAGGTTTTGCTCGAGTCCATGGAAAAGCAATCGCGTATGCCAGCTGTAGATGAAAGCTGTTGAAAAGTAGCTGGTCATGTAGGCTGTCGGGGAAGGAAGCAGGAGTCATAGGTGCAAAATTAGTACGCTTTATTGCTGTAGTTCTAGGATACAGATACAGGATAGGCCCCAAGTGGTAAGGGACACTCACCGGAACACCTTCAATCCTAGACTGCCTCTCTCAACGGTCACACCATGAACACTCAGCAGCTCACCAACACAGCATTGCACCCCAGAACACTCATTACATCACATATTCAGCCAAGGAATATAAAGCCAGTAGAAAACATCTCGCAGCATCTCCCCCCACTTGTGGAAACAACAGACAAGAGACATGCATAAAAGGGACTCACAAAAGAGAAGTGCAAATACATAGGGAAAAGTAGAATTTCCCCCCGCTCCCCCACTCGCACCCACCATCAAACAAACAACCTTTCAACAAGAGGGACCTCGTGGTTTCATTTACCTCCCCAAGGGCGGAGTAAACTCATAACACTCACTCAGGGGATTGAACCGTTTCATCAAGCAGAAACGTGCTTCAACATGTAGAGCAAGCCCCACAAGACACCGGGAAAAATCACTTCCAACCCCTGGCATACTCTACGAAGCAAAAGGAAAAATGTGTAACGTGCGCCGGGGGTGGGTGGAATACAATATCCGTCTTCAATCACGTTGTTCACTGCCCAGTAACTTTACCAGCAGTGAGCCGAACTATAAGACTGAACTGGAGCCATCGGGCATAAGCCGACTCTGCACAAGTGAGAATCACCTTCAACAGGGACATTATTAAAGATTGAAGAGCGCATCCGAAACATATAAGGGGCAAGCAAAAATCATGCGCATGTCCAATGAGACCCTGTCACCCCGACAAAACACCCCATACAGCAAGCGGCTAAAAAAAGTGTGTGCCACACTCCAACGCATGCAACATGAGTGGTGCCCAAAACATAATATTGCATCATTTTAGCAAGCCAAACGCCCACAATTTAAACACTGGTGCTGCCACCACCCTTGGTCCATGGCTTGCTAGGCAGTGGGCGTAATAAAGTAATAGTTATCAAAACTGGTCACATAAAACAAAACAATACAGTCCCACCAACCGATCAGGCAAAAAGTAGGTTCATATAGACAGAGGTAATCGTGTGCTCAGTTTATGCTTACAAGGTCCATTGCCCAGTACCTTACATACGCCAGGGAGTTGAAAGCTGTGCGAAAGACTAAGGCAAGGCAAGACAAAACATGGCGGTTTAAGTAGTTCTACCCCAGAGTCTACGACAGGCATACCATACCCCTCAGATAGTTGAGCCAAAAATACAGGTCTTGCATCACAACAAAGTTGTGTTTCCAGGGCAGATTTGGACAATTGTAAGTTAGTAAATTATGGCTCCATGAGGGGATCGAGTGAGTGCTTGGGCAATCCTGGAAGTTTGGAGCAGCTCAATACGTGCACCACGTCAAACTCCAGAATGTTAATTCTGTTCTTGTCAAGAGTGCACAGAATGTCTATGGTAACAGAAGGTAAGGGAACTGGGTGGCCAAACTAGTATAGTAAAACTGGAATAGTCTCGCACCGGATGTCAGAAAGGTGAAGGATTCCGTTTGTTCCATGCCATGCAATGCCAGGCTTAATTCGCAGTGAGACAGGTTAGTGACTTACTTGGGAGTCGGTTATAGAGTACAGTAATATATAGCATTTTACAGTGAGACCTACTGTGAGCTCCCTATGCAGGATGTGGGGAAGAGGGGGGATGATGTGGGGGGGGGGGGAGGGGGAATGTCGGCTGGGGAACAGGAACATGTGATGCTGATATGGAGTTACTACTGCCAGCTGAGTTTTCTAGACCGTCTACAAGTGCACTTGATTCATTCTTCACGAAACACATCTTGCAGGAAAAACAATAAGCTTGACATTTCTTGTTTGAAACTGTTTGACAAAGTCCCCCACCATAAAAACTACATGTGTGATAGAGGGAAAAATGGTGTAAAGATGTACCAATACAACGAAGTAAATTAAGCGGATGCTTTCCAAAGCTAAAAGTAAGGACATACGTGCTCAAGCTTTACCCTACCGTCCCTGTGCACGGGGTCTCTCCTACTTTTCTCCTGCTTGAGGGATCCCACACCCTCTGCCCAGTTTACCTGCTCTCCCACTGGCCTGCATCTTTTATCTGATGGCGGCATGAGATTATTTGGAATAAGGTATTCAATACTGAAAGACAACGCATGCAACTGCATCTACCCCTCCCTCCCACCCCCAAGTAACTAGGCCAACACAGGTGGGTCAAGAAGGTATTACTCAATGGCCTCTAGAATAGCCCAAGACCAGAGTGAATTATTTTCATCAGTAGCACTAGAATTTAGTCACCTCGGGTCCACAGCCGTTACTGGGCCAATCTTCACAAGAGGTAACCAATAGCTCTTCACAGTCATCCTGACTCCACAACAGTCCAAAGCCTCAAAGAACGTATCCTCTTGACTCCGGAAAATTGGACCATGGCCACAATATCAAGGTTTTAGGGTATTTTCAGCCATTGCCCCTCAGCAGAAGAACTCATATCCACCCATGCCCTTGAGGCAGGAGCGAGTCTGCCAGCTAGCAGGTAAAGACTGAGCTTTGTGAATCGTGGTTGAATTAAACAGAAGTCGCAGGTGTAAACAGAGTCCAGGAGTGGCCCACGAGAAGCATAAGAAAATGCAAAAGGTGACCCAACGATCAAGATTACCGTTAATTTGATAGGTTCTTTTACTAGTCGAGAGATGATGACACACACATTGCCCTTCAGCATTTGCTGCAACCAGGCACAAGAGAAACAAAAGCACACTGTACTCCATACAATTACAATGGAATGTGTGCTTCTTTTCGCTTGTCTTTCAAGGCACGACACTGCCTCTGTGATGTGAAAGTGGCTTGTCTGAGCAAGGTTGAGTCATCCACACGTGAAGTGCAATTTATATAGGCACTAATAATACATCTCAGTCTACACCGGTTGGTGAATGGTATGACATTTAAACGTGGAGTCTCGATTCAGACCAAACGTAAAGATCCGGGAAAGTTTAAACGTGCATTTCCATTTCCTTTGATGCGCTATAAAGGAAATCGGTAAGGACAGCAAGAGGTCATGTGCAAGGAGATGAATTGACAACGGCCCGCTTCCTGCAACCCTTAAACAGCTTTACGGGGATGACACTATAGCGCAATCGTGTTATTTGACATTGGGAGGAAAGCTTAGTAAAACGGCAAGCAAAATCTAATCCGACCATTTAACCATAATTTTCCTAGCTCCGCAGTGCATGGCACAGAACTTTCCCCTGCAGAACAGACTCCGACCTTATAAATTACTGATCTTAACGACCGTCGTCCTGGTAGTCAGGAGAGCCCCTTCCTTTGGACCCAAAGGGCTGCACCGACGGCAGGACCACAGACTGGACCAGTGCTTTGCCACGAGCTGTGTTCACCTATGTGCCCGCACGCTTACCACACGACAGCCCTTTCCTAGACATCTATAGTGAACAAATATAAAGTGCGAGTAATCAAACGTACAGGGTGCTCTCATGCCGAGCAAACCGACAAAAAGCCCCAAAAAGAGCAGCTTTTATTAGATGTCCAGAGGAGAACCAGGGAATGGGTGTAGTTTGAGTCTCTAGATTAAATTTGAATCCCAATTGCCATACATTTGCTGCAGGAACGTATGTGCAGAGGTTACTTTTTTGGGTTGAACCTTTACTATGGCTCTTTGAAACACTTGCATTACTTGTGGGACTGTAAGCCTTGATATTTTAGTATAGGATGGCTTCGGCTTTTACCCACTGAATTGATCACCTGCAAGTGTGCAGTGGGCAATTTTCTTCCAAGGCATTGTGTGATGGTCACTCGAGAAGAACACGTTACTTACCAACTATAACGTTCTTTCGACTCGAAGTTCCTCCCACATATTCTTCATTTTATGATATTCGTATCTTGCCAGCTTTGCTGCTTCGGAAAAAAATGTGTCTCGGAAGAGGGTTCTGTGCACAAGGTCGTGGCGTCTATGTCCCTCAACGGGCTACGTACCGTTTCAACGTCACCATCAGTATAAGTAGCTCATGCCGCGCCCATTGGCTTCAGTTGTTTTTGAAAAAATATTTGAGGAACACCCAGACGTGCCTCATGACTGAAAAACTCTTCATGAGAGAAGTGTAACTAACGTAAACTGTACTGCTGAGTAGGATGGGAGGGGCGATGAGGAATACGTGGGAGGAACATCCAGTCGAAAGAATGTTACAGTTGGTAAGTAACTTGTTCTTCGAATGGATTGCGTCCTCCCACGTATTCCTCATTTTATGATAGACTCCCATAGCAGTGGTAAATTCGGAGGTGGAGTACTAATTATTTTTCTCATGGACGGAATGGAGCACTGCCTTAGCAAATAATCCTTCATTGGACGAAGTAGCATCTAAGCAGTAATGCTTGACGAAGGTATGCATTGATGCCCATGTAGCAGCTGAACAAATATCCGCTGCAGGGACTCCCCTCTTCAGAGCCACAGAAGTAGCCATACCCCTAGTGGAATGGGCTCGAAACCCATCCGGCGGGTCCTTTCCCGCCAATCTGTAGCACTCAACTATGGCCAAAGTGATCCAGCGAGATATGGTCTGTTTTGTCACAGCTAATCCCAATTTATGGCCAGTATACCCTACAAAAGGTTGGTCATCCTGATGTAATTTTGACATTCTTGAAATATAAAAACCAGTCTATGAAACCTCTCCTCTTTGCCCAAATGAGGAGGAGGGTAGACCGTTGGTAGTAGGATTTTTTGTGACAAGTAAAAGTCAGAAACTAATTTTGGTAAGAAGGAAGGTTTAACCTTAAGTACCACCTTGTCCTTGTGGAAAGTAGTGTACAGAGGTTTGCATGAGAGCGCCTGCAACTCACTAACCCTGCGGGCTGATGTTAAGGCCACAAGAAAGACAGTTTTTAATGTTAGAAGCCTCAAGGGACAGGAATGTACAGGCTCAAAAAGTATACAAGTTAGAAACTTAAGTACAAGATTTAAATCCTAAGTCGGAACATAAAAAGGGACTGGGGAGTACACATTAGTGAGCCCTTTCAAGAATTGAATGATTAATGGAATTTTGAAGTAGCAAACCTCTTCCGAGGAGCGCTTGAAAATGGACAGCGCAGCCAGATATCCTTTATTTGTTCCGATCTGGAGCCCCAGATTGGATAAATGCAATAGAGAAAGAAAGCACCATTGGGGTGCCACATTGAAAAGGGTCCACATCCTTATCCCTGCACCAGATACTGAATTTATTTCAACAACACCAGTACAGGGATTTAGTTGCTGGCCTTCTGGCCAAAAGCAAAATTTCCATGCCGTAATCCGGAAGATCCCAATCCTTGTATCTCAACCCCTCAGAAACCATGCGTGAAGGTTGAGTGTCTTGACCTCTGGATGGAGAACCCGACCTTCCTCTTGCGAGAAAAGATCCTCTCTTTGCGCAAGACATATTGGAGGGCAGATGGACATGTCCAGAAGGTACGGGTACCATGTCCTCCTGGCCCAATCCGGGGCAATTAGGAACATGGTTCTCCTGAACTTTCTCAACCTCCCGATTATGTGAGGAATCACAGGGACTGGCGGAAACGCATACAGAAGTGGAAGCTACCAGTCCACCACGAACATGTCTCCTAGAGCTCCTCTCGGAGGAAATTCCCTTGAGCACTACTGTTCGCACTACCGATTGACCCTAGTCGCAAACAGATCCACTTGAGGGGTTCCCCAAAGGGTGAAGATCTCTCCAAGGACTTCCCGAGCTAGTTCCCACTCGTGGGGCACCGTTCTGCCTGCTCAGAGCTTCTGCCGCCGTGTTCTCCTCTCCAGCTAGGAGAACTGCTGATAGAGAGATTCCTTCTCGTATTGCCCAGAACCAGAGCTGCATTGCCTCTCTGCACAGTGGTAGTGACCCTACTCCTCTCTTGTTGAGGTAGTACATGGCCACTGTGTTGTCCGACATTATCAAGAAATTCTTTCCCTTTAGAGGTCAGGAAAGCCTTCAACACTAGTCTGATTTTCCTCAGCTCTAACAGGTTGATGTGTAGTTTAGACTCCGATGGAGACCAACGACCCCTTAATAGTCAGATCATTGACGTGGGCTCCCCACCCCATGAATGAGGCGTCCGTCACTACAGTCATCTCCGGCCATGGTTGCCAAAAAGATTCTCCATTGAGAATGTTGTTGTTGCAAGCCCACCATAGAAGGTCTTTAGCAACTGTGCTTGGAACTTGCAGAAGATCCGACATATTCCCCAAGAATTGGGACCACTGAGTCCTGAGAGCCCATTGAAGGCATCTCATCCTCAATCGGGCCTCTCGCACTAGAAAGATGCAGGATGCCAGGAGACCGAGCAACCTCAGAAAATCCAAGGCCTGAAGATGTTGGGCATTTTGGAACTTTGTTACCATCTGTAGAATGTGGAGAGCTCTCACTTCAGGAGGCGAGGCTTTGCATAGGGGTGTATCATGTGGGACTTCTTGAAATTGAGGGAGAAGCCCAGTCTGTGAAGGGATTGACAGGTAATTGACAGATGTTCCTGAGCTACTTCAGGAGAACGCGCTCTGATCAACCAATCATCCAGGTAGGGGTAGACGTGAATCCCCCCCCTCTTCTGAGATTAGCTGCCACAACCGCCATCGTTTGGTGAAAACCCTCGGGGCACAGGTCACCCGAATGGCAGATCTCGCAACTGATAGTGAGAACCACGAACCTCAGGTACTTTCTGTGCTTGAGATGGATTGGCACATGAAAGTAAGCATCTTGAAGGTCCAATGATACCAACCAGTCTTGGAGTTGGAGAGCCTGAAGGATCCGATAAAGGGTTACGATCCTGAACTTGTCCTTCCTGAGGAACTTGTTCAAGTTTCTTAAGTACAAGATGGGTCTCAACCCTCCGTCCTTCTTTGGGATGAGAAACGGGAGTACCAACCCTTGTTCCTCTCCGCTACAGGTAACTGTTCTATTCCATCTTTCTCTAGCAGGGTTAAAATTTCCTGCACAAGCAGCAGATCTGGAATTTTGACAGAGTTGGTTCCCGGTGGATGGTCCTGAGGTCTTTTTAGGAAGGGAAGGCAGTAAACTTGAGCTACTGTCTCCAGTGACCAAGCATCTGAAGTAATACCTTGCCATTCTTTCAGATGCTGTCAGATTCTGCCTCCCAATGGGGTCTTGTGTGATAAGCCTCAGAGTGACTTGGAGACGGCTGCAGGAGCGGCTGAGGGCAAAGAGGCTGGTTTCGCACCTCTTCCTCGTCCACCACGAGGGACATTTCTTTTACCTCTTTGAATGGCCTGTCCTCTTCCTCTACCAAAAGAGTAGAAGTATCGAAAAGAACGACCTCTCCAGGAAGATGATCCCGAATAAGGTTTCTAAGGTTGTCACAAAGAGGCGCTAAGAGATTTAGCCGCCGCTTTTGAGGTCTGCAGTTTTTCTAAGCTTTCATCAGCATTACTGCCAAACAGCCTAAAGCCATCAAAAGGCATGTTGAGTAGCCTGGCCTGCACATCAGGTGCAAACCCTGACTTCCTCAACCACACAAATCTGCGTAGCACTGTGCTTGCAGTATCCAGTCCAGATTGGAGACATTCCCCCATTGCCTCCTTGCCATCTTTTATAATATTCAGGAAGCCTTCCCTTTTCTCGCCTTCCAGAAATTGATCAGCCGCCCCCGGGATGCAGTCCCACAGGGTATGGGTAAACCTGGCCAGGGTACAGGTGACATTTGCTGACTTGAGAGCTATGCTTCCCGAGGTAAAGACCTTACGGGCCCAAGCATCCACCTTCTTATCCTCTCTATCTGGGGGATAGATGGATCGGCTGCTTGTCTTGATGAAGTTGCTGCCCGAATAACTAGACTTTCAGGAGTGGGATGCCTCTTTAGGTAAATCAGGGTCACTACTAGAAAATGTATTTTTTTGGAAAGTTACTATTAACAACAGAAGCAGACTCGGGAGCCTCCCAGTTCTTTTCCAATGTCCTCTGAAGTGCCCTATGGAAAGGGAGAACTGGGTCCTTCTGGGGACCCTGGTCCAGGATAACAGTCGGTACCCAAATGTCGGTGAGGATCTACCCCAGTCCATGTATTCATCAAACTCCTGAATCTGCATGTTCTGCAGGGTCAGGTTTTGTAAATTCTAGCTCTGGTGACGTATCAATGCCACTAGCAGAGTGAAGGGTGTCACACAGGTCTCTCATTTTCGATTCTGGATCGATTGATTCCTCTGGCAAATCTCTGGTAACAAACTGTACTCCAAAAGGAGAAACTTCTCCTTCTGAGGCACTTTCCTCTTCAAAGATAGAAGACAGACTTAAAGTCTGATTTAGGTAAAGGAGCAAATCTCCTTTCCTGTGTCTGAATCTGCCTCGAAGCAATCGAAGGAGTCTTCGAAAGCATCGATAACGTCTTCGAAGAAGGTGTCACAAACTCCTTTGGCTTCGGTGTCAAAGCCGTCGGCACCAATGGCGTCGACGAAGTTGTCGAGGGCTTCGACGACTTATATTTCTTCGACTGTGTCGGGGAATCACTATTCTTCAAGAACCTTCGATGATTTGAAGTCGGGTCGAGATTTTCGAGGTTCACTCTTACTACTGGATTTTTCCACAGTAATTTCTGACTCTCCTGCATCGTCCAATGGAGCAACCAGGGTCTGGCTCGTTTGAGGGGATTGAGGCCGAATTCTCAAAAACCTTCATCTTCCTTCTAAATTCATCCCATTTCCTTGGGGAATCCGATTTAGTCGGACATCTTACCAACTCGGTAGACGTATCAGAGGAAGAGGAGGGAGATCTATGTCTCCTCTTCATCTTCTTTCAAGAAGAAGATGAAGAACGTCTCGATCTACTACGTGATCGAGATCTCTTGGGAAGTTTACGTCGATCTGAATCCTTTGATTCGCCTGACATTCTATGTTTTTTTGACGAGGCCTTCGAAGAGCTCGCCGCCCCACAGCCAGTTTACCCTTTATATCACAAAGAGCCTTCTGCGTCATCGACTGACAGGAGCCACAGTCGCTGGTTCGATGGTCCGAACCCAGGCACCAAAGACAAAACGCGGTGAGGGTCTGTAATCGTCTTGGGAGTAGAAGGGGTAGAAGATGACATTTTCTCGAACAAAATTTTAAAGCGCGCTGTTAACTTGAGAGCGAAGCAATCGGAAAAACTGAACAGAAGCCAACCGGTGCGGCACAAGCTACTTATACTGATGGTGACGTTGACACGGAACGTAGCCCGTCGAGAGACATGGCCACCACAACCTCGTGCACAGCACCCTCTGCCGAGAATTTTTTTTTCCAAAGCAGCAAAGCTGGCAAGATACGAATATCATAAGATGAGGAATATGTGAGGACACAATCCATTGAAGTTTGGATACTTCCGTCAGCCTTTTTGGTTTCCCAGGCACACTGATACTTACGGCAAAGTCTTATACGTTGGAGTATTCTTTACTAGTTGAGGGGTCAGGGGACCCCCACAACATGTGGAGCATGAAGCAGCAGCTACATGAGGAAGCAAGGTTTCTAGTTGGGGACCGGGTTATGGTAGGCCCAAGGGTGGGAAGTTGGTAGGGGGTACAATAAAGGTGGGTTACAAATGTGTGGACAAAATGGCAAATTTGGGTTCTCAAAGGTGAAATGTTAAGTGCCAAGCACCCAGATAGATGCGCACGTTGAATATTTTGACCTGGAATGTTCGTGGATTGAAGAGTTAAGTAAAGAGGTTCATGATGGGATAACTTCTAAATAGGTGCGCAGTGCTGGTAGCACCATTGCAGGAGGCCTATCTTCCCAATGAAGAATTCAGGAAATTGCCCAGCATTGGGTTGGGGGGAGGGGGGCAGTTTGGCACATCATATTCCATGTTTTTCATGGGAGTTTTCGCTTTGATTGCTGGGGGTTTCCTTTCGAGATGGAGGATTTTGCATTGGAACCCGAAGGTCACTATATGACAATAGCTATGTTTCTCAAGGGAAAGTAGCTCTGTATTGTTATTGTCAATGCTCCAAGTATGGGACATAATTTGTTTTTGCGTGTTTTGGCCTGTAAATGCTCAGTTGGGCAGCTGCATTGCTATAACAGACAGGAGATGTTAAATGTGCATTAGATAAATCTTTGAATAGATCTATACCAGAGAAATCCCAAGGGAAGGGGCGGCAAGTTCGTCGAGAGAGGCTTTCAAAAACCTTAATTTGATGAATGGATGACGAGTATAGAATATTATAATTTCTCTTATTGCTCCCATGTTCATCTCTACACTTGCATAGGCTATACATTCTTATCAGCACTGCAGTTTCTTATGCAACAGGATTTTCAATGCCTCAAAATGGTCACATGAGAACACCCATTGATTAGATTCCCTCGTTCTTACAAGGAACTGTCCGGCAATTCCATAATGAAGGCTCCGAGTTGAGGCCCGTCATGAACCTGTTTTTTTTTGCAAAGAGATTGGCGAGCATAGCACTTTCAGTTTAATTAGGGCACCATAGAATGGGAGGACTTCAAAGAAGATCTGTGGGTGCTAGGTCACAAGAAGTAGAGAGGGTAATGAGGACTGTGCTACATAAACTAAGTGGGCAGGTGGATGCAATTGCTAAACTGCAATGGCGTGTACCTAGGGTGCCCTAAAACAAGTTGGAACTCGGTGAAGCTAGGGTCCAACGGGTGCAAAACGTGAGGCTCTACTAACATTTGAATCTTGCTCTTAGCAGTCTAGCGTACACAAGTACAGAGAAAAAGCGGGCAGTTAGCTAGCTTGGTTAAATAAACGGGGTACAACCCCTAAACTCTGGTCCAAACCCTTGCTGTTTCCTACAAGTGACTAGAAGGGCTGGGCACTGGGATTCAACCCAATGCTGCCATTGTCAAAGTTTTGATCCAAATTACATATTCAGGAAACAGGTTTTATCATAATGTGGTGGGCTAGTTCTAAATCTAAAAAAGGATTGCACCCAGGTTTGCTTTTCTACAGAATTGTGGATTAAATTGCCACTCTTGTTTGAAGGGTATCAGGATTACGCATCCCAGGCTGCTTTAGGATTAAGCTTCCCAGGCTACTATGTGTTTGCAGGCTTTAGGTAAAAGTCCCAGTTTCTGCATTTAGGGAGAGAGATGGCTGGTTGATTCAGCGGCTATGGGGCAACCAGAGACAAAGGGTGGCTTTAAAAGTACTCCATAGGAGCTATGAGCAAGGGGGTGTAGCGGTAAGACTTCAAAAGGTATTATCTAGCCACACAGTTATACTTTATATCAAAATGGTTTGTTTTGGGAGAGGATTGCAAAATGTGAGTTTGTGCAACACTTGAATGCTGTCCTATCTAGATGACCTTGGAGGAAAGTATAGGCTAGGGCGGTTAGGGTAAGAGCCAGAAGCTGATCCTGTACCCTAAGCATTAACCATTATGGCTTTTAACAATAAATATTAACAGTGAGGTAAATGATTTGTAACCATTAACACGGGCTGGTTTAACCACTATGGTGATATATATGGGACAAAAGGATGCCTTTCTTTTAACAATGAGATAGCAGTTTTTGGTATACCCAGGTGTTTTTTGCAATTTGTGAGATGAACGAAGGCAATCAGGGATAGCTGGAGGGGTTCCCAGATGAACTGCCATCCTTTAATATAATTCGGTCATACCGGAATCGGGTGGGCCTAATCATGCAGTTTTAGTTAATCAAGGCTAACTATTCAAATAAAACAAAAAGGTACAGTTGCTGAATAGGGTGCACTTCGAAATTTACATTATTGGGAGGGAATTCAGACCCAGAATAGTGGAAACTTCTCTGTATGTAAGGCAGGTTCATGGGAATGCCAAATTTGAACAAATGCAACAGGACCCATTTCTTTGCACATATATCACTCCTGCAATAAAACAAAATCAATAGGACATCCCCGAACAACTGCCCGAAATGGATGGCGGAAGCAGGATCCTTTTTAAATTGATACGGTTCTGTTCAAAAGTATGTCAAGCTGTGCCTCCAGTCTGCACCGGGTACCCGTTACTTGGGGCATGGTCTGCTTGATGGTGTCCAGACTGAAGGTGCCAATGCCTGGTGTGATGTATAGTGTAAGGGGCCAAGCCCACAACACTCAAAGACTGCTGGTAACAGAACTGGTGGAGCCCACCTCCCCATACCGCGTGACAGCCTCTCAGTAATTCCCACAGTACGGGGACATTGCGAGCATTGTAACTGGGAGGTGAGGATACACATTTAGTTATAGCAAGGAATGGCAACCAGACAAATTACCAGGGACGATGCAGGGCAGAAACTGAGTGGAGGGGCATTAAATGTGCAAGACCAGACTAGGAGGGCAGGAAACACAGGAGGAGATCAGGCTGAAAAAACAGATGCAATAGGGCAAGGCAAGGTCCACATAGATGTTACTGGAAGACCGGTATTAGGTGGGGAATGGCAGGGCAGGAGCCTGGTAAGAGGCCAGGAGAGAAAATGGGGAAAGACTACAGAAAGGGCTTGTTGATTAATGGCCTATGATTAATGGCCTATTTCACACAGAATTTCATCTGCCTTGAACGCACCTGGTCATCGTTGCAAATTTTCCGATCATGGAATGACTCCTGTACTGTAACTTTTGATTGCCTTTCAATCCTTATAGAACTAGATTTCAGTCGTGAGATTAGTCGATATATGTATCAGGGAATTGCAGACGTCATATTGTATTGTATTGGACGGTGTATGGGAGGTTAAGAGTTTAGGGGGTAATAGTACTAAAATACATGCAAAACAAGGGGGGGGGGGTCTGGGAATCTCTCTACCAGCATGAACACAGCCCAACGACCTATTCTTGGGTGAGTAACCCCTGAGAGAGACTCTACCAAGTCTTTAGGCTCACTGTCCCTTTCACAGAGAAGAAATATCCATGCATATCAGTCTTTGTCCTGCCCAGGGGCAGTCCAGCACCGAAATACTAGGCAATTCTCCTCTGAACAAGAGTACCAACAGCAACCCCATACACGTGTTTCAGCCTTGTTGGGCATCATCTGTGAGGTGAAGCTGCGCCTCTCTAAGAAAAAGCATGTGCTGCAAACTCATCTCAGAACAGGTTCTCATGCCATGTTCTTTCTGGAGAGGAGCGCCTGCTACCTTTTTTGAAATGTTTGCAAGGAACTTGGGATTGGTCACCCTGAATTACCTTGGGGCAACAGACGTGGACTCCCTGCTCACTGTGCTCAGAGAGGCACAGCTTCACCTCACTGATGATGCCCAACAAGGCTGAAACACGTGTATGGGGTTGCTGTTGGTACTCTTTTTCAGAGAGGAATTGCCATGGCATTTTGGTGCTGGACTGCCCATGTGGGCAGGACAAAGACTGATATGCAAATGGATATTTCCCATCTGTGAAAGGTACAGTGAGCAAAAAGCGTGTGCTGCAAACTCATCTCAGAACAGGTTATCATGCCATGTTCTTTCTGGAGAGGAACGCCTGCTACCTTTTTTAAATGTACTAAAATAGATGCCCATTATATGAGTACTGATGAGTGGTCTCAACCCAGGCTATGAGCTGTATGACGGATTGTATATTCTGTGCAAGTCTAATCTGTCAAATTAATTGAAAAACATTTTTTTGTTGCAAAAACCAAACCATGTGGATGACATGGCCGCAAATGGCTTGTGAACCATAGCTGTGAAGAGGAGGTTAAGTTCCTACACTGGATGGGGGAAAGTGACAGGAACGGCAATGTATAGCTGGCCTTTCAAGTGACAAGGCACCACTGGGGTTGAGAAGGCATGGGAAACTGACCCTAATTCCAAGTGCCCCCAAATAAAAGCTGAAAGAGTCCACTCACACTCCAGTAGAGATTAGGCGAGAGATGACTAATCGGCAATCGGAAATTGTCAAAACGGAGGCCTAATGTCCGCCTAGAGGACGGGGGGGGGGGGGGCGAAAGCAATTCATTTCCTGTGGTATTGTGCTTTTTTGCAGTGTTTCCTGCCACTGAAATGTCAATATTTTCACACGAAAGAGCAACATCACGAATAGTCAGGATCTCAAGTAAAATGCTACCACATTCATAGATTGCTACTTTATGTTAATCTTATTATGTTAATCTTTTATACTGTACCCATCAACACTGTAGTAGTTTTATAGCCGACATACAGAAGGCTGTGCTCCATACATCTGTGCTTAGGGGGTGCAGCCTGGAGGGAAGTCCACTGAGACTGTCAAGGTAAGTGCAGGGGAGAGGCGGGGGGAGTGTGGCGGCATGCAAAAGGGGGGTTCAGGGCAGTTTAAGGGGGGGTGAACCCTGGAAATTGGCTGGGGTTGAGAGGGCAGAGGCAAAAGACCGGCCTTGTCGGGGCAGCTTTCGCAGCTGCCTTCTGTAAAGTCGGTCTTGTTTGCAGGGTTTAGACTTCCAAACCGATATAGCTTTTTCAAATAGTGGTGCAATGTGCCCTGACCTATGTAAACCAAATCGTGGTCTTTGGGGCAAAAGAAGAGGGGAACACGATGCCTGGATAGGAAAAGGGAGTAGGATAGAAACAAGCAGCTGAAAAGGAACAAGGGGTCGATTGTGAGGGTGCAGGATTGTGACGGAGTATAACAGATCAGTGCCCCCTTTCTCTCCCCCCCCGGACCCCTCTTTCGATTGCTGGCTCGGCGGGTTCTCACAGAGAAGCAGGAACTGCAGGGGTGTGGAGGCACCAGGATAATGTTACAGCACAGGTGTAGAGTTCCACTAGTGGCTCGGAAGCATTTGGGGTCCGTTACTGTGTCCCAACAAAGACTTCTCAGACTGGTGCGCAACAGCACACTAGTCTGCTGCTCACATCCCATGCAGCCATGGGCTATTTCCTGCGCTGGCTCCCTTCTACTTCTACCTTGGTGGCTGCTGCGCCCCAGCCGCCAGTCTGCCTGCTGCCTAGGACTAGGTCTTCTATGAGCTTCTGAAGTCCTGCTTGGAGTCTGCATTCAGCTACCATCTGCTGCTCTGATTTATTTTCAACCATCTAGCTTTCACCTCCACACTAGTTTGTCTTAGCCTTAAGGAAGGAATATCATCACCTACCTGGGACCAGTAAACAATATGTGTAAAGGCTCAGGCACCCCACTCGAGAGAAAGCTGGATGATTAGATTTGAGGACCAAAACACACAGTACAATGGGTAGTCACAATATGAGCAATACGAGGACTCCCACTTCGAGAGCACTCCTTGGACAAGAAAAAAGAGTAAAGGTGTATGCTGCAGAGTCATCCTGCCCAGTACAAAGGAGTCCAGGGGTATCTATGAAAATCAAACGCCCACAGGAGAGGAATACTGAATGAATTTGTTTTTGAATTGGCAAAAAGCTACATGCTCTGGAAGTCTAACTGGCAGAAGATCCAAGTCTAAACCTCATGATGAAGTGCCTACTGATGGGTAACATGCATTTACCTGCTGTAAATCTGTGGAGTACTGTACGCGTGTGCCACATGAGCTGCCTTGATGGATAGTGACATCGTGGATCCGGTGCCCTCTTCTTGTTCAAGTAGAATGTTACAGTAGTGTTGTAGTTAGGATCAACACTCTGGAACATTTCTGAGTAGGGAAATGTGACTGGAGTACTAGTAAAATGACAGTCAGTTCGAGAAGATCAATATGCGTAGCAGGGTCCTACTGAGATCAAAATGTTGTGCACCTGCAGGATTGGAAAACGTGCGCCCCTTCCAGCCGAAAAACAAGTATCTGTATTGACAAGAGTAGAAGGAACGAGCAAGAAGTGCCCCTTTCACTCCCATGATCGGTTTTGTTCAGTCCAACCATCAAGCAATGTTCGCTTTGGTGGAATTGTGAATCACAATTCTGGCAGAGTGAGGATCTGAAATTGAACTCCAATTTTCCGCCAAGTGAAGCTGGACTCTGAGCACCTCACAACAGGCACAGGGTTCTACCAGAACACACAAAAACAAGTCAAAATAGTGCTAAAACTACCATGCTGCCATTTAATTCCATGATCGGAAATGATCTGTTGCTTTGATGCCCCAAAGTCTCATCTTCAGGGAAAACGCAGGTTAAGTTTGTTTCCCAGACTAAGCCTATAAATGTCAACCTTTGACAAGTGTCAAGGTACATCTCATTCACATTAAGCGAAAGGTGCAGCTTGAATAGATGATCCGGCAATGTAAGATACCCGACAAAACCTGCAGCAGTAGACAGCATTCCAAAAAAGGGAATGCGTTTATCTCACAGACCCTCAGGTAGGCCACTACCTCCGCCATGACATTTGTAAAAACCGGACAAGCTGAGTTTAGGCCCATGGGGCAGACCCTGTTTTTAAAAGTGTCTGGTGTGAAGTGTAAGGAACGCATGGTGGCAATAGTAAGAGGACCACAGTTCAAGGGTGGTTATTGAACTTTTGCATGGGTGTCACATAAATGCCCATCTAAATCTAGATCTAAAGATAGGAGCATGTTACGACCATCAAATAATAAAGAAGGCAGTCCTAGTGGAGTCTTGTCAACATAAAAGGGCCTAAACTAAAAAAACCTATTGCCAATCCTTACTACTAAGTTATAAATAGTTTGGGGTGAAGTTCATGAAAAAGAAAAAAGTGTTCACAAAATCATAAGTCAGGATAATTAGGCCATTGGCCTCCCTTCACCACGTTTTCAGCACGGGGCATGGCCGTTCAATCGAGCAAAACATCTAGTCAACCCACAAGGTCTACCTCCTCAAAGTGTCTAGTTGTCCCAAGGTTTAAATTGACAAAAGCTGGAGTGAGCAGCTCAGTTATGGAACTCCCTCCCCCCTCTCTGAGGGCAGATCAAACCTTCTTGAATTTCAGACACCACCATTAAATGGCTTAGAGAGAAAGATATCTAAAATGTCACACTATTAGACGCCTCAAAACCTAGACCACTGACAACAGGGACTATCCTCCTCTGTTATTTGCTCACTACATTACCCACTAGGCCCAAATGTACATAGATCTGCTTTGTTTCCACTATCGAACGCTAACCCTGTAAATAGTGTAGTACACATGGCTTACCCTAGCTGTATGTATATATCTGCGCACACTTGCCTAACTGTATTCAACTGTAACTTTGTACAGTATTCTATGTAACTCGAAGTTGAAAGCTTTCTTGGTTCTCTTTCTGCACCCTGATACCCCTGGGTCTGGCTCACATTACAAATAAACAAACAAAGCGCACACGCTGGCTTCTGAGGCACGAGCATACAGTTCAATTTTCACAGTTCACAAAACTCGAGACCTTCTGTGTCCAAGTCTCTTTTCTTCTCACAAGTCTCTTGACACGAAGGGCCTCCTGTACACATAGTGACTAACATACTCTTAGTTCTTAGTCCACTTTCCTCCATACTGCACAGGACGTCCCACGCCAGGAAAAAACCTTCCCCTTTAAATTTAGAGGCACGCAGGAGTGCGGCCCTGGGAGCAAGCGCTACCCTGACTCCGCCCTCCAGCGCCACACCTCGGTTCACATTGACGCGTCAACAATAGATATAACATTGCCTAATGACACCAGTATTATTAGGGGGTAGGCTGGTGGGACGTATGGAGGAAAGGGGACTAAGAGTATGTTAGTCACTACAGTGAGTAATTTATAATTACTCACCGTCCCGTCCCCTTTCCTCCATACTGCATGGGCCAATACAACTGAATGTAGCCCCAGGGTGAAGAGGAGACCCTCCTTAAGCAAATAGGTTCAGGAGAACTACCTGTTCAAAGGCCGCATCAGATCTAGAGCTGGCATCCAAACAGTAATGCTTGCAGAAAGCCGACGGAGTGGCCCAAATGGCCACCCTGCTTATGACTTGCCAAGGGACATGGCGCTGGAAAGCGATGGCCGTTGCCTTGGCCCTGACTGCGTGGGCTATGCTGGCCCTCGTATGCTTCTTTGATGGCCGAGACCATCCAGAGGGATATGGAGGCATTGGAGGCCTGATAGCCTGGTCTTGAGCCTCCGAAAGTGACAAACAAGGTGTCCGATTTGCAGAAGCCCTTGGTCCTGTCCAAATAGAATTTCAGGGCACGCCTGACATCCAGGCAGTGCAGCACTCTCTGTGTTTCGTCCTTAAGATCAGCATAGAACGTAGGAAGGACTATTTCCTCGTTCAAGTGGAAAGCAGACGGCACCTTGGGCAGAAATGCTGGGTGTGTCTGTAGGACTACTTTGTCCCTGTGAAAAACAGTATATGGTTTTGAGGCGACCAGTGCCTGGATTTCGCTGGCTCTACGAGCCAAGGTGAAGCAGACTAGTAAGGCCATCATGATGGTGACCATCCTAATGTCCGTAGGATGCCATTGGCTTAAACGATTGGTGCACAAGTGTGCCCAAGACTATATTAAGGTCCCACACGGGGTGCAGCGTCGTCCAAAGTGCACGCAGAATGTTGATTTCCTTGGGATCCGCCCAGTGGCAGAACCTGGTCCATTTACTTTTATACTGGGCCCTCTAGCCTTGCTCCTTGCGCCCTGTATGATTTCCAGATTCGCCTGGGAGAGGCTGAGGTGCTGCAGCGTTACCTGCTCAGGCACTATGTGAGGGCTAGTTTGAGGCGCGGGTGAATGACCCTGCCCACCTGCTATGCCAGAAGATGTGCTGGGCCCATCAGGAGGTGAATAGGAGGCATCTCCAAGAGGCTGAGCAGCTCTGTAAACCATGGCCTGGCTGGCCATCATGGAGATATTAGGATGTTGAGCTGGCGAGACTCCTTGATCTTGCAAATCATTCTATGAATCAGCGGAGTGGGAGTGAAGGCATAAGCCTTCACGCCGTTCCACTGAATCTGGAATGTGTCGCCCAGGGAGCCGGGGCCCAGTCTCTGCCAGGAGGCAAACTGGGGGCACTTCTTGTTGTGCCAGGTGGCAAAGAGATCCACCTGGGGATGACCCCAGCTGTTGAAGATCTCCTGAATAACAAGGTCATTTAGTTGCCAAGCGTAATTGTCCGCTCCCAACCTGCTGAGCCTGTCCACCTCCAGGTTGGATTCCCCCGGGAGGTGGACTGCCGTGAGGTAGATTTCGTTTTCCAGGGCCCACTCCCACTTGCTGATTGCCAGTCTGCACAGAGGAGGGGATCTGGTGCCTCCCTGCTTGTTGACGTAGTACATGCTTGTCGAGTTGTCTGTCTGGATGAGGACAACCTTGCTTGCCCGTGAGAAGTGGTAGGAATGCTCTGAGCGCTAGCCAGATGACGTTCAGCTCGAACCAATTGATGTGGTATTCCTGCTCCTGTCGAGTCTGGGTGCCGTGGACCGTGAGATCGTCCAGGGTGCTCCCGCAATGGTACAAAGCCCCCCAACACAACCCCCGACCCACAATCCACCCCCCCAGCCCACGCGCAAGGAATCTGTGTTGATGGTGGCCTCCAGGGTGATCGTCCGAAAGGGCTTGCCTGTCCGTAGGCTGCAGTCCCTCGACCACCATGTTAGGTCCGGGTGGAGAGATGGAGGAACGTTGATCATCTCGGATTGGGAGCCCCGCTCCTGGTTCCATGAGGCCGCGAAGTGCAGCTGAATAATCCTCCTCATCCTCAATTTCGTGTGTGGAGAGGCTAATAGGACCGCCGCCAAGAGACCCAGGAGATTCTGGTACCACCATTCCGATGTTACCTCTCTGCTGAGGAAGTGGGAGTTGGCCCTCTTGATGGCCGAGATCTTGTCCTCTGACGGAAATACCTTCTCGGAGCACGTGTCCCAGATGAAGCCCAAGAATGTCAGTCTGCGTGGGCTGCAGCTGCGACTTCTTCAGATTGAGCGAGAAGCCCAAATCGAGCAGTCTATTCACAAGGGCATGAGAAGAGTGGTGAACCGCTTCCAGAGATGTAGCCCTGACGAGCCAGTCGTCGAGGTATGGGTAGATGTGGAGGCCTGCACTCTTAGGAGGGCAGTCGATGGAGGGGTCGGCAGAGGGTACACAAGGGAGATTGCAGAGATCAGGGGGGCAAGAAGTCAATATTGTCCCTAATGATTTGAGGGGCAGGGGTCCACCTGTTTGGATGAGGCCTTCGATGGGTCTTGTCTGGTGACCTCATTGGGTGAGGGAGGAAAGGCTAAGAAAAGGGGGTGGGGCAAGGGAGGCTCCAGAGTTGGTGTATGCTGTGGGGGTGGAAGAAAGGGGTCTAGGGTTTTTGTGATGGAATTGTGGAGCCAGGGTCGAGCAAAGTTCCTGGGTAGGTGTAACAAGAAGAGGCTGCTGCAGGATTGGCCAGTTTGTTGCAAACTTAAAAAAAAAAAACTTGCCAGCTTTTGGTGCCGCTGAGATGCCAGCTTGAAGATGCATTGTAGAGTGGTCTGTCCAAGAGGGATCTCAGTAGAGATGAGAACATCCAAGGTGTGGCCTGCGGTGTGCATGGGTCCAGAGGGTAGGATAGATGGGGCTAGAGTCACATAGGTTGCGGAAGGGTCCTGAGGAGTCAAGAGTCTAGATGGAAGTTTATCACCCATGCAGGAGCTTGTGGGGGGGGGGGGTCGGGAGGGGGCTAGAGGGCCAGGTGGATAGTGGAGGATGGTGAAGGAGTCAAGGCCAACAGGGGTGCCTGTGCAAAGGAGGTGGGGGACGCAGAGGTAAGGTTAGAGAGGCCAGGGAGGAGCCTGTCCAAGAGAAGGTTGGGTTGAGGACCCTGGGCCTTAATGGTTCCATTGAGATGAACAAGATTTTAGAAATGGCGAAGAGGTCTAGGAGAACCTCCTAGTGAGTGCCACCATTAATGGGAGAAGAGGCGATGGGAGAGAGTACACCATGTAGCGAGTCCATAGATCGGATGCATTGAAGAGATGGCAGTCTCTGGCGGAAGCCGTGACATAAGTGTCTGCAATAGGAAGGTCTGGGTTGGAGCCGGATATGTTCTTCCAGCAGATATAGTGATGGGAGGATAGGAGGGTAGTGAAGCCGTTGGAGAGGATAGGAGATAGAAAGCAACATGGTTGTCAGCAGTGGAGGGGTGGAAGACACTTACCAGTCTGAAACAGTGATGCACTTGGAGGAAGGGAGTCAGAGAAAGTTTTTGAGGTTCTGGAGTGTCCGACGTGGAGCTGTACCAAAGAACACAGATGAGGGAAGGTAATTGATACACTTCTTGCCCAGTTTGAGGTATATATGTATCATCAAAGATATATCACAACTGTAAAATATTACAGTAACACTGTATATAACCGACCGACTCGCCCTATAGCATTGCCTCAACCGTCCTTTCAGACGTGCAACCTGCTAAATCTGTATATACCCTCCTCCCTATCACTGTAAATTATGTAACACTAATCTTTGCAACATTGTAATTCTATGTAACAATATAAGCCTCGCATATTCTCTTCACTGCGCCCGGTTACCCCTGGGTCTGGCGCGCATTACAAATAAATAAACAAACACTGTATTCATTAGCCTGGTAAAGACCCTGGGGGCCGAGTTGAGGCCAAAAGGAAGGACCTTTTATTGAAAATGGTAGCCCATGATCCTGAACCGTAGGTAAGAACAATGGGGCTGCCAAATCGAGACGTGTAGGTACAGGTCCTTCAAATCCAGGGACCAAATCCAGTCTCCTGTTACGCTCACCTGGTATCCACAGGGACGCCACCCAGCCAGTTGGTCGTTGGTGCCCTTTTCAATGAATCCCTGGTGCAGTTCTCGGTGGAATTCCACCTGGAAATGAAGAGTATGTTTAGGACTGGACAGCCAAGGTAAGCCTTCCCACCTCCCTTGTGATTTCTGCCCCTCCGGGTTCACTTCTCACCTTGTCATCGAAGTTGGTGGGCTCTCCGAACTGCTTTATGGGCAGGGGCGCATTGTCTTATGTGGGCGCATGCGGTCCAGTTACTTCACTGACAGCGGCCCAAGTAATGTCTTTCAGGTAGCTCTTATTGCGGTTTATGGAGTTGTTATTCTTGCATGCCTTTTCTCAGTTTGATTATGTCTTTATCTCCCTTAGGTGCGTGGAGTGTCCGCTTGGCGAACTGGGTAGGCTGGTTCTCGCCGGCAAATGATGGCGCGCAATAGCGCTATGATGCGGTAAGTAGGCGCTTTGCGCAGCTCAGCGATGTATTGCCTTCACTGACCTGTGTTCTCTTTTTGTAGGTCGTGGGGTGCTCCCAGCGCGGATGGAGTTCCGGAGCTATACCGGTTGAACAACCACCAGCCAGGGAAGTCTCTAAGCAATTTGTGGTTGAAATGTCTCTACTACCTTCTTTAATGATATCTTTATATCTTTCTTCCTTTCTCAGGTCCTGCGATCCGGGTGGCGAACCATCCACACGGAGCTGCCTAGGAGCGGTGAACAGTGAAGGATGGAGATTGCAGGTAAGATTCTGCTGCTAACGATGTTCTTTGTTGTTTCTGCTGGTCCGGATCTTGCCAGGCTCGTGAGAAGCTGGACACGGTGAGCATCACGTTGCTAGTAGCAAAGTAGCGTGAAGCGTGTTGTCTTGTTCGGGTGTGGTTTAAATAGTCTCTGCAAAGTAGTCCAGGTAAAGTAGTCCCTAGGCCACCACACCCAAAATACTATACCGCATAGCTTGGTTCTAGGAATCAAGCTATGTGGATGCCTCCATGTTGGCTGAAAGCCTAAATAAAGTAGTTCCTTTAGCTGATGTCTTGCCCGGTTTATGAGCTTGGTGCCAAAGGCACCAGGACTGGCCCCAAAAGGGTCTGTGAAGCGGATGCCAGGCCTTATTTGCGATCCGAAGTCTGATTCCACCTGGCCAATGGGCTTGCCAGTGGGGATCAGGGCTGAGGGTCAGGAAAGCACTCCCCCCGCCCCCCACCTTCCCATCCCCCAAGGCCCCTCCCATGGTGTGTCTCTGGTCTGGTCCAGGTTTAGTTGGGAAGTTCTGATGAAACTTCCTGATCAGACGTGGTGCATGGATGTTCTCACTGGGCTCCCAGGATCTATCTTGGGGTCCAACTCCCTTCCAGTCAATGAGATAATATAACTTGGCTCTAGAATATTTAGAGTCCAGGATGCCTTTGACTTCGGATTCTGGTTCTGTATCAATACGTATGGGTTTAGGTGGTGTTTTGACTCGTGTACCAGGTTGCATTGGTTTTAGGAGGGACACATGGAATACCGGATGAATTTGTAGATTAGGTGGTAAATCCAATTTGATGGCTGCCGGGTTGATAATTGCTTTGATGGTATAGGGTCCTAAATATCAAGGATGGAAGGTCCCTTTCAGGGGTACATATTTGGCGGCTAAGCAAACCTTGTCTCCCACTTCATAGTCTGGGGCCTTTTTCCGATGCTGGTCGGCGAAGTGCTTTTGTTTTTCTTCAGCATGAATAAGATGCTCCTTCGCCTTTCTGAATACCTGAGTTATGGTTGTGTGAAGAGTCTTTACTGCAAGCATTTCCAAGCTGGCAGGAAGTTCGCGTTCTGAGGTACGTGGATGTCTGCCATACAGGGTGTAAAAGGTGTTTGTCCCGTGCTAGAATGTACGGAATTGTTATATGCGTACTCGGCTATCCAAAGTAAGTCCTTCCAATCTCTCAATTCATGGTGCAGCATGCACCGTAAATACTGCTCAAGGGTCTGGTTGGTCCTCTAGGTTTGGCCGTCTGTTTGGGGGTGGCGACTGGTCGATAGCCGGACGTCAATCTAAGCCATTGCGCAATTTTTTTCTCCCAAAATTGGATACAAACTGGCTGCCTCGATCAGAGACCAGAACTGATGGGAAACCATGTAGCTTGACAATGTTTTCCAGAAATACTTCTGCTAAGATGGATGCGTCCGGGAGGCCCTTGAGAGGAATAAAATGTGCCATTTTACAGATCAAATCCACGACTACAAGAATGGTGTTAAAGCCTTGACTAGGTGGCAGATCAGTGATGAAGTCAAGGGAGAGAGTGTGCCATGGAGCGGGAGGGATGTCCAGTGGTTGTAGGAGACCCGATGGTTTCTGTGATTTATTTTGTGCAGACACCGCAGGACTGAACATACTGGACAATGTCCTTACGCCAGGTAGGCCACCAAAAGTTTGTTTTCACCGTAGCTAAGGATTTTGTGATTCCAGGGTGTCCTTCGATCAGAGAGTCATGATAATCTGAAATGATATGCTGTTGTAACTCCTTCTTGGGTACATATAGCCGGTCCATAAAAAAAGGTAACTGATCCTTGATGCAATATTTTTCTCCTTGAGTTTGCCATGCGAGGAAAGCATCTGGGCTCATTGACTGTCGAATTTCGTTTTGTAATTCTCGCTGTGATAAGGTTGTCATGATACCCAAGAGTTTGTCTTCTGGTATGATGGGTACCGGGTCTGGGGTTGTATACACTGCTTCATTGATGCCCATTCGAGATAAGGTGTCAGCTTTTCCAATCTTGACCCCTGGTAAAATGTGATCACAGTCATTAATTTCCAGGGGGGGAGAACTTTTTTTACCAGAAGGCCACAGGATGCAGCTGGCCAGTTTCTGGGTCCCTCAGTGAAAGGACCGCTCCCATTGCCATACTGGAAGCATCAGTTTCTACGACATAAGGGAGGTCTGGACGAGGGTGCCGCAGGATTGGAGCGGAGGTGAATCTTCGTTTCAGTTCCTGAAAGGCCCTTTCTGCTTCCTCGGTCCAAGCAAACTTTTTATTGCTTTTTCGTAGCAGTACTGTGATCGGGTGAACAACGAGAGAAGTCTGGGATGAATCGGCGATAAAAGTTTGCAAAGCCTAGCATGCTCTGTATCCCTTTCAGAGATGTTGGCGATGGCCATTTAAGGATAGCGTCAACCTTATGTACGTCCATTCTGATGCCTTTTGGCGAAAGGATGAAACCAAGAAATTCTATTTCGGTGACGTGAAAAAAACATTTCTCCAGCTGTGCATACAAACGATGTTGGCGGAGCTTGGTGAGGACTGAACAAACGTGCCTGATATGGTCTTGTTTTGAGGCTGAGTACACCAAGATGTCATCTATGTACACTAAGGAGCAAACGTCAATCAGTTCTCTCAAGACGTCATTCATGAAATATTGAAACGCTGCAGGAGCGTTGCACAAGCCAAAAGGCATGATCTGATATTCAAACAAGCCATATTTGGTACGGAAAGCGGTTTTCCACTCATCTCCGCTTCTGACCCGGACCAGGTGGTATGCTCCGCGAAAGTCTAATTTGGTATAAATCTGGGCATCTTTGACTTGGTCTAGCATTTCAGGGATAAGGGGCAAGGGGTAGCGGTTCTTCATGGTCATCTGGTTTATTGCGCGGTAGTCAATACAGGTCCTCAAGTCCCCTTCTTTTTTCAGTACGAAGAACAAAGGACTGGGTGCCGGGGACTTAGATGGGCGGATAAATCCGTTTGCAAGGTACTGGTCCAAATAGGATTTCAGGTGAAGGTTTTCTGGTTCGGTGAGAGCGTAGATCCTGCCGCAAGGGATATGTGCCCCAGGAATAAGGTCAATTTGACAATAAGGCCTATGCGGCGGCAATGTATTAGCCTGGTCTTTTTGGATTACGTCCTGAAAGTCATGATATTCATCTGGCAAAGTATTAGTTACTCCTAGGGTAGATGCTACAGTATTGGGAGTCTTGGAGATACAGGAATCGGGTTCCGGTTTTGGAGAGTAGCAGGCCAGGGAGCAGTGGAGAAGGTTAATTTCCGTGCCCGCCAGTCTATCAAAGGGTTGTGAGCAACCAACCATGGCATCCCTAGTATTAACCGGAACTGAGGTGTCTTAATGAAATCGAACAAAATAGACTCGCAATGTCCATCCTGGCACAGCAGGGTTACAGCAGCTGTGCACTGGGTTACTGGTCCGGAGGTAATTTCTGTCCCATCCATGGTAGTCACCTTGTCCCTGCTAGACTTAGAACACAAAAAGGAGCCCCATCTCTGCTGCCAACTCTAGATCTATATAATTCCCAACTGCTCCGCTGTCGATGTACGCTTCTATTGCATGTATCTGACGATTGTTGGTGATTTATTAAGATCACAGGTATTTCAAAGTGTGAGGTCAGTGGCTCTTTCTTATCACTCAAAAAACTGACCTCTACGGTTGCCGCGCTTGGTAGTTTTCCGATTCCTTAACTTCATCCTTTTCTGTGGCCCGACTGTCCTCCTTGGGGGTTTTACCGGGCAGTCTTTCAGGAAATGTCCTGGTCTTCCACAATACAGAGTTGCTGTTGTCTTCTTTTATCCCACTCTTGTTTTGTTAGTGGAGGTCGTATCCCTCCGATCTGCATGGGCTCTACGGTGTTGTCTGGCACCCGTGGTGCATTGTCCCTAGACCGAACATAAACTACTCGAGAGTCTGCTTTGGACCGGTCCACTTTTCGGTCCTGCAACCAGGAGGGTTGGGGGGGGGGGTAAACTACCTGGGCCAAGACGTCCTTTAATTCGCCTTGTAAGCCTCAATGGAATAACGTGGTTCTTTTATTTTCTGGCCACCTGGCTTCAGCAACCAGTCTATTGAAGGTAGCAATGTATGTTAACAAGTCCTAGTTCCCCTGCCGGAGGGATAAGAGTTCGTTATCCACTGCTTGTTCCTGGGTGTGGCGAGCAAACAGTTTTTCCATTTCTCTCTGGAACCCCCCCATAGTCCTGTAACAATGGATCATTATGGGTCACCAACGGCACCGACCAATCCGCTGCGCTTCCACTCAAGTATGATAGGACGAAAGCTACCCGGGTTTGGTCATTTGGAAACGCCCCAGGGCGACAAAGGAAATGAAGTCAACACTGATTTATGAATGCTGCATGATATATTTTATTTGTATCGCGCTCGTACACAAGTGTTTCCGTGGGTCACCCGAAAACCTTTCTGGTGGAGCCAGGGGAACTGTTCCAGGCAGCGTGATCTGTACAGGTGTGGGGGTATAAGATGGTGGGATAGGATTTTGCATCAGTGGATTTCCCCCAGGCAGAGGAGTCTGACCTGCCTGCGATTGCAAGAACTGTCTGCCGATCTCCTCGGTGCGATCCTTGTTCACTATTAGGTCTCTTCAGGGGCATTAGTCTCTTGTCGGGCTGAATGAACCTCGGCACGAAGGTCCCCCAACAATTGGGCCAATTGGTCGATTTTCAATGTCACCATGGCGCCCAGGTGGATTATTTATGTGACGCTTCGCGTTCTGTTACGCTCACCTGGTATCCATGGGGACGCCACCCAGCCAGTTGGTCGTTGGTGCCCTTTTCAATGAATCCCTGGTGCGGTTCTCTGTGGAATTCCACCTGGAAATGAAGACTATGTTTAGGACTGGACAGCCAAGGTAAGCCTTCCCACCTCCCTTGTGATTTCTGCCCCTCTGGGTTCACTTCTCACCTTGTCATCGAAGTTGGTGGGCTCTCCGTCCTGCTTTCTGGGCAGGGGCGCATTGTCTTTCGTGGGCGCGTGCGGTCCAGTTACTTCACTGACAGCGGCCCAAGTAATGTCTTTCAGGTAGGTCTTATTGCGGTTTAAGGAGTTGTTATTCTTGCATATCTTTTCTCTGTTCGATAATGTCTTTATCGCCCTTAGGTGCGTGGAGCGTCAGCTTGGCGAAGTGGGTAGGCTGGTTCTCGCCGGTAAATAATGGTGCACAATAGCGCTATGATGTGGTAAGTAGGCGCTTTGCGCAGCGCAGCGATGTCTTGTCTTCACTGACCTGTGTTTTCTCTTTTTGTAGGTCGCGGTGTGCTCCCAGCGCGGATGGAGTTCGAGCTATACCGGTCGAACAACCACCAGCCAGTTAAGTCTCTAAGCAATTTGTGGTTGAACTGTCTCTACTACCTTCTTTAATGATGTCTTTCTTCCTTTCTCAGGTGTTTCGATCCGGGTGGCAAACCATCCACACGCAGCTGCCCAGGAGCTGTGAACAGTGAAGGATGGAGATTGCAGGTAAGATTCTGCTGCTAACAATGTTCTTAGTTGTTTTCTGCAGGTCCAGATCTTGCCAGGCTTGTGAGAAGCTGGACACGGTGAGCGTCACGTTGCTAGTAGCAAAGTAACGCAAAGCGTGTTGTCTTGTTCGGGTGTGGTTTAAATAGTCTCTGCAAAGTAGTCCAGGTTGTTAGGCAGAATCCTGTGCAGTTCCCTTGGGGACCACTGCAAGAAGATTAAGACTGCAGGAGTAAGCAGTAAACCCAATTGGTAGCAGTCTGTACCATCCAGATTTACCTGGTAGCTGTAGCTGAGCAGTCAGACTTCTCTCAAGAAGAGTAGGGCAGTATACAGAGGATACACAATAGGGCTAAAAACACAGTATAGCAAGCAAACACTGACCAGAGTTTGGTATCAAAAGTATATAATTATTTATTAAACACACACGGAAGTACACTAGCACTATAATTCAAAGCAAGTTCAAACAGAATCAGAAATGTATACACACCTCCCTTAAGAATTATTAGACAAGTCTAAGTCAAAACACCACTATTTGTAAAAACAGATGCGAGCGCGTAACTTAGATGGCACTCCAATAATTCGGTTGAAGGAAGACAAAAAGGCAGGTCATGGAAATAAAACAGTTCCCAACACTTTTCTAAGACCAAAACAAGTTAGTGAAGGCAAGGTCTACTGTAGAGCCAAAGTTCATAGGCCTGGCCCACTTTAAATGGAGCAAGGTGAAATGTGCCCAAGATCACACAGTTTAGAAATGCATTCAAGTCTTTGTAAAAATGTTCAAAAGAGGTTGGGTTGATTCAGAAGGTAAAGTTAGAAGGTCTGGGGGCCAACCCAGTTGGAAAGCCAAGGATTTAAGGGTCACCTTTAGCAAACCGTAGAAAGGGAGGCCAGGTAGAACACAGTACCTTTAAAGTTGAGGAAGCTCCAGCGGTGGCAGTTGTTCCTGGCAGCGGGTGCAGTTCGTGGTTTCGACCAGGGGAAGAGAAGACCTCATCGAGGAGGAAACTTGGAGTTGTTACACTGCCCAGGGAAGAGACCAGACACGGAGTTCGGTCGGTAAAAAGGTGCTTTCCTTTTATTCGCGGTCACAGTGGTGAAGCTTGGCTATCCGGCCGCTGGGGTGCTTGGCACTGGCGATTCGACCAAGAGACGTCCTGGAAGGCGAAATGGTGAACTGGTTGATCCCACCAGCTCAGAGGAAGAAGACTCTTTCAGCAGAAGATCTTCTCTTGTCATCTCTTGTCGTCGGGAAAGTGGTGAGGTCGTTGCAGCAGGGCTCCACCGGTGGTGTCGTCGTTGCAGATGACTCAGCTTCTCCCCTCTTCGGATTTCTTAGGTCCTGTGGCAACTTCTGAAGTTCCAGTCCCAAAAGCCCTGCTTTTATGCAGAAAACCCCCCATTCAACAGCCTAGCTGTTACTCATACATGCTAAGTGGTGAGCCGGGCGGCTCACCACTGGGCCAATCAGAACAGAGTGCGACTTGGGTTGCTAAGGCAATGCAGTCCAGGGTGCCAATTCCCCCACCCACACATCCTGTGGAACCCAGACAGAGTGGCACCAGTTGGAGGGCTTCTGTGGAGAAGCCTGCCAAAAAGTGGAACAAAGGGCCAGACCTTGGTTGGAGTTAGAGACAGACACAAACGCCATTTTAGAAAAGAGTTCTGGCGAAAAGACCCAACCGGTGATTTTATATTAAATGACATTGCACCAAAAAGTGGTGCGTTTAAAATCAATGGGAAAATCCTATAGGAAATATTCTGGTGGAATATTTTGCGTGGTAACCACTGCCACCAGCCAGAAACTCGACAAGGGGGGACTGGACAGTGCCCCCTTGGAAACAGACCCAGGGGCAATTGAATTAACCCCTTCCAGTACTTCCACAATATGGTGGTTTGTACTGGTTCTGTTCACAATTTTGGACTAGTAAAGCCAATGGTGACTTTACATGCCCAGGGTGACAGTAGTCAGTCCCAGGGTATGAAGTCTATGTAGGGGGTCACTATGACTCCCCTGTGCTACTGCACTAAGGGTGCTGTTTAACACTTACATTAAAACAGATGATACCCTATGGAGTACAAAGACCCCATAGCCCATAAGCACACAATAAGTCAAAGACATACCTCAAATCATGCCTAAGAGTGGGAGAAAAAGTATCTCCTAGCAGGAGAAAAAAAACAAACCCCATAAAATCCAGCAAAGCTGCTGGGGGACTCACTAGGTTTGGGAAATTAGCCTTATAAGAGAATTCTCCCTAACACAGGTAAAGTAGTCCCTAGGCCACCACACCCAAAACACTATACCGCATAGCTTGGTTCTAGGAATCAAGCTATGTGGATGCCTCCATGTAGGCTGAAAGCCTAAATAAAGTAGTTCCTTTAGCGGATGCCTTTCCCGGTTTATGAGCCTGGCGCCAAAGGCGCCAGGACTGGCCCCAAGAGGGTCTGTGAAGCGGATGCCAGGCCTTATTTGCGATCTGAAGTCTGATTCCACCTGGCCAATGGGCTTGCCAGTGGGGATCAGGGCCGAGGGTCGTGACATCTCCCTTGCACAATGTCTCCGCTATAAAAGCTGGCGTAACCATCTTGAATTTTTGTAGGGGTAAGGAGAGGTTGAGGGTGGAAAGGTCCAGCACAACTGTCAGGCCTGCCTGGTTCTTCTTTTGAATGGTGAAAATCCTGGAGAAAAAGCCCAAGCCTCGCTGGGAGGCTGGGACTTCCTCCACTGCCTGGCTCTCTACGAGCGACCGGATCTCCGCCAGAAGAATTGCTCACCCAACTTGAGGGGGTGGAGGGGAGGAGGAAGGAGAGGCTGGGATGGGATGGGATGGGTAGGCGGTAACCCGTGGAGGCTACGGAGAGGATCCAGGGGGCTGAAATTCTGGTGCCAGAATTGTGCATGGTGAGCAAGCCTGCCCCCCCACTGGAGACCCGAAGGTGTGTCATGCCTTCTTTTCCCTCAGAGGCTGTTGCAGAGGTGGGGGACTGGAAAAAGACCTTACTCCCCCTGCCCCCTTTTTGTTGCTTGCGCCAGTTCTGAGACGGCGAGCAGTCAGGCTGTCTGGATCTCCGTTCCTTGAAGCCGCCGAACCCTCCATAAGTACGCCCTCTGTCAGAGCACTGCTGTGACTGGGTGTATGGCTTGGGCGTGGTCTTTGTCAAGATGGATAAAGGCTTGGCCGTTTGTGAGCTGTTTTTCTTCTTGTCCAACTCTTCGTCCGTGGTGGAGTGGAAGAGGTCCACACCCCCCCCGCCCCTCGAACGGCAGATCTAATATGTGTTCCTGGACGTCCAGGTTGAATTTCGTTGCCCGGAGCCAGGCTGTCCTTCTCATGTCCATGGAGATACAGATGGCATGGCCAGAGGTGTCAATATGAGCCACGGTGGATTCCATGAGGTCCTGCGCCACCAGCTTGGCCTCAGCCAGTCCCGCCTTAAAACATGAATGGCTCTGCGTAGGGAGTTCCAGGAGGAAGTCCCCAATTTCCTGCCATAGCCTTTGGTTAGCGGCCGCCAGCATGGCATCAGCGTTGGCCTGACAAAGATGTAAGGACGCGTTGGAATACAGCTTCTTCTCTTACCTTGCCTAGTAGCGTTGCTGCTGTGGAGGTTGATGACAACTGAGGCTTGGAGTATAGTGATGCCACAGCGAGCACCAAGGAGTGTGGCTGATAGGCTGATAGCAAGAGTGTATCCCCCTCCATCCACCTGTACTTGGCGTCCAAGCATCGATTGACCGGCAGGACAGAGTGGGGCTTGAGCCAACCCTTCATGGCCAGGGAGACTACATCGGTTTGCGGTGGAAACCCCATTTTGGCAGAGGGGCGTTTTGTGTGGACTTTGGCCAGAAACCCCTCTGCGGCTTCTCAACCTCAGGTTGGGGTAGGCCCAGGTACTCTGCCAGCCCTGCAAGACGTTTGTGGAAGGCCCTGGCTGAGGATGGCGTGTCAGGATCCTCCTCATCCATATCCTGTGGATCAGGAGGAGGTGGAGGAGTAGCTGGAGCCAGAGGCTGGGGAGCTGGGACCACAGCCAGAGGCTGAGGAGGCGGCGGAGGCTGGTACGGAACCACCTGAGGAATCGGCTGGGAAGCCGGAGGCAGCGGCTGCGCCGGGGCCGGGAGCGCTGGCAGAGGAGCTTGTGGTGCCAGTAGCATTGTAGGGAAGACCTCCATGATGGCATCCTTGATGATAAACTGATCCGAGGTAACATCATGAGCCAGCGGAACCTCTCGAACCACCCCTCTTCACTGACCGGAGAGGTGGTAGGGTCTACTGACGGGGTAGCCAGGTGCTGCTGGAGCCACTGCATACTCTGCCCGTATGGCCGCAGTGGGAAACTGCCCTGCGCATAAGAAGGATAGGCTGTAGGCCAAGTACCTGATTGAGGCCAGTCCCACCTTGACACTTTCTTCGCCGAACTCCTAGAATGGCGTCGGACGGGTGCCTTTGTCTGGCACAGCGGCCATCTTGTCGAGCTGCCTGCAACGTGTTGCTTGGCTCGCTGGGTCCAGCCTCCTCCAAGACTCTTGTGTGTGGATCACGTGGCCAACCCTGCTCCTCGGGCCTAGAGCCTGGTAGGTATGACACCTTCGACAAGGGGGTCGGTAGAGTTGAGTTTAGGTGCCCCCTCCGACATACAGCTGGTACTAGGGTGCAACCCCTCGGCCATACTGGCGGTACAAGGGCGGAACCCCTCGGATGACAATCTGGTACAAGAACCTTCTGGTCCCTAAACGCTGAAACCGAGAGGATCCAAGGATCCCTCAGCCCCAAGGCCGATAGCTGCAACAGCCTTGGTGCACGTGCTGGTACAAGGACCTGAGCGGTCCTTCCCGCCCGGGCGAGTCCTTCGGAAGGAGTCTCCCTTCCGGGGTGTGATGGAAAATACCACCCCTACCTTGGCCCTGGCACAGTGTTTCACAAAGTTCTTGAGGTCCTCTGGAGGAGACTTCTGGAAGCGCTCCCTCCACCAGGCTAGTCTGTTCTTCAGCGATTTCGATGGCAGCGTGTTGCACGTTGTACAAGCTTGCAAACCGTGGTCTGGGCCAAGGCAACGCAGGCAGAGGGCATGGGGGTCTGAAGTTGGGAAGAGCCCGTTGCAGGATGAACACCTGATGAACCCTGTGGAAGTCGACATGAGCCAAAGAGGAACGTGACGCCATAGCACCAAGTACCTGAATGATGATAAAGACAAAAAAGTATCCGCGTGTGGAATTACATGGCCGAAGCCAAAAACACGAGCGCTGGTGAATTCAGCCCATGCCCGTCGACGTGGAAAAGGGGACTGAGGTGTGGCGCCGGAGGGCAGAGTCAGGGAAGTGCATGCTCCCAGGGCCACGCACCTCTACATTTAAAGGGGACAGAGGTTTTTTCTGGTGAAAAAGGTTCTGTCTCCCGTCCCTAGAAAGGGACGTCCATGCAGTATGGAGGAAAGGGGACGGGACATAAGAGTATACCAGGTTATAGATATTTTCCTACTCACTTTATTATTTTGTTTTAGTGTGAGGGTCAGGAGAGAACTTTGACACAAGGATGGCTTTTGATTTATGAAATCCTGACAAAGACAGATCTTAGTTTTTGCTTTTTAGCTGGGGAAACTCATCTTTCTAATAGGGTCAGAGAGGCATTTTCCCAACCCCTTCAAGTTGAATAAAAGTTTATAACCAAAAACATGACAACTGTGTCCGGGATACATTTCTGACCCCTCACATAGGCCTCAGGGCAATTCCGACAGACATCTACCTGTGTAAATTGGCTACTTTATTGCTCTAGTTAAGTACAGGAGATAGCAACTTGCTATGAAAAGCTTAGTCTATGTTGCAGGCTTACAAGCAAATGTTGCATTTGGGTTGTGAGTGTATCCGTTTGTAGAGTGGATGTGGGGGGTGACTCAAAAGGGTCTTGTAGGGCAGAGGGGTTATTTTAACATGTATGCCGTCCCTCTGCCAAATATACAGAAGACTACATTTGACCCTCAAATCTCTCGGGAAACCCCTTAAATGAAAATGGTATTCAGAAATTATTTTGAATGTTTGAACGGAAATACACATCGCCTTGCTGCCGGATAACGTTTATTCCTGGGGTTGGGAAGTGTTGGTGAAAATGAAATCTTGCATGGGTTTTGAAATGGATGTTGAAGGATTTCCCAGCTCATCCAATATCCATAGCCCGATTTATTCTGTTTCTGTCAAAGGTCCTTGGGCAAGACATCAGCTTTGCAGTTAACTCATTGGATTTTTGAGATGTTATGCAAACACGCCCATGACTTTTAAAGGGTTTTCAAGTGCATACACTTGCTGTATTACCATTTCTTGTGCCACTGGCTCCAAGTTGTTTTGGTTTTTAAAGCCCATTCACTCCATTGTGCATGAGAAGGCGGCCTTGTGACTCTGTACTGCCACCTATTAAGCCAACTTGGCAACTGGAGCTCATGGCAAGGGTTGTTTAGATGCAAAGCATTCCCAAAGGAGCCCTCCAATGCCCAAGATTAGCTCAGTATCCACAACAAGTTAGGAATACTTAAATGTTTTTCTGGCATGGCACAACGATTTCTAGGGTGGATCCTCAGCAGGGACCTGCCTACTGAAAGCCACAACAACCTTGAAGTGTCTTCAGGGTCCCCAATCTTAACCCCAACTATAGAACTGGCAGCTCATAGGCTGAGGGGTCCTCCAGTGCTGTTCTTTGGTCACACTGGTGTTTACATTGCTGACATGCAGCAAGAAGAACAAGTTACTCTTACCTGGTAACGTTCTTTCGATGGGATGGTCCGACTACGTATTCCATACTATTACAGTAATCACCATAGCTGAGCTTCTTCGGAAATTCTTTCGCCGTCTGCGTCCTGCGTCGATGACGTCAATAAACTGTCCTCAAGGGCCTCCGTCGAGCCGACGTCACTGGATGTTATAAGTAGGACGCACGACACCCGTAGCCTAAGTTGTCGTTTTTTCCCAGAACGTGTGGCACCAATCTTCTGCCAGTATGACCACAGAAAGCTTTGCAGAAGCTGCAATCGCATAAGAAATTCTGTAGCGGGGAAGGCAGGCAGGGGGAGATATGTAATACGTCGTCGGACCATCCCATCGAAAGAACGTTACCAGGTAAGAGAGTAACTTGTTCTTCAAGGGGATTGGGTCCTCCGACGTATTCCATTTCTATGACAGACTCCCAAAGCAGTACCAACATAAGGAGGTGGGAAAGAATTTAGAATATACAAATTTAGAATGCCCAATCAAATTGCAGAGTAAAGGACCGCCTTGCCAAAGGCCAGATCCTGCCCATGGATAGAATCTAGGGAGTAGGGACGTACAAAAGTATCGACCGAAGCCCAAGTGGCTGCTTCACAGATGTTACGAATAGGAACACCCCCCTGCAGGGCAGTAGAGGCAGTCATACCCCTAGTCGAATGGGCCCGTAAGCCTAGGGGAGGGTCCTTACCCGCCAGGCGGTAACATTCGGAAATTGCCAAGATAATACATCTAGACAGTCTGCTTAGTCACAGCTTGTCCCAAATGCCTTCCAGCGTAACCAATAAAGAGCTGATCGTCCACTCTGACCCGGGACATGCGTGAAATGTAGAAACTTAAAGCCCTCCTAGGATCTAACCTATGGAGCCTCTCCTCGTCCTTACCAGGAGGCGGAGGAGAATAAAATGCCGGAAGAATGACCTTCTGGCTCAAATGAAAATCCAACACAACTTTCGGAAGAAAAGAAGGAAGAACTAAGGACAACCCTGTCCTTATGAAACAGTGAAGGGTGGCTTAACAGACAGTGCCTGTAACTCACTCACACTACGAGCGGAAGTGACCGCAACTAAAAACACAGTTTTCAGGGTTAACAGTCTCAAAGGACAAGAATGTAAAGGCTCAAACGGAGCACCCATAAGAAACTTGAGAACAAGGTTCAAATCCCACCCGGGCACCTGGAAAGGTGACGGAGGGAACACATTAGTGAGCCCATTCGGAAACTGAGAAATTAAAGGGATTTTAAAATAAGAACACTCCTCAGACGAGCGCTTAAATATGGACAGCGCCGCCAGGTAAACTTTAATGGTACCCATTTGCAAGCCCCTGTGGGCTAAAGAAAGCAAAAAAGACGGAACCACAGGAATGTCACATGAAAAAGGATCCACATTCTTAACCCTGCACCAGACGCAGAACTTTCTCCAACAGCAACAGTACAGGGACTTTGTTGCCGGCTGTCTGGCCGAAAGCAACAACTCCATCACGTCTTCAGGGAGCTCAGATTCCTTATACATCAACCTTTCAGAAGCCAAGCGTGAAGGTTGAGGGATTTGACCTCTGGATGGAGAACCTGACCCCCCCGCCCCTCCCGTGAGAGCAGATCGTCTCGGTAGGGAAGACGACGTGGAGGGCAGATGGACAAGTCGAGAAGGTCTGGGTACCATGTCCTCCGGGCCCAAGCCGGAACAATGAGGATCATCTGGGAACCGAACCTCCGTAATCTCCGCAGCACTTGTGGGATGACGGGGACTGGAGGAAACGCGTACAGCAGTGGGAAGGACCACTCCACCACGAACGCGTCTCCCAAGGCTCCTCTTGGAGGTAATTCCCGCAAGCAGAACCTTTCGCACTTCCGGTTGACACCGGAGGCGAAGAGATCCACTTGAGGGGTCCCCCCAAAGGGCGAAGATCTCCAGGAGAATCTACAGAGCTAACTCCCACTCGTGAGAGATCGCACACTGCCTGCTCAGAGCGTCTGCCGTCTTGTTTTCGTCTCCGGTCAGATGAACTGCAGAGATCGAAATTTCCTGCTGGATTGCCCAGAACCAGAGCTGCATCGCCTCCCTGCACAGAGGAAGTGACACTGCCCCCCCTCCCTTTTTGTTGAGGTATTGCATGGCCACCGTATTGTCCGTCAGAATCACAACATTCTTCCCTAGCACAGTCGGCAGAAAAGCCTTCAGGGCAAGCCTGATGGCCCTCAGCTCCAACAGATTGATATGGACGGAGATCAATGACCGCTGACTGTCAGCTCGTTGGCATGAGCTCCCCATCCCGTGAGGGACACGTCCGTCACGATTGTCACCTTCGGCCAGGGCAGCCAAAATGGAGCCCCCCCCTCATCAAGTTGCCTTCGACGGCCCACCACAGAAGGTCCTGGGCGACAGAGGGCGGCAGCTGAACGGGGTCCGACATCCTGCCGGAGGACTGTGACCACTGGAGCTTGAGAGCCCATTGCAGAGATCTCATCCGCAACCTGGTCTCTGGCACCAGAAGAATGCAGGATGCCATGAGGCCGAGCAACCTCAAGAACTCGAACGCTGGGAGAGTCTGGGCATGTCGAAACCTGTGCACCATCTGCTGAATGTGGTGAGCCCTCACCTGGGGAGGAAAACACAGCCCCAGGGATGTGTTGAGAACTGCTCCGATGTACTGGAGCCTCTAAGTTGGCGTCAAGTGGGACTTCTTTAAGTTGAGGGAGAAACCCAGCTTGTGAAGGGAGTGGCAGGTGGCGGACAGATGATCCAGGACTTGCTCGGGAGAGCGTGCCCTGATCAACCAATCATCCAGGTAGGGGTAGACGTGAATCCCCCCTTTCCTGAGAAACGCTGCCACCACCACCATGAGCTTGGTGAAAACCCTCAGGGCAGAGGTCAAGCTGAACGGCAGGACCCGAAACTAAAAGTGAGAGTCGCCAACCGCGAACCTCAGGTACTTCTTGTGCTTGGGATGGATTGGCACATGAAAATAAGCGTCCTTGAAGTCTAGAGACACCAACCAGTCCTGAAGTTGAAGGCCTGGAGGACGAGAAAGAGTAACCATCTTGACCTTGTCCTTGTCCTTCCTGAGGAGCTTGTTCAAACCGTGCAAGTCCATGATGGGTCTCAGTCCCCTGTCTTTCTTTGAGGCCTGGAGGACTTGAGAAAGAGTAACCATCTTGACCTTGTCCTTCCTGAGGAGCTTGTTCAAACCGTGCAAGTCCATGATGGGTCTCAGTCCCCTGTCTTTCTTTGAGGTAAGAGTCTGCGTTACCCAACACTGTCCAGTAAAAGTTGCATGAGTTTAACTTGGTGTTTTCTCTCCCTTTATGTGTGCGGCATATGAAGATGAGGCATATTAAAGGGTAATGCCTCCGGTGGTAAATCAGGTAAGCCTATGGTGGTAAGAGATTGTATTTGTCGGCTCTCTTGGCTCACCTTGTTGTTTCTTTGGTTTTCCCCCAGGTGCTGGAGTTCGACGAAGAAAATGATGGAGGCAGCGCCGAGTCAAAAGATGCTGTGGACTGGTGAGTATAACGCAGCGCTGCTGCTGGCGATGCGACGCGTGCTGGAACAATGTCCTTTCCAGGCTCGGAGGCGTGCTGGATCCGGAATCAGGTAAGGAATTAAAATAATGTCCGTGATCTAACCTTTTCTGCCTTTTTCCCCTTTTCCTAGGAGCTCCGGATCCGAGGCGGGCGTGACAGAAGATTGGATGCTGACTTGCAGGTACGGTGAGCGTTACGCTGCAGGATGCAGAATAACTCGAAGCGTGTGCTGCTGTTCGGCCGTGGTTTAATTAGCCTCCAAAGTAGTTCCAGGTAAGAAGTTCCCCAGAACCACACCCGAGTAAAAAATAGTCCCTGCAACAAAATAGTCCCATCCAGACCTCACGTTGGCTTGGATTCATTTGCAGCATGGTCTGCATGAGGTAAGTAATGTCTATGAGCCTGGCGCCTATGGCGCCAGGACTGGTTTCTAAGAGGAGCCTGGCACCTAAGGTGCCAGGACTGAACCCCAGCCGGGGCTTCTGGGGTTTTAAAAAGTATCTGGATGCCTGCTCCCGGGGCTGATGGACTCGATCCGGATGCCTGGGGGTAGGCATCATGACATTGAATCGACAGCCCCAGGATTATTATTCAGCAATTTACCTGTGGTACCACAAATAGACAGCAGGCATTTTCAGCCTACATATCTACCATGATTGCCGAGCATGCTCTCGAACCCCTCTGCAACCCACACCACTCAATCTCCATCATAGAACACTGAAAACTGCATTGGAATCTCAGTGAATATATTAGTCCAGCACAAACGCTTCTGTGCCTCCCTAAATGACAGTGCATATATAATGGACGAACACACATTCATACTGATCGAAGAATTTAGCCCCAATTTCCTCCTTGTATCTAAATTCCTTTCCCTCTTCACCCTTGCTCACGCTATTCTTCCGAGCCGAGTAAGGTCTAGTGACCCTGGGAGGCAGCACAATATGCCTTCGACAAGGATTTTGCGCTTTGCAACTACTACAGTGATGATTCGGCACACTACAAAAGGAGAGTAATATAACATTACCCATTTAGATATTTATTAAACAGATTCTTGGCATGTGATCGTTTCATTCATGGTAACAGTACATTTTCATGCTTGTTTGAGTTTGCATACATTTAGACACCATCAGCCAATACAACAGGAGAGAACGAGAACAGAAAATCCAGAAAAGTACATTGTTATGCTGGAAAGCAATGTCATTTAAATTTACATGCACTGTGCTAATTAATTAAAAGAACATCTGACAAGCACAATTTGTGCTTCTTGATTAATAACCAAGATGGTTCTAAAATTAAATTATGAACTGCACTTTCACAATGCATAAAAGGCATCAGTTGATCCACTAGAGAGGAAACTAAACTCTGGGAATCAGAATCGTTCAAGACAGTACCACAGTAGAATATACCAACTTTTTCCATACATTTGCAGCATTCATTTCTATCCATCAGTCCCAATAGGTTTTGTGTATTTTTCAAATTTGACCTGTTCTACTGTTCACAGGGAATATGAGACAGATGACGTTGCATACTGTCAAACAGTCAGCGTCGAAAACCTCAATCTTCAATTCAACCAAGCATGTCCCTTGTGGAATTTGTTTTTGGCTTTAATTGACTTATAAATATTCACCATCAATTCTGTACAGCAACATAATACCTCCAGAATATCTAACCATTTTGCTGGCACGCATGTATGTATGTATGTATGTATGTATGGGATTTATAAAGCACAAGCTTAGCTGGGAAGCCACAAATATCTGTTCACAGGGGTTTACAAAGAAGGGTGCAGTGTAAGCAGAGGAGGGATGGATAGGGGAGCCAGTGAGGTGGGGAGCTCCAAAAGGGGGGGGAGTACTATGTTTGAGTGGAGTGATCATTGAAATGTCCTTTGAAGGTCCTTCCTAAAGGGTAGGATAGAGGGAACAGTCTTATCCAGAGTTCAAGATTCAGTGAGCCGGAGCTAAAACCATCTCTTGGGTGTCTGCCATCACCCAACAGGCAGAAGCTACCCGTAGGCAATCAGGAGTTAAAGGGGCAGTTCATTCAAAAATGTTATTGTTTAAAAAGATGGGCCATAATCTAAAATATATATACACAATATTGTTTTAAAGGTTCCTATGTAAAATGTTTGGGAAACGAAGCTCATGGTTCTGATATGGGGGCATCCATTTTGTGAAATGAAGCAGCCTCCTCTGTTCATGTTAAGCTTTGCTCCCGCGGCACTAATCAACCAAATCCCCCTACTGGCAGTAATGCTGCCAGAGAGCAGAGTTTAACACGAAGTGGAGGCCGCCATAGTATTCATAATAGCCTTCACTTTTTTTATGTTTCCTGTTCTTCCCAGGTGCAGGGGAGCACAGAAAACATAAAATGAAAGGCACAGCAATTATAAATACTTCACTGACCGCCGGCTGAGTCTTCGTAATTGCTGCAACTGACTTTTTAGAGTGGGGGCAGCACTCACCAGCAGCACAGGGCAGGAGCCTGACAGCATTCTCTGCTCTCCGGAAGTAATAAGCAAAATCTCCCACAGCAGGGGGCTTTTGCTCGATTATTTCCGAGGGAGCAGAGTTAACATAAGCACATGAGGCTCATTCATTTCACAAAACGGATGCCTCCTAGTGCTTGAAATTTATGACTTTGAGCCTCATTTCCCAAAAACTTTACATAGGAACTTTAAAGAAATATTTTTAAAAATATATTTTTGATTATGGCCCATCTTTTTAAACAATACAATTTTTTGAGTGAACTACCCATTTAAGACATTGGGCCTCATAGGTTTGCTGGTGCGTAAATCACGTTCACCTTTCCGCACCGGCAAACTACAAGTTTGCTGGTGGAGTGGTCGGAACTACCTCCAGCCAAGAGCTGGAGGCTATTCCGCCACCCTACCAGCAAAGATTGCCGGTATCACTGGTGCCGGTATTACTGCCAAATCCCCCCCATCGAGTCCAATGGGACTCCATGGAATGGGCATTAACATCCCTTACCGGCACTTGCTGTCAGTAATTCTGGCAGACCATGTGCCTGTAACGATATTACCGTTCTGTGGTTTCCCGCCAGATTTACTGGTGGGATCCCACCACACTTGTAATGAAGCCCATGGTGCCGGATTATACTGTGCAGATGTAGAAGTCCATTTGTCATAACCTGGGAGGATAGTGAAAGGACAGACATCTACATAGAATAGCGTCAATAAGATTGCGAGTCTATTCAAGATAGCCATCCCACAACTGTGCCCACAGTTAAACACGCTGGTTGTTCCTTGAAATGCCATTGACTCACCTTCTCAGAGGAAGCCAATTATGTTGCAAAACTTTGCCACTGTAACATTGTGTGGTGACAATTTGGACCCATTATACTTGTTACCAAAGAAATTTAAAAAAATACCACAACCTGTATGGCCAACTCTGATCCTTCTATTGCTCCCAGTAGAATACAACTAGAGTTTCCATAATTCCCCTCTGTATAGCTGAGCTATACGACTATCTGGTATGAAGATTTACTTACTGTAGGGAAGGTAGGCAGCTAATACAACATCCGCTACACTGAACCCCATTATAAAGGGAAACTCCTTTTGACCAAAACATACATTCGTTTTTGATGAAGTGTAGTACAAACCCTGGCGGATAAAAAGGTGCAGCCTTATTTAGAGGTCAACACATCTTTAGCAGCATTGTTGATGAATAATATCAGTCCCTCAGTGGTCTGACTGCACTGGTGTATTTAGGATCTCTGGTTTATCTTATGTGCAATTTATCTGTTAAGTTCCATTCCTGGTATACACTGTTTTTGATCACAGAAAGGCTAGGTCCTATATCTGGCCAAATGATCAAAACTTAAAATGAGCTGAAATCGGTTTGTAGCTGAAAACATACACAATTCTGGTATACACGAGATACCTTTCCTGCAAGGTCTCTACCCAAATTGATCTATGGGTTCAAAAAGGCATCCAACCTGCCCAAAAGTTTGTTCCAGAAAATGATTGCACTATAGTCTTTAATTGGCTTATACATGTGTTCAAGTAATGGCTTTGGAAAATCTGAAGAGCTTGGGAAGTATTACCATGCTCAGATACTTTATGTATAGTCGCGAGAAGTCAGTGAAGTATCTTCAACTGGTGGCTAATGTGAATTAACCTAATGGGATCTTCAGCAACATGTATCCCAAAATATAGTATTTCTTTGTTAACTGTTATCCCAGATCACAATTTAGCCCATTTCTCAGTTCACTCCAAATCCAGAAGTAGGGGTGAATTTGCTGAACTTCCTATGCATTGCACGAAGGGCTTCATGCAAATCTGAGCTTAAAGCTGCCAGATCATCCATGCATAGATTCATCTTAGACTTGATATCATGAAGTAAAGTGACAAGTCACGCAAATACCCTAACTTAAAAGTCAATGTCCTTAAAAAAACTATGTTATCAGCAGTGTAACATCCTTGCTTTGTACCTCAGTGAATTGTTGCTCTGCCCCTTTGCAATGGGTCACTATGTCGATCAAAGTATTCTCCCTGAAAGTCCATAGTGTCTACTAAAGTCCACAGTGTGGGACAGCACTCCTGAATAAAGACTTTCTCTACATCTACTGATATAGAAGAGTAAAGCAGACATTCCGAAGTAGCGTGTTTATCGACAGCTGAACTGTCCAAAATATTCATGTCCGCCAAAGGTTTCCTATGCTCAGAGTACCACTGTGGGGTGAAAGCGAGCAAGTCTCCCACCACAAATCTTAGTGACGATGCCAGTATGACAGTCGATCAGGCTGAATGATCCACAGAAGGTAAATTTTGTCAAATCTTTCCGGTTTGCTTTTGGAAAAATGGCAATGGAGGAATCTTACAGAGCAGTGTGTATATCCCAGTCAACAAGTAAAATAAAAGAATTATGCTGAAACCACACCGAGTTACTGATTTTGGAGCATTACACATCTCGCTCAATTTGAATCTCGTCCTGCTGCTTTCAGGTTCGCCAATTCTTTGATCCCTTCATTTTCTTTTGTCTGAATGATCAAAAAATTAAACATTAGGAAAAATCTTTTGGTAGCGCCATAGAGTCTAGAACCCTGTTCACAACTACTGGCCTGCTATCTTCTGCAGCATTCAGTGTTGCAGTTACCAAAAAGTCTCCCAATATAGAAAGGGTTTGATCATTTACAGACTCCACTTGGGTTAGCTCTTTGTGTGCATTGTATTGCAAAGAGCTACCCACATTTCTTCCGATGTCCATAGAATTGGCTTTTAGCCATCTTGGTAGCATGGTTAATTCTGAGATTCAAACCCTTGACTGGACATCATGTGAAGTTTTTACGATACTGCTAACAATCTGCTTTTTACTCCATGCGTGTAATTTGAAGACCCCCATAAATAAAGATTCCTTTGAACAAAGTCTTAGGTATAGCCATATTTGATTTCATTTTGTGCTGGGCGGCTATTTTAATAAATGCCCCCTTAAATAGGTGTTTTGTAAGTGAGCATCATCAAATCCTTTGCTCTGGCTAAAAAATGCCTTGGTAGCCTGCATAAAGGTTTAATGTAACATAAGCTAAAGTCCATCTTCTTCCAATCAGATCAGAGTGGGAATAGACCAATAGGCATTGAGGATCATGATACAAAAACTGACACTGATCCAAGGACTAACTTTAACCTTTTCTCCAAGAGCCACTCAAGCCAACCATTACAATGTTATTTCTATAGCAATGGTGGCTATTTCCCCAACAGACCAACAAAGCTTTCCACATTTTAGACTATGATTCTCATGATCCCTCATCATAGACTAGGCTGACTATGGCAGATGTTTGAGTATTACTCAAAAATATCTGCCGAGCAAAGGGTTGCAAAACCATGCCTTAGAAAGCAGTCAAATGCAAATGAGTGATGCCTACACCAACTTAGATTCACTCACCCATAGGTTTCTCAAAGTAACTTGGCTCATCAAGATTTGGCGCAAAGGTCAGCTCAAAGGGTTGGAAGTTTTTTATTTTTCTGAAAGGCATGAACAGAACACCTTGGTGCATGAGCACGCCGTACAAGAATATAAAAAACAAAATGCATATAAAATAAAACAAAACTACAATTCATAAACACAAATTAAGCTAAAAACCACAGAGGGGAAAAACCTGAGTAGGTCAATAAATGGGTGTTGAGCAAATTCCTAAAGTGCAAATTTCGAAACAAAACAAGCCAGGTTCAAATATGTTTCATACTACAATTACACAATATAAAACAATATTTCTGGCTAGGGATTCCAAACAGCTAGGAACTTTCACACCAGCTAGACATCCCGGCTATAAAGGCCATCACACCCCAGAGAGCTAATGCTTCTCTGCTAGGTAGGAATTTTGAATGAGGTGCACTGGTTTATGAGTCAGGCAGAGAAGACTGAACTTTATGAGCCGCTTTAGCCGGAGCCAATGGAGCAGCTTTGATAGGAGGAGGTGGTGATTGGGTTGCATGCTTCTGTAGCCTGCCACCAATCAAGCCACTGCAAGCAAGTAGCCCTTAGTGTAGGCAAAACCACCAACACATTGTCAGAGGTCACTCTGGAAATCAAGAGTGCCTTAACCGGAGTGAAAATGTTGGCTTGCATGATATGGCGTTTGACAGCCTGTAGAGCTCAAAGATGAAAATTACAAATGTTAATAAGATGGTGCTCTTCAAGATACAAGAAGGTAGCAAAAACCCTAAAGAATTTGCAGAGAATGCAAGACATGAGCAAGCACATCCTCTGCCAATCCTGGCATCCACAGCTGGACAGGCAACGTACAAGTGGAACCCACAATAACAGGTATCCACTTGCATGGGTTTAGATTAAGAAAATGCTACACAATCTACCATTTAATTTCTACCAAGCAGCTCAAAGTCCTGCACAAAGGAAAGTCACAGGTTAACTTACATCAATTTTAACTCAAATCCATCTACTTATACCTTTAAGGTAGATACAAATGGGTAAGGATGGCTAAGAGAGAAAGGTAATACCTTTATGTGTACAACCTTTTTTCCCTGGCTTTCTTTGTATTAGACTGCCTGCGTCAGAGAAATCTGGCCTACAGCATAAGGGGGTATGGGATAGTCTGCATATCAATCCTCTTGTGCCTATGCCTAGCAGAGGGTGTGTTTGTAGGCAGAAGGGAATGGCATAGGATGTGCATCATTTTACACCACTGAATCCCATTTTCTTCCTAAGAGGTTACTTGCATTCAATGTCAACACCTCTACCCTAGACATTATATTCCAAAACTTGACAAGTGATTACCTTAAAAAATAATATATGAAAGTACAGTTGCTTATGCCCAATGTGTTTTGGCCTGGTCATTTGCATTTACACCACCCCCACCAAATCCGCTCCCCACCACTCCTGCCTCCTCAACCCTATTCCTGGTGCTTAACACCATCCCTACATCGTGCGGCCACACCAACATCGTTCTGCTATGATCGAGCAGGAGAAAGAGCTCTGATAAGAATCCAACTTTGCAGCATTATGTTTTGGATTCACCTTAAATCATTCCCCTTCTGTCCCCCAACCCCTCCAACTCCCAGTAGCGCCATTTTCGCCTTTTGTATCCTAGAAGATCTTGCTGGCACTCTAGGGCTGAAAAAGCCATTTTAGAACTGGTTTGCTGCGCGAGATTTAATTTGGATGGCACCCTTATCCTACTTTATGCCAAGATGCTCTCCTGTAAATTGAGGCTGAATAAGGGTTCTAAGATTGGCCTTGGCATATTTCACTTAACTTGTTTCATGTAGGCCTCAAGGTGGGAGGTTCTCTGTGAGCTTGCTTCATGTCCTGTATGCACATTTACTACAAACAGGTTCTCCTCAATTTGGGTGACGGAGGAAAAAAGCGATTTTCAAAACCTTAGTAGCTAACCTTTTCACCTCTATGTTTCTTCCACATGAAAGATCCCAACATTATTGTGTTGTATGGCTCTCAGCCTATTCAGAATTTATCTCAAGGGCCTCAATGTACACCCATACAATTTACACAATTGTACACCCCATAGCCTTTTCTCAAAACTAATGAGTGATGAGAAAGAAACCAGAGAGAAAGGTGGCAGTAAGTAAAAATCTACTGAACCAATTAAAGATTTCATGGTGGATTAGCTAAAGTGAGCATCTGATGAATGCAGGGTTTATTGCTTTTGGAAGAATAATGAATTAGCCACCCACCCCCGTAACAGTTTTGATAAAAATATCAGAGCAAAAGGGGGTGGTGGAGGGGGGGGGGGGGATTCTAGAATTGAACACTCATGTGCTAAGCTCAGTATTTGGTCTGATGGTTTTGATAGTTCTTTGCAAGGTCACAGGTGGGAAGAGGTGAACACAACACCTCTTGTATGGGAATAGTAGAACTAGTCTAAAAGTTGGCAGCCCACTTTTTAGACCATGTGTCTACACTACGGAAAATAAAGAAACACACTTTGAAACACTGCATCCAGTGTGAGAATCTCTGCAATTACAAGATTCATCAAAAACTTCCTTTTGCAAGGTAACCAGAACCGTACCAATAAAAAGATCAGTTGAGGAGTAACATGCTTCTAACAAGGAAAAAAAATTATTAACCCGACGGCTTTAAAGGATGTGAAAAAAAAATCTAACTAACAATACAAGCTACTTGCTGGGGTCAGAATTGAGAGGCAATTAAAAGCTCATCAGATATGTGGCTCCAATCTAAATAAAACTTCCTGACGCTTTTGTGCTGAACTCTCTCCCAATCTTAGAAGAGGTTTGAAAAATTGGCGAACATTTCCTGATTGATGTTCATCTCTTTCAGAACCTGGATTTAAAGTAGATGTGTTCACCAGTACAACCCTATATTTACAGTTCCACGCACAAAAACATCTTTTAATCTATTGAAATCTCTAGGACCCGTGCAGCTGGGAGCTTAAGTGGTGGAGTTGCACATCAGAGGAGCAGCCAAGCGGGTGCGCAGGTGATGTACACGAGTACCTGCGACCCAGCATGTAAGGTAGAGCAGCCTCGGCATGATCTTTCTCTGAAAACGACCAGAAGGACCATCACGGTTAAGGGATCAACTGAATGATGGCTGTCATTGAGGCTAAGCAGGTGGCCTTCTATGCTATGGGCAAATTGAGGAACATTTCACCCCCGATATTTACTATCTGCAGCTTGGACCGGTGCAACAGCGGCTTCAGTTGGGGAGGATCAGTCATAGCTCTCAATCTTTTGTATTGCCAAAGCAGGTGAAACACCTGATGGCGGGTGAGACAGGGATAGAATCTTGAACGCGGCAAGCACAAAAGAGTCATCAACAGCAAAAAATGATGATCTTCCCTGATGTGGCCCCTGCAACAGAGGATAAAGAGATTGGGCTCTGAAGGAATCTTTCCTTGCACGAGGAGTAAAAGCAAGATTATTATGTCCGGCTAAATTGCAAGTTACAAAGATGGAGGAGTACATTTTCTGGGATGCAGAGAGTGCCAAGGAATTATTGAAGTCGATACCCGAGGCGGCCAAGGTTGAAAAGGATAATGGTGAGTGGACTACCAAGATGGCCGCTGGGGCAGGTAGATGCACGGGAGGCTCTCTCCCGCCAGGCCGCTACTACAAAGCACCACAATCAAGCCGGAATGCTCAGTTAAAAAAATAAATAGAAAGCAACACTACTCTCGACCCCCCGACCCAGTGGATCCGGTTAAACAGGGGCAGAGGAACAAAGAAGCGTGGACCACCCCTCCCCCACAGGGGTACACCAGGGAGCCAACAGGCGATGGGGCTGGGCTGCTGTGGAGAGTGAGGGGCAGCGGCCGGGACGCCCGCGGAGAGAAACAAGGTGGAGCCTGCGTCTGGCCGGGTGGCCCCCTCCCCCTTTGCAGTGGAGCAGACACTCCGAGGGGGAGCCAGCAGCGCCCGAGGCAGCCCTGGAAAACAGCAGCGGGGCCTCCACCCGAGGCCGCGAAGAAGAAGCGCACAAGGAGGAGCCTGCAGCTTCCATCCCGCAGTGCGGCAGAGAAAGGAGAAAGGACGCCACTGTATTAAGACAGGACAAGGGAGGGCGCACTTCAGCGGGCGCTGCGGTCTGTGGCCCAAGGACGAGACCACATGCCAGGAGGCGTTGACGGTGAGAAGCAACCCCCATCCCACCACTAAGAAGGCAAGTGGACACCACCCCCCACGCAATCATACCTCCCTCCCCCAGCGTAACACCCCCGGCTGGACTGCCCACGCCCCCCTTTCAGCAGCTCGCTCGTATAACGCGGGGGCAGGCGCAGTGGGGGACCGTAGGTGAAGTGCCCCCCCCCGCAAACACAGGCAGGGGGGACTACACACTGCAGTCTTACACCCACGGCTGCAGGAGGCAGAAGATTTCAGGACCTCGGCTGCCATGGGGCAATTTTAACAACGCCACCTCCTCCATTTTAAGGCCACCAACTCCCCCCCCCACATCACCAAGCGGAGGGCAACAGACGGAGGGTTGAGGCACGGTGTCACCCTAAGGAGCCCCAACCAACGGCGGCACTACCCCAAGGGGGATCATGTTGAATGGGAAGGGGACCTTGTCCCCAACAAACTCCCAAACCTCAAAACAGGACACCAACCTAATCCAAATGTGGTCAGATACCCCAGTACAAACCAGAGGAAGGGTACAGGAAGACCCACTCCCCCCGGCGAATGCAATCCGCCCAACCCACGTCAACCGCCACCCTCAAGGGATGACATGCATGTGTGGTTTTTGGAGCTTCAAGAGAAGTTTATGTCAACGGTTCAGGAGTAGTTTGCCACAATAAGGAACGACATGAAGCAAGTGTCCACTCTTCGAGTTTTGCCACGTCCAACTTCAGCTCATGGACCAGATACCCTTAAGAGAATACTCCAGAACACAGAAGAAGTACAGTTTAATAGCGAGACGCAGGAGCATCTGGTGAGGCTAACCCACAACCTAGAGATAAAATGTGAAGACATTGAAAACCGCTCACGGAGGTCCAACATTCGCATTAAAAATATGGGGGAGTCGGTACTCGATAAGGACCGCAAAATGGCAGTATAGGAGGTGTTCAGAGACATAGAGGCACAGGCGGCAGAGTCCATTGGTATCGACAGGGTACACAGGGTGGGCCCAAAGAGAAGGGGGGCACCGGGTGGAGAGACCGCCAGACGTGCTGGTTGCTCTCTCCTCATACCCCCAAAAAGAACAAATCATAAGGAGAACGAGGGGGATGGACCACATAAGAATGAACGGGGCAGATATCCAGCTGTACCAAGATCTGGCCCAGGTGATGCTGCAAAAGAGAAGAGAGATGGCCCCTCTAGTCAAGGAATTGATGGTGAGGCAAATTCGCTACAAATGGATGTTTCCTTTTGGGTTGCTCTTCACACGGGAAGGCAAACAATGAAGAGTGACCACATTGGATGAAGGGCTCTGCATCATGGATATACAAGCAGAAGGGGCGGTTGAAGGTGACAAAGCAAGGGGCGAACACCAGAGAAGGCCGAGGGGATGGGAAACGGTTCGGCAAAAGATGAAGCGAACTGGAAGAGAGAATCGCAGATCGAACCCAGAGTAAAAGGGGAATGCTAGATAGGACCTGAACGCAGGCGGCAGGATAAGAACACTGGGAGGAAACACTGGGAGGAAAGAGAGGTGAGCACTTGAAGGCATCTGGAAAATCAGCGACATAGCAGCCCGGGGTAGGGCCAGCGGTAGATGTGCCGTATAGGAACCCACGCGAAGTTCACCCCGAGTATTTGGAGGGCAGGGAGCGCTAGGCGCAACGCCCTAGCATCCTTAGGAACCCCGGCCCTCCTTGGGACACATTTTGGTTCAAAGTTTAATGTTGGGAAGGGAGTTAAAGGGTTTGGGGGAAATGGGGGGGGGGTGGAAGGGGGTAGTCCGGAAGATGGAAAGGTACGTGGCATCTGGGAACACTGGACATTGGCCACGGGCTAAGATACCATGGGGAAACTCTGAATTCTAACCTATAACATAACGGGCCTCAACTCCCCAGTGAAGAGGAAAAAGCTAGAGAGCTTGCTCAGGAGGGATAAGGCGAACATCCTACTTCTACAAGAAACCCACATAAGAGCCCAGGATAGCCAGAAGGTGCACCTCAGAGGGTACAATATTTGGGCTCAGTCCAATGCACCTGACAAAAGAGCTGGGGTGATGATAGCGGTAAAAGATGGGGGTGACTTTAGGCTAATAGATAGGAACGGGAGGTTCCCATTTGCTAACACCATGATAGATGGATACTGCCTCAACCTGGCATCAATTTATGCTCCCAACTCGGGGCAAGATGGGGAAGTTAGAGGATTTTGCAAAAGGTGAGGTGATACTGGGGGGAGACCTAAATCTAGCATGGCACCCACGGACAGATAGGAGATCGAAGGGATCCCAGAGCCAGAGGGCGCTGTCTAAGCACCTCAGGCAAAAAATGGACCATATGGCTCTGTGCGACGTTTGGAGGGAACTCAAGGGCGAACAGAGGTGGTACTCTTATTTCTCACATATACACAACACTATGTCGAGAATCGACTACTTCTGGGCATCAGTGGGACTGATGGGTAAAATACAGGGAATGGATATTGGGTCAATCTCATTATCAGACCATGCTTCGCTGGGGATGGAGTGGTCTACCCCTGGGAAGGGGGGGAGGGCTTTGGCGGTGGAGGCTCCCGCAAGACCTTCTGGACCGATAGTGGTACAGTCAATAAGGGATATGATTATAGAATACTTTGAACAAAACACTGGAGATGTCCCATTGGGAATGGTCTGGGAGGCATTCAAAGCAGTAATCCGCGGCAAACTGATAGCACTAAAAGTCTCCAGGGACAGCCAGTGGCATAGGTGGGAAAGAGAACTCGAAAGGCAGATAGCGGACACACAAGAGAAACTCTTAAGTCACCCCACCCGCAGCAAGCTTTGAGACATGTACAAGGACAATTGGAACTCCTACGCACCAAAAAAGCCGAGAAAACGCTCTTAGCTCTCAAACAACGCTATTACATCACGGCCAACAAGGCAGATAGATACTTGGCCAGACAACTCCAGGAGAAACAAAAGGCAATGACGATTAGGAATATCCGAAACCCACAAGGAGAGAGATACTAACGTGCACCCATGATATGGGTGAGGCCTTCAGGGAGTTTTATCAAGCACTGTATACAACGGAACACCCAGATGGCAGTGCCCAAGACGCGTATTTACAGGCCCTCCCCATTCCACAAATATCGAAGATAGAACGGCACTTGAGAACCCGATAAGGGAAGAAGTGAAAAAGGCAATAGCAGACCTCCCAAACAACAAGGCACCCGGCCCAGATGCCTTTACAGCCCCATTCTATAAAGAAATATGCGCATCATAAACCCATTCTTAACCAGACTCCTAAACACCTTCAAAGAATGCAGAAACGTAACCCCGTCAATGAATGAAGCCAAGGAACTAGTCTTCCATAAAGCAGGAAAAGACCCCTCCCATCCTGGCTCCTACCGCCCAACTTGATAAACACAGACCAATCAGACTTTATACAAGGTAGACAAACGCATGACAACCTTAGACGACTCATACACCTAGTGGAGAAGACTGGCATCACAAACACACCAGCAATACTACTCTCTGTAGACGCCGACAAGGCATTCGACCGGGTGGAGTGGTCACTACTATTTAAAACTCTGAAGTGCATGGGATTTGGAGAGCAAGACATAGATGTGATAAGAGCCAACTACAACAACCCATCCATTAGGATAGCCATAAACGGGGAGGTCTCAGATAGGTTGGAGAGATCAAGGGGCACAAAACAGGGATGCCCACTATCCCCCCCTTTTATATGCCATATTTCTGGAACCGCTGTTAAATAGAGTCAGAGGATCCTTCCACATAAAGGGGATAGAGATGGCAGGTAGACAACACAAAGTGATAGCATACACAGATGACATGTCATTAGCCCTATTGGACCCGGGTAGGACACACCGCAACAATAAGAGACATTCGGGGCAATCTCTGGCCATAAAATCAAAAGGAAGAAAAAAAAAAGAATCGGAGATACTAATCCTAGTAGGCTAGAAAAGGAAGTAGAAAGGGAGGCAGCAGCACTAGACCTCAAAATTGCTGAAAAGGGGATAAAGTACCTAGGAATAACACTGATGCACAGGGTGGATCTACTATATGAAGGGAATTATCCCACACTCCTAGAACACTTAAGGAGGGATTTGGAGTGCTGGAACCCCCTAACGGTCTCATGGTGGGGCAGAATACAGTCCTTAAAGATGAACATTCTCCCCAGGTTGTTCCACTATTTTCAGGCTCTCCCAATTACGGTCCCTAGATCATTTTTCAAAGCACTATCAAAGGCAATCACAGCCTATGTATGGAAAAGGAAACCTCGGAGGGTGGCCAGAGGTGTTCTCAGAGCACCTATTCAGGTGGGTGGGATGTCCCTCCCTCACTTTCAAAAATATTACCAAGCGGCGCAACAGAGGGTACTGAAGAAATGGCTGGGGAAGACCAAGAAACAGTATGGGTGACACAGGACAGGGCAGTTGCCATATCCCCACTGGCGGAAATACTATGGACAACATAGGCACCCGAACCTCAGCATCAGTGTAGTCATGAAGACCACTCTGGAGGCATGGGATGAACAAACGCAAAGGGGTATCATGACTACTGTGGAAGCCCCCTTCACACCCATCTGTCGGAACCCCCGTTTCCCCCCAGGAATGGAACGAGGGGCCTTCGTGAAATGGGAAATGGCAGGGTGTACAAAAATTGGGGAAATGTTTTAGGATAAAGAAGTTGGATCGTTCGAGGCGTGTAAACCCCTACCAAACCTAAAAACTGGACAGGTATAAATACGACCAGCTCAGGCACTGGCTGGCGACACCCAAGGTCAAACAAGTGGCAACAAGGGACCTCACTTCATTTGAAAAATTCTTAATAAAAGAGTCAGGGTCCAGGAGGCTGGTCTTGTCACTGTATAAGTTTAACTCCCACGAAGAAGTAGTTAAGTAGGCCTACATGATCAAATAGGGGGAATACGCTGGGGGAGGATATCCCAAAACAACAGTGGGTAGATTTCTGGAACAGCATCCCAAAAATGACCCCATCAGTTCAAATGTGGGAGATGTGGATAAAGATAGTAACCCAATGGCACTACACACCAGAGAGACTGCAGACAATGTAACCCCAAACTTCCAATTTATGCTGGCATAAGTGGGTACGTGAAAACACAACTGGTGAGACTGCCCGAGGATCAAGAGGTTCTGGTCGGAGGTATGGACTGAAATGGGAAAAATGTTTCCAGATGTGGATCAGCTGGATGAGAAAGTGTGGCTATGCAGAATGAAAGATAAGGCAGCAAGGAAATATACAAAATCACATTGGAGGAGCTTCATGAGATTAGTTATAGCGCCATGGGCGGCAATAGCCCACAATTGGAAAAAACAGGACCCAACACTAGTGTACGCTTGGCTACAGAAGGTCTGGTCGCAGATGACAATGGAAAAGCGAACGCATTCTATTCAGGGCTCGGGTGGATCCTTCACAAAGGAATGGGAGCGGTCCTGGACTACTTGCAGTCCGACTTTATGGAACAATGGTGCCCCCATAAAACCAGGATAATAGATATTTTCAGCTCATAAGACGCTCCCATACGGAGAGACTCCAAGAAGATCTTCCGGGGGCTAGGGGAGAAGTTGTGGGGTAATTTGTTTGGTTCTCAGTTATATGTTTGTATTCGAAAACAATATATTTAAACAAAAAAAGAAAAAGGATAATGGTTGAATGGTCATGGAGGGACAAATGACTTTTTTCAAAACTTTATTTATACATTTAGAACTTTACAGAAGCAATAGAACATAATACAATATCTCAAATGCACAAGGTGATACTTATTCACCCATAATTTCCTAAATAAATCTTTCAGAAGTAACAGAGGGGAACCTAATACAGGGAGTAAGGTGACTGAAGGTAAAGGAAAGAAATAAAATGAAAAGAACAAAAACAAAGCAAAATAAGAAACCTAGAACACGATCAAATATTTTAAGCGTAGAGATCATTAAATGCACCCCACATCCTCTCATATTTATCAAGCTGATCTTTTGCTTTAAAGGATATTTTCTCCCTCTTGGACAAAAGGGACAAACTCTGCAGCCAGTCATCAATGTTAGGAGAGGTATCACTTTTCCAAAATTTCAGAATCTGCTTCTTGGCTAGCAAAAGAGCTCTATATATCCAAAACAGTTTACTTGTAGTTAAACCAATATTTGAAGGCAGTAAACCTAACACAGCAACAAGTGGATCTCTGGGTAATGATATTTTTAAAGTTATTACCATCTATAAAATAGCTAGTGGTTTAATTTACTGCAAAGAAATGCTGGGAAACAGATATTTTCCTGTGGTGCGTGATTTAGAATTAAGGTCCCGAGAGAGAAAATTAGTTTGAAGATGGGGCAGAGCAGTAGTTGAATTAACCATTCAACCTATATTGTCCTAGTTATGTGCCCATGTTACTCAAGGAGTTTGCTGACCCTTTTACATGTCTAAAATGAGCCCTATAAAGAAGAGCCTGACGGGAACCTGAATACTCAATAGCCAATCCAAACTAGAGAACTCCCCTAGACATGATGTGGTAGAAGTGACAGTGGCATGTTCTATTTCATGCAGTTTTTCGATCTTTGATGTGTTAAGGGGGTCACTTTTGCTCCATAAATCTTCTCTTTAATCCCTCCATGAATACGAGGACAGCCAGTAAAACTTCAAGGCAATCTTGCATTATTTTCTATTGAGATGAACTTATATTCTATGGGGACTTCTCATGAGGGCTCGGCTTTTGCTGTGACTGAGAAGTAAAATCTTACTAAAAGGCCCACCACACTCCCTAGTGGTAAAGTCACTGAGGTTTTTGACTTTCACAATAATTTAAGCAGCCGATGGAAGAGCCAGATTCAAAACGTAATGCAACCAAGACAGAATACTGCTTTAGGACAGTTGGCAGGTGCCCATCCAGTTGTGGATAGAAGAATTGGCAGAGGATGGGGGGGCTTCATTTCTCCTCCACCATATCCCTCAGCTTACTGCTGCACTCAACACAGACATTCCAGTCCCATGTCAGTCAGGTTGTCAAAGCCTGCAATTTCCATCTCTAATAATTTCTGGCCATCAAGTCCAATCTTACAGCTGGAGATTTGCATACTCTTACTCATGCCCCAGTAATCTCCCAGGTGGAAGAATGTTTTTCTGGTGTGTTTGCCTGCCGCCACTATTGCCCTCTTGAAGGTTGTTCTGCACAGTGATGACTGGTGCTAGGAAATTCTAACATGGGACATGTGCCCCTTCAATAGCATATAGTTGCATGCTTGACATAAAAGGCAGCACAAAAAAAGGTTGAGCTGATAACAATCTAACATTTTAGGCTTCTATATGTGCCCAATTAGTTATACCAGAAGACAAACTTTTTTTAAACCTACCCTCCGATTCCTTTGCCAGATAAAAATGAATCCGATGATGGCAGATTTAGCGTGTAGGTGACAAATCGAGGGAACCTGTCCCTTCTCCCCAAGGGTGAGGTTCCCCGCCCCCCAAATCCCTGTGAGGCTAGGGAGGTGAATCAGCTCTGCAACCATTACCTCAACCCCTATGGGGGCACTAGGGGTCACAGCAAGTGGGACCTCACCAGGAGAGACTCCCCCTTTGGGGACAATGACTCCCGTTTCCATGAGAAACTTCATGATCATGATACCCTCCATGTGATGGCCTATATGAAAGCATCCAATAAACAAACATTTTAAGTGCCATGACTGGAGTGAAGATAAAGTAAACATATGTCGATCCGAAAGAGAAGGTGACCCTGTCCCTCTGATACCACCTTAGGGAGAAAGCAGCTCCCGAAATGGGTACCCGCAGGGGTTCTGAGAAGCTGAGAAAGACAGGAAAACGCACACAGCAGATGTTGCAGCAAACAAAGAAAGACAAAAGGAAGAAGGTGGTTTCCAATACACAGAGGCACCAGACACTTTCCCCTACAACACAGAAGGTAGTAGGGAGAACGGGGAAGCCAAAGGAGACTCGCTACAGAGTCAGAGAAACTCGTCCCAGTACTGATAACGAAAGTGTGGAAAGCAAGTGGATAACTTCGAACTGTGTTAATATAATAAAGGGACACACAGAACAGAGAGAGTGACAGGAGTACAATTGGATTATTACTACCCTGGGAAAAGAAGAAAATGATCGCACATACAAGAAACAAGGAGTTGAAAGTAAGAGAAAGACACTTGTGTAGTAAAGGCCAGAGGGGTCGCAAGGATGCACATTACACAAGAAACAGTACCACAGGAAAAGGTGTACTATAATGATTCAAAGAAAGATCCAAAGAAAGAAACTGAATACAACAACACAGAGCCCTCTAAGTAAGAAAGAGGAGTTTCAAAAGGGCAAGTGTTAGGCAGAAACCTGTGCAGTTCCCTCTGGGACCACTGCAAAAGATTTAAGACTACAGGTGTTGGCAGTAAACCCACTTGGTAGCAGTCTGTACCACACAGATTCACTTGGTAGCTGTGGCTGATCAGTCAGACTTCTCTCAAGAAGAGTTAGGCAGTATACAGAGTATTCACAATAGGTCAAAAGAACACAGTGGAACAAGTAAACACTGACCAGAGCTTGGTGTAAAAGAGATATAATTAATTTAAAACCACATCTAGTAAAACACACAGGCACTAAGGTTAAGCAGTTCAACAACACGGTCACTAAAAGATATACACTCCCTTAAAAAGAATATTTAGACAAGTCTTAAGTAAAGCCCCACTTATTTTCAGACAGCGGTGAGCGCTTAACGCAGATGGCACTCTAATAATTCGTTTTAAAAAGGGAGAGAAAAGCAGAGTATACTTTGAAAACAGATCCCAACACTTTCACAAGAACACAACAAGAGGGGAAGGCAAGTAAGAGTTCAGAAGGCCGGATCCACTTTAAGAGGATCAGAACGAAATGTGTCCAAGGTCACACGGTTCAAGTGCACAAAAGTCTTGAAAAGGTTCAGGAAGAGTTGGACCAAAGAAAAGGGACCAGTTAGATGGTCAAGGCGGCCAGCCCAGTCCAGAAGATAAAGGGATTATTATTACCATGTAGCAATCTTTAGAAAGGGAGGCCTGGCGGACAGGGTACCTTAAAGTGGCGAGAATACTCCAGCGGAGGAGGCTGTTCCTGGCAGCGGATGCAAGTCGGTGCTTCGTCCGGGGGAAGAGAGGATCTCGTCGGGAAGGAAGACAGGAGTCCGTTGCACTGCCTGGGAAGAAACCAGGCGCGGAGTTCTCAGGTAAAAGGAGCGGTCCTATTAGTTCGCAGTCCAGTGGTAAGTGGCTATCCGGTTTCCGGGGTGCTTGGCACGGGCAATTCGACCACAAGACGTCCTGGGATGCGAGGAAAAGAAGGTAAACTGGTTGTGCCCACCAGTCAGTGGTAGGTCCGCTCAGCTTCTCCCTCGTCGGATTCTCAGGTCCTGTGGCGACTTCTGAAGTTCCAGTCCCTAAAGCCCTGCTTTTATGCAGCACACCCCCATTCACTCAGCCTAGCTGTCAATCAAACATGCTAAGTGGTGAGCCGGCCGGCTCACCACTTGGGCCAATCACACAAGAGTGTGACTTGAGTTACCAAGGTAACAGTCCAGGGTGCCTAAACCCCCTCCCACATCCCCTGTGGTACCCAGACAGAGTGGCACCACTTTTGGAGGCTTCTGTGGAGAAGCCTGCCAAAAAGTGGAACAAAGGGCTCGACTTGGGTTGGAGTCACAGAAGAGAACACAAACGCGATATTTAGAATCGAGTCCTGGCAAAAAATACCAACCAGCGAATTAATATTAAATAAACCGGCGGTATGTTCGAGGCTGAGAATTAAATAAAGTTGGTAGCCTCGAACAATGGGAAAATCCCATAGGGATATATTCGCGGTCGAATATAAAAAGTAGTAGCCAATGCTACCAGCCAAAACTCGATCAGGGGGGACGGAGACGTTCCCCCTCGACTAACAGACCCCGGAGCAATCAAATTGGCCCAACCAGTACATCCACAATATGATGGTTTGTACTGGTTTCTGTTCATAATTTGGGACTAGTAAAGCCAATGGTGACTTTACATGCCCTGGGAGACAGTAGTCAGTCCCAGGGTATGGAGTCTATGGTGGTGTGTCACTATGACACCCCTGTGTCACTGCACGGAGGGTGCTGTGTAACACACATAGTAAAAAACACATCAGACCCTATGGAGTAAAGGACCCCATAGCCCATAAAACACATTAACAGTCAAAGGAACACCATAAATCATGTCCAAGAGTGGGAGGAAAAGAGTCTCACTCTTGGCAGGAGACAAAAACAAACTCCAGAAATCCAGCAAAGCTGCTGGGGGACTCACTAGGTTAGGAAATTCAGCCTCAAGAGAGAATTCTCAATAACAGCAAGCAAAGCTTAGACAAAAAGAGGAGAAAGACCGTCAATACCCTAAGGGAACTACAGAGGTTAATACAAAGGATAACAAGAGACTATTTACCAATGGTATATTGAGCATAACTCTAAAATAGTAAAACAATGCAACAGCACGGCCACCATAATAGTGGTAGGGTTAGTTAGGTTAGTTTTGGACAGCGGACAGATTCCTTTGAACATCGATTCATGACTGACAAGCACCTTAGTTAGTAAAGTAGGTGGGGAACACCCCATAGCAATAGGGAAAGATTATTTTTTATTCTTTAATAAACATATGGTCAAAATGTCCTCAGAGCATCCGGGTCTTCCTTCTGACCAATCACACTCAACACTTCCATTGATCATAGGTAGCCCGCTATGCAGAAAAGGATGGAGACCCCCGTCTTATTACAATGAAAACCACAATATACAAAGAGGACATACAACGCCAACTATGTGTAACATGGAGGCGTGGCCAACGAGCGACCGATGTAGACGCGTGCTCGCTGAGCTCCCGGTGCCGCCAACACATCCTGCCAAATCCTGGGGGAATTTGACTTGCGACACTCCTGCAAAATTACGAAAAGTTGGCCGACAGACGACACGACACATTGCAGTTGCTCCCGTAACAAAACGGAGGCCGGAGGCGAAGATAACTGCGGTGGAAGGTGATAGAGCGTGGCACCCGCCGAACTCGATCCAAGATGGCCGACAGTGACTTGGGATAGTGCGCCACTGACATCCGGCACGAAGAACAGCGCCATACAGGAGGAGCGAACGGTTGATGGGAAGGCAGTGACCAACCGTACGCGCTCCGCTCCGCTCCGCGTTGAGCGCCCGCCAACTCAGAACAAGGGGCGACAGACAGCGACGGAGAGGCACGTGATTGGGCACGCGAAACGGTGAGGAGCAGGGTGGGCGGGAGGCAGTGGTTGCGAGCAGCTTTCCCGCTTGCCCGCTCCCAGAAAATCGCTTGTGATTAGATCGAGAGTTAAATCCGTGCCCCGGCCCACGCACAACGCTACTAGAATCATCAAGGCGGATCCTCATCGAAGTTGTGACCGCAACGGTCATGGGCAAGGACAAGAGCAGGAGAGGCACGACGCAAAGCAAAATGGAACAATACGCGGTGCCCACACCGGCCACGGAGCCGACACAGGAAAGATCGGCAATTACTGAAGATGAGGAACCCGAACCCTCTCTCAAAGACATTATGAACGCCATAGCCAACTCCAGAACCGCTATGGAGATTAAAATGGACGGCATCAGCACAGAAGTGTCCCTCCTACGCCATGACTTGCAGAAACTCACGTCCCGCACGGGAGAGGCGGAAACCCGCATATCCAACACGGAAGATGGCCTCCGAAACATCCATCAACAGATGACCAGAGTACTGCAACGTGTTAAGACTCTAGAGGAACGGGTGGAGGAAGGAGAGGGGCGCTCTAGACGGAACAATATACGAATCCTGGGATTACCTGAGAAAAGTGAAGGCCCCTCCATGGAACTATTCCTTGAACAACTACTCATGGACCTATACGCCCCAAAGAATTTTTCGAAACTTTTCTCCATTGAACGTGCACATCGAGTCCCAACAGGCAGACCAACGCCTGGGGCCCCACCCCGCACTGTGATTGCCAAAATCCTAAATTACAGAGATCGCGACGCGATACTGCAAATGGCCAGATCCAAGGGAGCCACGACCTACAACGGCGCGAAAATCGCTTTCTTCCCGGATTTCACACGGGAAGTACAAAGAGCACGCCAATCATTTGACCAGCTTAAGAAGAAGCTACAGACCCAAAACATCAAATATGGTCTCCTGTTCCCGGCACAGCTGAAAATTTACCATAATGGCACAACCGTGCACTTTAATGACCCAAAGGATGCATGGAATTGGGCAGAAAATAACCTGGAGGGAGATTGGGGCCCCACAAATAGAAGGGAACGTGAACGAAATAGACCGCGCCCGGACAGATCCCCGAATGCACAACCACTACAAGGCCAGGATGGACTACCACCAAGAGAAGCCGACTGAAGTGTGCGGACACATGCTGATAGCAATGCACTGTCAGAGCTTTTCCCCCCCCCCACATTGAAGAAATGGCGGCTCGAGCGGGGGCCCCCCCCCCTCAACAAAGGTAATAGGACCAGCGCCGAGCAACGGCGACAGAATCGCAAAGAAGTTATATCGAATGTATTGATTGTTTGTTCGGTCCGAGCAGACCCTTGTCAGGCTCGGCCTAATGTTGGGGCGACAGGTACTTCCAGTTGGGGTGGAGTATGGGGAGGGTACGAGGGAGTTTGTGTTTAGGACAGAGTTTATTTGTTTGGTTTGCTGCTCTAAGATCAATGCGCGCAATAGGCTGGGGTCGGGTTCCAGGGGGGCGGATAAGGGGCAATGCCCGGAGATACACACAACATTACCCGGCATGTCCGATTCCCGACCACCATGACTGACCACACCGCTGAAAGCAAGAACAGGTCTATTAAGATAATGACCTGGAATGTGAATGGGCTAGGCAGCAGTATCAAGAGACGCCTTGTACTCCAATATTTGAACCGTTATACGCCCGATGTAGCCTTCCTAACCGAAACGCACCTGGCGGGCACAAACTGCAACCTCTTCAAGCGAACTAATTACCGCATCGCGATACACTCAGGTTTCTCCATGGGAGCTAGGGGGGTGCTGATCCTCGTGCACAAACGACTTCCACTGACCCTCTCATCCGTCACACAGGACCCAGGAGGTAGATTCGTTCACATAACCGCGACTCTTTGGGAGCGGCCTATATCCATGCTAGCCGTATATGCACCACCTACCTTACTCACTGCACTACTTGAAGATATAACGCCAATGTTGGCGGCGGACTCCTCGAGCTTGATGGTGGTGGGGGGAGATTTCAACGAGGTCATGCACCCAGAACTTGACCGAACACACATCCGCTCGAGAAATCCAGCTACGCATACCAAACTAGCCACGTTCGCCGACGCAATAGGCCTGAAAGATGTGTGGAGACATTTGCATCCTGGCACGAGAGAATACTCTTTCCTCTCCGGAGCACACGCCTCATTATCTAGACTTGATTACTTTTTTCTCCCGATCTCCGAATTACATCTAGCAACCGATGCACACCTCCTACCCAGAGGTATATCGGACCACTCCCCGCTCGTAATGGTGCTCAATACACACAGGCCGATTCCCCCACCCACGTGGAGGCTAAACAATTATTATCTGGGCTTCCCCGACCTAGTCGAACATATCAAAAAAGGAACAGAATCATACTTTGAACTGAACACAACCTCAGTGGATAGCCCTGTAACATTGTGGGAGGCATACAAACCCGTACTGAGAGGGGAACTCATATCCCAGATCGCAGCCCATAGGAAAAAACACGCCGCGGCGATCCGGGCGGCCGAAAAGCGAGTACAAGAGGCAGAGGTAGCTCATCTATCCCAAGACCTCCCAGAATCCCATCGCGAATTACAGCTAGCACAAAAACAGTTTCAAAACGTCGCCCTGGACAATGCCAAACAGGCACACGCAGCGATGCGGACCAGAGTGTACGAAACCGGGGATAAGGCAGGCAAAATGTTGGCGTGGCTGGAGAGGCGTGACGAGGGGCTCCGACATGTTAGAGCGATCAGAACACAGGGGAATACACTAGTGACAGCGGACCGTGACATAGCGGAAGAGTTCGCAAGCTACTACAAGGAACTCTATGGACCGCCAATCTCCCCCATTGACACTACACCCATCTCGGGAATCACCCTTCCCTCCCTGACACCTGAACAAAGAGCCCTGCTAGAAACCGACATATCGGAGAATGAATTGTCTGCAGCCATAGCCGACCTTCAACCCGGGAAAGCCCCGGGACCCAACGGCCTTCCGGTCGAGGTATGGAAGAAAATAGGCACGAGCGTAATTACACCACACTTGCTGAAAATGTATGAAACCTCCCGAAACAAAGGGTCCCTCCCACAAGACCTGAGACAGGCCACCATAGTGGTCATACCCAAAGCGGACAAACCCCCAGAGTGCTGCAGTTCGTATAGGCCCATTTCCCTTATCAATACAGAAACCAAAATTTTAGCGAAAACCTTAGCCAATAGATTGCAGCAAGTTATACCCTCCTTGATCCACCCGGATCAGTGTGGTTTTATGCCGCAGAGATCCACGCGGATGAATATACATCGATTATTCATGGCGATGGAGAATGCGACCACCATCCGAGACCCGTTGGCCCTGTTGGCCGTAGACTTCGAGAAGGCCTTTGACTCTATCAGGTGGGATGCGATCTGGGAGATAATGCAAAGGATGGGATTCGGGCCCCAGTTTATGAGCTGGGTTAAATTATTGTACAAATCCCCGCTAGCAGTCACGAAAGTGAATGGTCACGTGTCAGGCCCCTTTGAAATCGGCACAGGAACCAGACAAGGATGCCCACTGTCGGCCATGATATTCGCAATAGCGATTGAACCACTCGCTATACTGTTAAGAACAAACGAAACATGGAAGGGATTTAGATGGTCTGAAGCCTGGGAAGATAAGGTGTCCCTATACGCGGACGACTTATTGGTTTACTTACAAGACCCGGTCAGATCCTGCCCCATAGTGACTGATTTACTGCAGAAATACGGCTCCTTCAGTGGCCTGAAAGTAAACTGGGACAAATCCACCTTATTCCCACTTAAACAAGAGGGAGACTCGATCCCGCCCCAATGTCCCTACCGGGTAGAAAGGGAACAATTCAAATACCTAGGTATTCTAATAACAAATAAGCTGACTGATTATGTGCCCAGAAACCTGTACCCAGTCATGACAAGATTTGCAGAGGATGCCCGTCACTGGTCATCCCTCCCGCTGACACTACTGGGTAGAGCTGCACTCTTCAAAATGATGACCCTACCCCGCCTACTCTACATATTACAAAATGCCCCATTACACATCCCTTCAAACATATTTAGGAAAATAGACCAGACACTCCGCAGACTGCTGTGGAATAACGGTCATCCACGCATAGCCCTAGCTACACTCCAAAGATCCATATGGGAGGGCGGAATAGGACTACCCCGAATGCAAACATACTATTGGGCCAGTCAATTGATGAAAGTGAATGACCAACTACACGGCGACACCGATGCACCACACAACAAATCTCTAGAGTCGGACACTCCTGGAAAACCCATCATGCTGTACCTTTATAAGAAAAGAGACCGCGCGGCTACTCCCAACATGCGCGCACAGCTAACACAAATCTGGACAGACGCACACAAGTTCGTGGGATGGGGCGACAAACTATCGCAGGCCCAACCTCTGTGGAACAACAAGAACCTTCCAGGTGTATACACGCTCCCCAGGTGGCCGAACTGGTCCCGGCAAGGTCCGCCCATCTTGGGAGACGTTGTGAAAGATAACACCATGGTCCCTTTTGCAGAGCTGGCTCTCCGACTTGGACTTCCCCAAACCGAACATTACCACTATGCTCAACTACAACACGCACTACGAAACATCCTCCCCGAAGTGAGCCCCCTACCGGACTTCACCCCCATTGAGAGAAATCTACTCCCGGAACCAATTACCCGGAGAGTGACATCGGTTCTATATAGTGCCATAAGTTCCTTTGGCACACCAGATCTACTGTCACTGCGGACCAAGTGGGAATCGGACGTGGGGGCCATACTGCCGGAGGAATGGGTCATGACATTGATGTTCCCTAGGGAGATAGCGATTTCATCAAGGCTTAGATTGGTTCAATTAAAGATATTACACAGAGTATACTATCCCAGGGTGGCCCTACACAGATGGGGAAGAATAGATGATCCGAACTGCCTGCGATGCAAAACGGAAGAGGGTACCTTTTTCCACATCATATGGGATTGCACACATATACAACCACTTTGGGAGGCATGCTGTGCGGAACTCTCTAGAGTTATGGGGAAAACAGTTCCCAGAAACCCTAAGCTACTACTATTGGGGATAGATGATGAAATTGACCTATCTAGATATGAAAAACTGCTCTTGTTCACCACCACCGCACTTTTGAAAAGGAACATTGCTCAAAAATGGGGCTCGGACCAAATACCGAGCTATGAACAATGGAGAACGGACGTGGATATCTGTGTCGCAACGGAATACAGAGTATACGCGGCCAGAGGATGCCCGGCAAAAGCCCTGAAAGTGTGGAGGAAATGGGAAGATGCCCAATGAGGATTATAAAACAACTGGACGCTGCCTGCGGGCTCAACTAAAGCTGTCCCCCCCCCCTTTTTTCCTTTGCAAACATATGTGTACAACATCTGAAACAGCCAGTAACCCTCTCCGGCAATGCGCATGTATTGATTGTTTACGTTGTTTATTTGTTTAACCTTGTTTTTTCCTAAAAACACCAATAAAATGTGTTATTAAAAAAAAAACTATGTGTAACATGCTGAAGCCCATACCGCATTGCTACACAAAGTCAAAATCCCCAAGACAATCCTCTTGACTTGTATCCGCCAAATTATGTCCATCGCCAATAAAACACGGTGCAACAAAAACCAAGACCAGAGCCCCTTTACTCACCTTCCATTCTGTATTAAAAGTGCAAAGCCTTCCATAAGTCATATGGAGGTCATTCAACCATCCCAAAAGGTCTATGGGAAACATTCTTCAGCTGAAGACCTGCCTAGAGCTCCAAAAATCATATGTCCGTTGCCTACCTGACAAAAAACAAATGTTATAATTTCCAAAGGTAAAACAGTCCATCATACCATAATACTTCAATAACATGAAGCTTGAATGCATCTCTCCAACAATCTGAGATCCACAATTGTAAAAAAGATTAAACATATTGTAAGGGTGTCCAAGAAGGATGCTGATACAAAGGTGGCATGGTTTTGTTTAGAGACTTATTCTGAAGTTAAAAGGATCCTAACTTCTAAGAGGGGTTTCCCTGCCTCAAAACTAATACTAAAAGGGTATGTCAGAACGTCTGTCAAAGTAACTTCCACTTTCCTGTGTCAAAGCCTACTCCGGTCCCTCACACTACAACTTAAAAAGTAACTAACAAAGTTCCTTCTTTGAGGAGAATAGTTCCATTCTCCTGCTTCTTGGATGGGGTTCAACAAAATGTTCCTTCAAAACAAATATACCAGGGTGGAATGACTCCCTTTGAGGTTCAGACAGTCTTTACACAATGTTCTCTACAGGAGAATGGCTCCCTTCTCCTTGTGTGGCTCGGCTCTGTACATTTCAAATATAACCAGGGGGAATGACTCCCTTCACCTGGCTTCTTCACCTCAACTCTCAGTTCAGGACCAAGAGAATGCCTCCACTTGGTCTGCTTTGACAGTTCAACACATGGCCAGGGGGAATGTCTCCTGTTGCGACTAGGTATGAATGTGTGCTGAGTGCATGAATTTAAAGGCCTATTGGATTTAGGTGAAACATGGAGTGCACTCTGGTTTCCAGGAATGTTGGTTCAGGACTTGGAGTGAGAAGGAAGCAGAGAGGATCCTTGAAACCAGTTATCCTGTATTCTAGCTGTAATTGTAACCAAGAAAAAGGAAGCATTGCTATTCTCATTCATATCAGGTCAGTCTGGTTCCTGCTTCAAGTTCATTACTTACCTGGCCCAGGTGCATCATTTTGGTGACAAAATTAAAGAACCCACGAAGAGAGGAAGGCCATTGAGGGGAGAAGTTTAAACAGATGTCCCAATGGAAGAAAAACCAACTGATTATGGTAACGCTGAAGAAAGTGAATGAAAAATGCCATGGAAAAGCAAGGGGAAACCGAAAGATAAGGATTGCAGTTGAGTCCCAGAGAGCTCAGTAGAGGGCTAGGAGCAATCCTGTGCATTGTGCCAGAAGCCATCAGTATTGAGAATTACCAGGAAAACCCTTACAGCAGCCCGGAATTCACGGAGCCACAGGGAGTTAGTTGGCTCAAAATGCTGGGAAGTGAGGCAAAGTTGGTACGTTATTGTCTTGAAGGAAGAAGCCGTTGGCGATGCAGTGATCCGGGCACTGCTTTAGGGCCCAGCACAGAAGAAAAGTGACGAGTTTAGGGATATATGCAAGTTATTGGGCTTGCCCGTGAGCCAGCCCTGTTCCCCGTGCATTCCAGGATGGCCGATGGCCTGCAACACTTTTGTGTCGCCACATGATGTTGTAAAGAGAAAATAACTTTACGCAGTGTCAAATGTGTCAGCACGCAGTCTACAAGGTTCAGGAGAGCGCGCACCTTAAGTGTATGAAAGTTGATTGCTTAGTGACAAATTAGTCTTCGGTGGCGGCTGCTCCATGAGAAGTGCAGTCGTGAAGGAATGGGGTGAAAGGACACAAGATTACATGCGATGTAGCAGCAGCACGAGTATTGTGATGGCAGCGTAGCATGTCGGTAATGAGGTACAGGTTCTGAGTTTGTTCTTCATTGTTAAATATCGTGAGCATAGCAGCAGCACCGGGGAGATAAACAGTGGAGACGTGCCTTATTTAAACAAGTGCACCGACACCATAGAGGAAACAAATTGTAAATTTTGTTCAGATGACCACTTATAACTAACTACATGTCACTCTGCATTGAGGTTATTTACTGGCGTTTTAGAGAAGAAATGTCTGAAAATATATGGGCATATGGCATTATTGGGCGTAGAAGTTAATGGACTTGTGTAGCAGTGTTATTCAAGTCTCGATTTTGATTAAAGTTGAAATGTAATTGAAACACTGTGAACTATGGATGATTTATTTAAAATAAGTCCGTTTACAACGTGGTAAAATGGAAAACCATTTAGAATATGTGAAATGGTTACGTGATTATGTCTTGACTAATTAGTGTATTAGAAGTGTGACAGATTCAAAGCAGTGAATGTAGACTATAATGTGTATGTTAAAATGGAGTACTAATTATTAGTGCCGTGATAATAATTGAACAAAGTTGTATTTAATGATGTTTAAAGTGGACGTTAAGAGTGAATATTATTGTATTGCACGGTAGATATTGGAAGAGGATGATTTTTACATACTGGTATTATGGTAATGTGGTGCCTGATCGCCAATGCATTGTCAAGTATCCTTTTCATCCTGGTAGAATAAAGTTTAGGGATGTTAAAAAGCAAAATGTTGCATATTTTATAGAGACTAAGGATATGTACAGGAAGGAAATATGTTTAAAAGGGCACAGACTCTGGCCAGGTGTGTTGCCCTAACAGAAAAGAGAAATGTTAGTAATAATGAAAGGTTTGATTTTAATGAGTAATTAAGAGACATTGTGTCGAGTGTCCATCATTGTTAAATAGCGAATACGTTTTCATGAGACTCAAATAGAGTGCATAATGGATGTGGTATGGTGCAATTAGTTGTGAGACCCACATTGTGGTAGTCTCCATAATAGATGGAGTGTGGTGAAATGAGACACAGACTGGGATGAGTCTATAATAGACGTAGTATTGAGGCACACATTGTAGCGAGTGTCCATAAGAGATAGTAGTATACATTTGGAGTGTGGAAATTAAGGCACAATAGAGGTGAATGTTCATGAGAAATGTAGTGTAGTACGTGGTGTTGAGAGACTCTGCGATTATAGGGTGTCCACGCAAGGTGACAGAGAAATGTGGGACACAAGGAGGAAGTGTCCACACAAATGTTTGCCCGATGTCTAGAAAGTCAGTTTGGAAGTGATATGGTGACACACCAGAAGGAATTAGACAGTGATTTCTTAAAGGTGTTCAAAAATATCAAGAGTTTTGTGGAGATTGCAAGAGCATGGTTATGCTGTGAGGTTTCAAAGTTGACATACTGCAAGATTCTGCTTTATAGTTGCCATTGGAGTTTTGAAATGCCTCAAAGTGTGAGGTCACATGTTTGACACTGGCAATATCTATTGTCAAATGTTTCTTTTTTCATCATTTACTCACAAGCTTGTGTATCGATTTTTGCACTCTGCCTTTTATATTTGTGTATTGTATGTGCTCTTTGTGCAGTAAGTTTATTTCCTATTACCTTCTATTCTTTTATGTGTTTTGTGTAAGAAGAAGGGATGGTTACATTGGTCGTGTTCGTCTGGTATATAGAGGGGTATCACAGGATTCATTGTTGTTGGTCAGTGAGATTGCTCCTCAAGATGGAGTGGGGTATTTTGTTCGGGGGCGGCAGACCTGAGGCTAGGGAGTGGCAGTCGCTAGCAGAAAGAGTTATTAGTTTCCTTTGTTCGCTACGGGAGTAGGAATGTTCTTTTGCTCGCTTTTGAGAAAGCTGGTGCTCAGGTGTGGCAGTCCTGAGACCCTGGAGTGGGAGTCCAGAGTAAAAGGAGATGTTTATTTTAGAGTGTTGTATCCTGGCAAGTTTAGGTTTGGATTATTGGTCAGACGTTTGTTTTTTTATTTTTCAAGGTAGGAGATGTGTTGCGATTAGGTATGTATGTGTGGTGAGTGCATGAATAGAAAGCCCTACTGGAACGTGATGATGTAAGTGGAACCTGGGTTGTGCTCTGGTTCCAGGAATGTCGGTTAAGGACTTTGAGTAAGAGTGAACCAGAGAGGATGCTTGAAACCTGTTCTCCTGTATTCTTGCTATAACTGTAACCAAGAATAAAGAAGCATTTCTATTTTCATACATACCTGGGTCAGTCTGGTCCTGCTTCAGGTTCATTACTTAACTGGCACCCCGCTCTTGGAACTTTGTTTTCTATAGAGAAATCTCCTTTTTCACGTTTTTCTTAGTTACGAGTGTAAGGGAAGGAAAGGGGTTTGGGCTTAGGATGGTGGACACATTTTTATTTGGACATGGTTAAGGTAGGGAAACCCCTCTTAGCTTTAGGGCAAGTTAGGAGTTTCTCCAACTCATTTTTACCTTAATAAAAGTTTGCAATAATGAAAATGCCACCTTTGTGTCCTTCTCATGCTTCCAACTCCTCACAATCAACTCCCTTCCCCTGGCATCTCCAGCTCGACTCTTGGTTCAGTACCAAGAGAATGCCTCCCTTCGCTTGGTCTGCTTTGGCACAGTTCAACAGGCCAGGGGAAATGACTGCCTGCCCCTGGCGTCTCTATCACACCAGTTTTTGTACCAGGAGAAGGAATCCCTTATTCTGATGTAGCTTGATACAGTTCCTTTGTACTGCTTCCAGCTTGATATTCACTTGGTCTCTGCGACTTGTTTTCAACAATGTCCCAAATCTTGTTAGCATCACAGATGCTTCTCTGGGTTCTAGTGGTCTCCTCTTGACCACTGTGATGAGGAAGAATCCCTTGCGAGTTTCGTTCATTCATGTTGGGGTCCCAGACCGTTCTCTTGCAACTAGTGGATTTATTGCCACCACTATAATGGGGAAGACTTCCTCTATGCTTTGGTTTACTTTTGTTGGGGTCCCAGAACATTCTTGTATGGCCACAGGGTCCCAGAACCTTCCCTGGTGGCCAGTGGGGTACTCACTGGTGCAAGGAGGATGTTGAATGTACTCTTGACCCTTCTGCAGTGTCAGTGGTATGCCTTGTACAAAGTCAGGTAGGGATTGTATCCTGCCTGTAGTCCTGCGCTGGGGTTGAGGACATTACTAGTCCATTGCCAGTGTTTAGACAATGTAGCACTGTTCTTGAAGGCCAGGCTGTCAAAGTCCCTCGTTTTTGTTGGCAGCTTGATCTCTATGCCTCCTCTGGGCCACCTCGTCGTGGTACCTGTGTTCGGAGCAGTCGTCGTGTTTTCTTTTGCATCCCAGTAGTATATGATTCTACTTTCACCAAGAAGGTTGGGGATGGATGGATTGGCTAGAGAATGTGGAGGGGTTTCATTATTCCCTGGTCTAACCCAAGATGGTCTTCCTTGACCTCTAGGAGGGAGTCCCTCCCCATGAGGTCTTCCCGCATTAAACCACCCCCTAGGGGCACTATTGGGTAGGCGGCCTCACCTCCCTAGCCTCACGAGAAGGGGCTCTGCCTTGGGGAGAAGTGACAGCACCTTGAGAATAGTCACAAAATCTGCTCTATAATCTTAAAGGCCCCCATTGTACTGGATGCTTTACAGGCCTAAGTCAAAGGGGAGACTACAGTACACTCGCCATCTTTTATCCAGTCGATATTTTTTCGCTGTCAGCTTCGAAACACAAAAAGTGGAAAAAATTCCAACAAAAGGTTCCGCTGAACACTACCAGGCAAGACCCAATCATGAATTTGTTCCCAATTGCCATGGCATGGTATAAACTGGAGGACAATTTAACCCCCATGCTAGAAACAGCAGTCCACAACACCATCATGCATCACCCACACACTTACTGACATCGGGTAATCGGCTCGCAAATCACCTTAGAAGGTACCTACTCTACCTAGAAAAAAGCAATATCTGCAGATAGAAACAACATGAAAGTAGGTCTTCACAAGTTATGCTTCCAGACTAGGGAACACTCTCAAACCCATAAGACTTGTCACTTCACTCCTGAGGACAATGAGGGGCTGATAACTCTAGTTCCCCAAGGAACCCAGACTGAGCCCCATACGTACACCACCAAGGCATAACATATGAAGTGTCCATCCGTCATCGGATTATGTAGCACCCTGAAGAGAAAAATGTGCTTCAAATACACAGAGAATAAAAAACAAATACCTGCTCTATTTAATGCAGTGCCAGAACTGTATGAACCCCTGTAACTTCCCAGTAAAAAGTCCCTTGAAGTACTGTTGTCGAACTACATGCTGTAGATGACAAACTATTGAAATATGTATCAAACACATAAAAGGAAGTTCACGTTAGGTGCATTCACACCCAAGGAAGGGTCATTGCCCAATCAGGTTGCTGGAAGAGAAGGCAAGAGTATATACTCCACCTGCTGTTCCAGCCACCCGGTCCCTTTTTTCTTTTAATGTGAGCGGCAACAGGGAGCATCTCCCTGTTGCTTCCTCAACCCCACCAAACCAAACCTCTCCCCATTCACAGCCCCTCCCTCCCTCCATCCACACTTACCTGCGGGACCAGAGCTTTGGACTCCGGTCTGCCGCACCAGCCCCGCCTCAGGAGATTGGCTGCGCAAGCAGCACAAATCTCCTGATGGGGGGAAAAACAGAAAGCCATTCGCATGGCTTTCACACCCGGCAGGGGGACGGACATGGTCAGTAACGGCCTACAGCCCTCACTTCACTTGGGCCTACTATGGCTTGGGCTGGTGGGCCGTTACCATCCATGTCCGCTCCTCTGCAGGGGTGTGAAAGCCATATTATGCTCAACTTAAACAGCAGATGGAGTCCACAGATGCTTACTTCTCTGAAAAGAGTTATATAAAAATGGCATCCGGATAAAAACTCAATGTCAGTCCTCTGATCAGCCATTCTAGCTCCTTTTATAGCAATACTCTTTGGCAATGTCTCAATCATAAAAGGGAAGTAAAAAGTACAAATTTACCTATATTTTACTACTGGGCTAATATATTTTTCTTCCACCAGTTCTGCATAGGTCTTACACTTTTAATGATCCTCACAAAATGTCAAAACACAATTTTTGATAAACAGACGCACTAGTGAGTTACACAATTCTAAATATGGAATTAGGTCACAAAAGACTAGGTCAGAAGATGGATGAACATCTTTTAGGCAATTCCTATTCTGAAACACCATTTCTATTCCCCTGAAGCATCACAGGCCATAGGGGAAAAGGTTTTAGGCAAGCTACTCAAGTGGTCCTCTGATTTCTAGAGTTTTTCTCCCACCCCAAGCATTTCCTAGAGCATCCATTATTCACAATCAAAATTCTTCAAAGTTGGGGGCATGTGGGGGGCGCTCGAGAGCCCGAGTGGCTGCAGTCTCAAGCTGCTCCGTGGCGAACAGGCCTGCTCGCACTATGCCCACTTTTGGTCGACATTGCATGCTGTAAATCCACGGGTAGCGTTTCCTCCAGGGCACCCACAGGCTGATTCCTGGGAGCGGGGGCCATATGAGTTGCTCCCGCAAGCTGAGGGCTGAAGTGAGCTATGAACAGTGGAGCCACTGAGGCTTGTTTGCCCCACACCACAGCTGCCTGCATTGAAGAGCCCGGGGCCTGTATAGGGCTGCATTGACCGCTGCAGCGGCATACCAGGTGGGTGGGCCGGCTCCCGATGCTTCCTCCCCCGCCACAGTGAGGATCTCGCAGCCCGCGCTGCCTCCGTCATCATCCTCTGCGCCTGCTCTGCACCTCCTTTGCAAAGTTCCTCTCCTCTTCTGCCCCTTGAGTATCTATGTGGAAGTGTCTGCAGCTCTAGCTAAGACCTCATTAAGAAGTGGCTGGTTATCTACTGGGGAGTCAGTAACCTGTGGTTCTTTGTGAACAGGCAGGTCTATATTGTAGACTTCTGCCTCGTCTTCCTCCTCCTCACCTTGGCCCTCGTCATCTCCATAATAATCGGCTCCTGTTTGGTCGTCCAATATTTCTATGTCTGGATCCTCACCATACTGCTGGTAGGCTTGAATGTAGTAAGGGTCTGAAATCAGGCCCTGAGTTGGAGTTTAAAACAGAGGTCTCTTATTAGGAGGCTGGGGGTCCCTGGATCCCTAAGGAGCAGAGTTGTCAGGGGCACTCTGATAACTAAGAAAATCACTTTTTCCGTAGAAATCAAAAGACATCCTTCTCATCACCCTGTCTGTCTTCAGAGCTCCATTCCCTGGAGCTGGGGATGACCACCTCCTGTTGAGGCTTCTCTCCTATTCCCATTTCCTTTAGAGTGGGAGGGATAACTTTAGTTTTAGTGACAGGGGTCTTGGATGTATCTTTATCTGAAGACCGGTGAATGTCCTTGTGTACCTTGGGTGCAGAAGTAGTGTGATGACTTTCTGCTGTTTGTCCCCTTCCCCTTGAGTAGAATAGCGTTTTCCTGATGTTTTCACCTTCTCTGCACTTTTCGATGCCTGGCGTCGAGATTCGGGGGTGTGTAGGATACTCTCAGAATCTTTCGACTGTGCACGTTGACTTTCGGCAGTAGACGCCGAACGGGCTGCCGGAGTCCGACTGTAAGCGTGCAGCCTGGGGGTGAAGGTAGGTTTCATCATCTGACGAACCTACCTCTGTGACTTTGGGGAGCGAGGCACATTTTGCAACCGTGGACTGTTTTGTGTTGTGAGGCGATCTCGACCTGGAACGCCCAGGACACCGATTCCGTGGACCGCTCTCTATGTGCCTCCTTTTTGCAAGAACTTGACACGCGTGTCGAGTCCCGGTTTGGATTAGTGTGTTTTGGTGTAGTAGTTAGGGTAGGGCTCGTGTCGCCGGGTGTGGTCCCCATAACTGCCCTGCCGGACAATCCTCCGAGGTCGAGGACTAGCGTTTGGGTGTCTTTCAACACCCCTGTGCCCTCACCATCCGAAAGGGCGGCGTCGCTGCCATCACTGAAGGCGCCCACCACTTCCATGGCCTCGAGCTGCCTGACGTGGTGGGCCCAACGTTTAGTGGAGCCGTCCTTTAGTGTTTTCACCTTAAAAAGGCTACATGCTCTGCAGTTAACTTCGTAGTGATCCCTAGGCAAGCAGAGATTACAGGTGGCATGTTTGTCAACCCAAAAGGTACTTGCGGTTGCACTTGGGGCGAAATTTAAATCAGTACTCTGCATATGTCACCTTAAAGCAGCGGGCTAATGTATGTAGGAAATAACGAGTGTGAGTATGTTTCCACCCCCCCCCCCCACTCTCTCTACTTACAGGGCCGAGGCCAGAGGCCTTCCGAGGCCCGGGCCGAGGCCAGAGGCCTTCCAAGGCCCAAAGTCTGTCGTGCAGTCTCGACGGTTGTTTGTGCTTCTGACCGGCGCCGATCTTTGGGTCTCGACGTGGGAGTGAAAGAACAGGGAAATATATATACATTTTTGCAAAATGACTGAAAGCCAGGGAACTCCGCACAATGCTTCCGACCAGTATGGCGGAAAAAAACAATCTGAGGGTCCTACACGCGTGAAGGATCATGGGTACAGTGGACGTCACACTAGGGATAGTATTACTGGCACCCCCTATGTCGACGCCCATTTTCGAGTTAAAAAAAACAAACTAATACTCTGCAGCTTCCACTAGATGTCAGCCTATGGACAGCATGTGATCTAAGCAGATTCAACAAGCCTCAGAAATATATATATATATTTCAGTCGATTTGGGACTCTAATTTCTCATTTTCACTTCATTTGTCTTTCAAAATTGGTATCAAAACCTACTACCCTTGGAGTTCTGGCGTTAACACCTGAATGAAGCTTGATAAATTCCAGTAGACTTGTGTGTCAGTCTTCCATCGTGTCGAGATTAAGATCTGGCAATATGTAGACGTAACCTTCATGAGTTTAGTCATGGAGGTGGGGCTAGAACTAGGATCAATCGCTACGGTATTGCGCTGCATCCCAGCTCTTAGCCCTTAGTTTTTCATGGTGCACAAATGTTTTAGTTTCATTATTTAAAAGCTCACCTTGATGCAAATGCACTGGAAATATATGATTTGTAACGAGAGTCAATCTCATGGATCTGTCGTGGGCTCTGGGGCGTTGCTGCTTGGATATCTTTGTTGTTTCTACGTAGAATAACCGTGATAGATGGATGCACCTAAAAGGGAGTACTCCCTGTTAAGTAGGAGGCTCCTGGGACTTTAATGTGGTACAATGTGAGTATTTCAATACATAAAAGGTGGTAACTCATTCCTCGTGTTAGGTCAGCATCTAGGTTCCCTGCTTTTCGTATCAGCGCTGTGTGAGTTTCTTTTTCTGGGAGTTTAACCATGTGGGCTAAATGTTCTTACGCCCTTGATTATCCCAAAAATCACCTCACATTTGGTCTGTAATAACATACAGGAATATATGTCTCTTTGCCTGCCAGGATCGTTACGCTATATGCAGTATCTGGAATTCTAATTCTTACCTCATGCAGGCACACTGCGGTCTCATTCCTTTGCGAGCTTCGTGTTCACTGTTAGTAGTGTTGGTACAGGTTGCTATAGGGACCAACGTGCATGCGCGCCGGTCTGGACATTGCTACCAATGTGGAAAAGGGGACTTGATGTTGGTGCACGAAGCGCACCATGTTTAAGTGGTGTGTTACTTAATAGTTCCACTATCCCTGGTGGGAATCTACACAGGATTGTGTTTCTCAGCGTATAGGCGCCTTGGTCTTAATACAGAACTCTGTCCGTAATTTTGGTTGTTTAGTGTTTTGGATGGCATTTCACAGATTGCAAAGAGCTTGGAGTCCATATTACCATGTATTATTGCACACTTGTGCAGCGTTCAAATGTTGTGCTTGATCTGGGATTACAGTAGTTTGGGTTGGTGAAAAGAGATCTCAAATTGAGGTGAGATCAGAATAAATTAAGATGTTCAAATCCAATCTTGTGGGGTATTCCCCTCCCATGGTTCCTACCAGTCATTACAGAAAACAACTTGGATCCCACTCCATGTTCATCCCATTGGGGGACAAGGAGTTGAGGCAGTCAATCCAGTAGTTTTAACGTTGAAGAAGCAATCTGTTTAGATGGTGTACTGACTTGCTCTAAGATGATAAATCTGATTTGGGCGATGGTATGACTTTCATAAAGTTTTGTACTTCATGAGATTTTTTCAGGTGCCGTTCGAATATTGCATTTATGTTCTGACCAGCTGGTTTTGGGTTTCCTTGTGGTCAGACCTACATAATAAAAACCACAAAGACATCTTATCCTGTAGATTGCGTTCTTGGAGTCACTTGTTGAGGAATGACATAGATTGATTTTGTAATTATGACAAGGAGTGGTGCCCTTTTACTTGTGTCATGTCCCTTTTATAAGAAACATCTGCTTTAATAAGATGCTCTCTTACACATTTGCTTTTGTTGTATGCAAAGAATGCCGGTTCGGGAAACAATCTCCCCATCATGGGATCTAGTGTTAACATTTTCCAATTTCTCTTAATTATTTGCTTTATTTGCGTGCTTTGCTAGGAATATGTTGTCACATATACTAGTTTCTCAATAGGTTCATGTGTTCTGGATTGCAATGCCTTCATTCTGCTAATGTTGCCTGCTTTTACTACACCAGTGTTGATGATTGCTTGATCATATCCTCTCTTTTCAAATTTCTTCTCAAGTTCTTCAGTTTTCGTGGTGTATTCATGTTGTTTAGAGATAATGCGCCTGTATTTTGGAAATTGACCGATATGTTCTCTACAGTTTTCCTACGGTGAAAACTGTTGGCAAGTAGACTGTCAGTGATTTTGGTAAATACTCTGGTTTCCAGTTTGCCAGATTTAGTGTACACTTCGACATCTAGAAATTCTATTGATGTTTTGCTAGTCTTGGATGTAAATTTTATTCTAGGGGCCATTGCTTTCATGTACTTGAAAAATTCTAACAATTCTTCCAAGGAGCCATTCCATATTGCAAATAAAGCATCGATGAATCTCACTAGGAATTTCAGATGTTTAGTCCATTGTGTCAAAAAACATTGTTTTCCTCAAGGTATGCCAAATATGTATTGGATAGCATGGAGCCATCACAGCCCCCATCGAAGTACCTGACATTTGAATGAAATATCAGTCTTCAAACATGTCTTCAAAACATGAAAAGGTTCTTCTGTAGAACTGTTTTAAGTAGGTTTAGAATAAATATTTCATCTGCTTTACATTTTTCAACTGGGGATAACAACCATTCCATGGCTTCCAAGCCATCTTGGTGGGTGATGTTGGTGTATAAGCTCACAACATCCATGGTAAATAGGATGTCATTATATATTTATCAATGCATATGTTCTGTTTGTTTAGAAAATCATTTGTATCTTTGATGTAGGTTTTGAAATTGTGGGTAAAAGGTTGAATTGCACAGTCTATGGATTGTGCCAATGCTTCTAGCAGACTGTTTGAAGCAATTATGGGTCTACCTGGTGGGTTCTTAATATTCTTGTGAACCTTTGGTAGGGTATATATTATCGGGGGTCGCTCGGTGTAGATTGGTAAGGACATTGTTTTGCACGGTCACTGATCAATTCGTCTGCTTCTGTTTCATCTAGTACGGTTTTGATAATTTCACGTACTTCTGTGGGACTCACAACGATGTCTAAGTAAGTGTTCTGATCTGCTAATTGACTTATATTGGGTGGTGTTCATCAGCACTAGCGGGTTTGATGACGAGATTCAGGTCCCTCCATAATCTGTCTATCTGTATAATTTGTGTGGTCTAAAAAAGATGTTTTCAGAGGGCAGTTTCATAATTCGGGATGACGTTGCTACCTGGCCATCCACCTGAATTATTGTTTCTTGTTCTGTATCTTGAGGTTCAGAATCCGCACTTGATACCTCTGAGGATGCACTTCCTGTAGTTGGTGTTTTTTTACTATAGGGAGTTTTGCCACTCTGAGCAATCGTTCTGATGGTAATATTTCTTCCACAAATAAACTGTCTAGTTTGTAGTCCAGAGTATCTCTTCTGAACTTTGTTTCCTTTGCCTCGATTTCTTTTTTATAACTGTCCAGTTTATTGTTTATATCCTCTAGTATAGATGTCAACTCTTCCTTGGTAATGGATTTGATCAGTGTGGCTTTAATTGATTCTAGATCTGTTTCTATGGTGGTTACTGATTTTGAAAGCTCCTTAATTGTAAGCAATATTAAGTATAAGGAACATTTGTTCAGAATATACTTTACTTGGCTCTAGTGCAATTCTTAACCCTCGAGGGATACATTGTGCCTTGTAGCATTGCGATAGCGTGGTGGCGTGTCATTTATGACTAATTTAATGTTGCACCAGCCTTTCTAACTGGTTAACCAATTATTCAGGTTTGTTAGATGAACTAAGGTCTGTCTAGGTTTGTGTCTGATTAAACCCAAAATTTTAATCGCTTCCTCTGCTGTAAAACCTAAAGTTACAGCTCTATTAGATGTGAGGGCTTCAATTTTAGAAAATGACATCACTGATTGGTGAAGGTTGCAGTGCTCCCTCTAAAGGTGGAGTAGCCTGTAGAAAAATAATAACTTTGTAGAGGGGCACACAGAATGTGAGATTTTCTGGTTCTCCAAGTTTGATACTTTGTGCGTCAAGGGTTTTCAACAATATTTAGGTGCTATGTTTAATTTGACTCAAAAGAATTTAAGAAGATTTTCTTTTACATTGCCTCTAGCTATCACACTGTTCACAGAAACATTTGTTTGCCTTTCAAGCAGTGCGCTGAACAACAGAAGGTGTCCACATATTTTGAGAAAAAGCAAACTTGTACTTCCCAGAAGGATTTAAGAATGTATGAATTATGAGAACAATTGAAATGCCCACTCCAAAAAAAAGAAATAGCCAATACACAAAAAAATAACGGTTTCTTATATAGGTCAAAGAAACTAAGACATGTTTAAAGCGGTAACATGTTTAAGTACTATTTGCGCACACATCAAATAGACAAAGTGAAAAATATTTGTCACCAACCACAAATCATTTCACCAAGTTTATTTAGTTTTAAATTTGTTTATTGGCATTTATTATTTTACAACTTTTGCATGACATACAAGTGTGCCATTGATTATGAAATTGTCAGCATCCTGTAATAAAACAGTAACATTTTAAACAAAACAACATTAACTGTCCATGTTTTGTCCATATAGATTAGTTCCATATTTTCCAGCAAGGGGGGGATAACTAGGCAGAGGGGGTGTGGGGGGGGGGGTGTGACAACTGGGGACCCGTATGGGTTTGTGCGGGTCTCTCCTTAGATGTTGCTGCATTGGTTATAGACCAATGTTGTCTGGGTTGTCTTGTTCATGGGAGCTTATCTGAGGGGTGGAACATGTTTCTTGTGATTTCCTTCCATGCTTCTAGTGTCATAGTTGAGTCTTCGGTGGATCTCGCGACACTGTCCTCCCATGCCTTTGTTTCAGCGCTCATCCACCGCTCCAGCTCATTGTACCATGCGTTGTACTGTGGCCCTGCAGGCTTTTACTAAGACACTGCGATAGTCCTTTTAGCCAGTATGCACGTTATGTCCATGAGTCTTACCACATGTTTGAGCTTGGCTAGTCTGGGATAAGTTCCCAGGAGGCATTCTTCAGGGGTCCACTTCTACCTGGTCATGCCCGCTTTTTCCACATGTCTGTCTTATTCTAGCCCAGAGGGACTGTGTCCTGGTGCATTCCCACAACATGTGGAGTAGGTCTGCCTTATCCGCCCTGCACCAAACACAATTAGGTTTTATTTGTTTGTTGAATTTCGCCATTTTGCATGGGGTTAGGTATGTGCGGTGTAGTACGTTCAGCTGTATCAATCGGAATCTATGATTTCTAGACACTTCCTTAGGAAATGTTAGCGCTCTGTCCCATTCCCCGTCTGTCATCTCTCATCCTATATCTGCCTCCCATTTGTTTTTCATTTCAGCGCTTCGCGGGTTGGGAATGTCGCTTAGGTGGCTGTATATTTGAGACACCGGTTTCCATCCCTCTCCTAAGTTGTAGAACAATGTCGTGAATGGGTCTGTGTCGGGTTCCTCAAGCCAAGTTTCCCCATTTGTTTCGTGCTATTTAGCAGATCCTTTGGTACCATAGGATTTGGCCAGTGTGGATATCATCCTCTGCCTGTAACGATGCAAACTCCCGGAAGGTACCTCCAGCATACAAGTCTCCCCAGGTGTAGACCCCTTTCTTTTCCCAAAGTCTGATGTGTTTCAGGTCAATGTCAGTTTTACATAGGTCCGAGATCATTGGTACTTCTGGGGAAAATGGACGCTTTAGATGGATAAGCGTCTTAGTTCTGTGCCATAGTTTCCTTCCCAGGGTAACTAAAAAGGGTGCATTTCTCAGCAGGTGTTGGGGCGCCCAAATAAGCTCCTTCATTTCACCAAGTTTATACCATGCAAGTGCCAATACTTTGTGCATATTTCTTTGGTTTTTGCAAATAATAACCAAGTATTTACAGCTTATTTAAGGAATTATGGGGATATGTATGCACATTTCAAAAACACCTAATGCAAAAGGAATTAGAAAAAACACTAGAATCTCACCATCATGTCTTATTAGGTCTTTATACCGTGATTTAACTGCAGTAATGTGTTTCCACCAATTGTTTTGCCTCATTTTTTACTGCAAAATGCAGGTTGGCGTTTCGGTAAGGCAATATGGGGCAATGGTGTGGGGTGGAAGGGTTTGGGACCGCAGGAGGTTACGAAAAATATAAAGACGGTGTAAAAAAAAAATGGGTGGTAAAACACATAGAACCAGCAATACATACCATGAAATGACTTTAAAAAAACAGAATGTTACACACATACCATAAACCATCGACAAGTATGAATAATTCAGTACACCACCTATTATCTAGGCTCTAGCAACAACAACCAAAACACAAACAAACTAAATATGCAATAACATTATAAAACATGAATGTTATATATAAAAACAACAAAAACAAAGACACTATAGAGTTGAGGATTGAGGATATGTAGATATTTTATTCAATCACATGAGCTACGTCAAGACTCCATTCCAAATGCTCAACCCAATTAAAACAAGCCTTAATGCTTTAGAGGACTACAGATGCAGACCATAAAATATTTGTATGCATTAGTTTGCCCTGCGAGAAAGCTCTCTCCAGCCAGACATATACAACTTACATTTTCCAGAAATCATGCATACCAGTCTTTTCAGTTATTAAGCTCTTTGAAACCAGTTGGCTAGCAAAGCTGCAACATACAAGTGCCATTATTAATTCTGAGGCTACGTTTTACATTGTGGTTGGACACCAAAGGAGAACACTCAAGAGTTTGGAACTGCTTCACCTATTTTGTGCCTGGTTAGCTTGACATCACGAGCATCCAATAGCGACCTTTGACTACCCAGCCACCTTGTTCTCTTCAAACATACCTACATGACATGCTGTGTTTGGGAATGTGTTTAAAGCATTATGACACACAAGATGTTTGAAGCACAATGGGTCACATATGCACTAGACAGAAAGTTCTAGTTTGCATCTCATATTGGTCAGATTTACGGTAATCTATGTACTGGCAACTCATTTCCTAAAGGTAGGTTCTGCTTACAGGTGATGCCAGATACCCATGAGCTGCTTTTAACTCCTGTTCATCAAATCTTTAGTTTGGTCCTCACACGTCTCACCTTAAAGTAGAGGGCACCGGACACAAATTTGTATTTGCAGAGTGCAACTACCTATCTTTACTTTCCATAGCCCCAGCAAATCCTGCAGGTTTCTCTGTCTAATCTCCTTAGACTAGTACCTCATCTGATCCTCATCAAGATGGCACAATGGAATCTACTCAGATTTAATAGATCTCAGACTGACTAGAGGAAGTTGCTGGCATCTACATGTTCTTTATCAAACCACAATAGAAAGCACGGCACTGAATATGGACGCCTCCATGCAGAGCTCCTCAACCAGCATGTTAATAACCTTATTGATTATCCTTCACAGGCATTGCATATTCACTGGACCCATGTCAAATTAATGCAAAAGGGAGGCGGAATCTGAGACAATATATATGCGGTCTAGGGATTGCATTCGTGAGCCGGTCTGCGCCGACAGGGACCCACAGCCTACCGCTGGAGACAACGGAACACCTGGGCGATAGCTGGAGCACTGGCGCCCTGGAGTGTTTAAACTGATCGAGGCTGGCACCCTGATATTTTACTGGGATCGTGCCCCAAGACATGGCTGCTGCCTTCGAGTCCCAGTGACAGCCTGTCAGTCTAGCGTGGAGGTTATTGGAGCGCTCTCTGTGCACGGAGAGGGACCCATGGCTACTGCACCTCATAATGCAGTGTGAAGACTGCCTAAAACAAGCAGATAGCCCACAGAAAAGTAGGAGGTAAGAAGCGTGCTCCCTCAACCCCTCCAGTGCTATAATATACAGAGTGAGGGTCCCATTTGAGTTCTGCAGGGTACCTAACTGATATAAACATGCAGACGTTTGAATCAGCCAAACTGGCGCACCAGTCCTTCCACTCACACAGGCAGGAAAGGCAGCCAACTGCCGGATCGTTGACTGTCTGTGAGCACTCCAGTCAACGCTTGGCTGAGATAGCATATTAGATTACCAGAGCTAAACACAGCTGGGAAACGCACTTCTTCTGAAAAACAAGCTAGACTGATTTGCTAGGAGGACCGTGCAAGATGCCACAAATCTGGAATTAAGGGGAAACAACCTGGAGGTTGACGCTGGAGGTCTGGGGAGGCAGGGGGGGGGGGGGGTGGGTTGTAGGGTCAGATGGAGGATGTAGACACAGTGTTGACATTTCTCTTTGGATATTTATTAAATGATAAGAAAAGGCCTAACTAACTTTGTCTACTATGTGGGTATTCACTGCTGTGAGAAACCTGAAGGTGTCTCCCTAACTAGTCCCAGTGGATCTGTCATCCAGGTGGCCAGGATACGGCCATCACGATTGGATCCAGTTCCTGGGGGTGTACCAGTGAGTGAGGATCACCTGGATGGGGGGAGTGGGAGTCTGACACAGACTGGTGAGACGCAGTATCCTCCTCCTTTCAATACCTTTTCCCCATCCTACCACGTAGGACATTCAAAACCACTACCACCACAAGAGAACAGACTAAAACAAGAACCGTTTACCTGACATGTCCCAATACAAGGGTCAGGCAAAGTCAGGCAATTGATCAGAATCACACACACACACACCTGATGGCCCGTTCCCTTCCCCACAGGGATAAAAAGTGGCACAAGAGAGCACAATACGAGCAAGGCAGACCACACAAGACAGCTATGCAGAATTGGCAGTTCAAGAGGAGGAAAAAAACTGCGAATATTGAGAGGCTGACAAGGAGGGACACGACCTTGCCCTTTTCGATGCAGAACCGCAAAACCTCCGCTCCATCTCCACCTATTCCTCCTTCCGTTCCTCCTTAAAAACACTCCTTCACCCTCCTCCCTGACTTCTCTCCCCTTTTCTCCTCCCCACTCCTCCTTCCCATTCCTTTATCTCTTCCTGTCTCTCCTCCTTTGACTTCCACCCTCCCTTCTACTCCCACTCCCCTTTCCCTTTCTTCCTTCCCATACCTCTCCTCTTCTCTTCTTTCCCAAATGCAAATTGTTCTACATGATGTTTTTCTGGTTTGAATCATGTTTATTTTATTGCTTCTATATTCCATGTTTAATGTATTCTGGTTGTTACCCTGTAAAGCTCTGGTGTAAAACGCTGTATAAATAATAAAATACAAATACTTTCAAGAGAAACTAGACTTGGCCATCAATGAACTCGATAGCTGCCAGTGGAACTGTTGTCTCGTGCTGGGGAAGCTTGAGACTGTACTGTGCTCCAAGATCCCACTTTACCCCGGGCTCAAAACGTGGGGAAGGGAGACCCAAGCTACTGCATCCCGACATATTACTTGTGAACACTTCGTTCTTTTCTTGAAAACTATCCCAGTTGTAGGTTTTTGTCAATAGGTTTGTTAGTAAAGGCCCTTTTTATTTGACACGCCACCAGGACTGCCATATTTGCATTTGATGGTCGGCGCTTGCTACCATTTTAGGTTAAGGTCTAGATTAGGCATTTTTCCAACCTGCATATAGTTTAATAAACATCCTTGAACTGTGATCACTTGTGTCTGTCTTTACTGTTGCCACCATGAGTAACTTACACTGCCAATATAAATAACTAAGGCGCTCAGCCGTTGGCAGGAAGTTATAAAATACAAAAAAGATCTGCTGTCCAAAACCTAATCCTAACTGATGCTACTACTATTCTAACAAATCTAAGGTCAGGAGAATGTCTCCCTTCTCCTTCTAGCTTCTGATTAGTAGGTTAATTTCAAAATGGTCTTGTCACCCTTTTTATAAGTTCTTTTAACACTTTCACAAGCTCTGTGGGGTTTCTCTCCTCTTCAGGAATCCCTTTTGTGTCTCTTAGCTTTACTTTCGTAGCATATATTTCCTTAGCTGTGGTAGGTTTTCTTGATAGATACGGTTCCACCCTCTCCTGGGTTGATTTGTTTGGCTTATAATTACTCGTGTGGGTCTCTTGCCTTCCCTACACAGGATTCTTCTTCTGGTTTATAGTCACTCTTAACAAATATAGTACCCTTCCCTCTTTCCAGGGTATTTGTAGCTCAGTTTTACTGATATCTCTTCCAGCATTTATCGCGATTCGCTCCCATAGCTCGACTTCCTCGACTTCCATGTTAATGTCTCGTCAATCCTACGAGTAGAGTTCAAGCTATTTCATAATGAACACCCAGCAGCCTCCCAGTTCTCCCGTTCTTCCCGTTACCTTGAACTCTGTGGGGTGTCGGGGCCTCTCTCCGCTCTGGGTCTGTTTGGTTGCTTGTATTCTCAACGCCCCAGTCTTCTCAAGTTTCTCGCTCTCCATGACATCTGGTAACGCTGCAGGTATCTAGAGGGTTTGCTGCTTTTGCAGCATTGTAGTTTGGTGTTCTGTGGGTGCCCTGCCCACTACAAAGTCATTGTGGCCACACCACCACCTCTGTTCCTCAATCTCTTCCTCTTTGTGGACGCTGCGCGGTTCCCATGCTTTGCTCTAGTCCAAGAGCAGTTTCCAAACTTGCGTGGTCTTCGGCTCTCAGTGGCTCCTCCCCTGCCTGGTGTTACGCTGCCAGGGGGCCTCTCCTGCTTGCATACACGTCTCTCTGCCTCGACTCTCTTCTGCGGGTCCTCCGCTTCCAATCTCCTTGTCCCAGTTAAATGGGGGATTCGTTTAAAGGGCTAGATCCTCTTTCCTGTTGGTAATAGTATATTTCAGTTTGCTCTTCAACCAATTCTCTGGATTGTATATTGTTCTGTGCATCTCATTCCCCATGTATTCCACCATGACAGAAGACTTGGTGAGTTCCTCAGAGGATGGGGAGTGCCTGTCCCAGTCTCTCTCGACCCCTAAGGAGGGTGTTGCAAAGCTGGCACACCTCCCTAGCCTCACTGGGGGCAGGTTACATACACTGTAAAATGCAGTTGCGTCTCTAAAGACAGAACTTAAGTACCCAAGCTAAGAATGAGGACTACAAGGGTGTATTAGAAGTTATAGACCGACACAGGTGGCATGCTTTTGGCTGTAGACTTTCATTAGTAAGCAAATAAAAGAACGGCCATCTGACCCTAGTTTAAGAGGGGTTTCCATGCCTCAAATAAGACTAAGGAAATTGTTAGTCTAAACCAAAAAGAGTCCATCGTCCTGTCTCCAAAACCTATTTCCAGCCCTTACACCATAAACTTAAGAAAGAGGGATGGTCTTCGTCCAGAAGAATGGCATCCTTCTTCTGGACGACAATCCAAATATGTTCTTCTCAAAGGATACAAATCAAAAGTCTCAAAAGGCTCCTTGGGTTGGGATTTTAGCAAGGTGTATTAAACAAGAGTTGTGTATCTTTACAGTGGTAGGGGGTTGACCCCAACCCCCCCCCCAACCTTCTCAGTGGTTTTTACCCAGTGAAAAACATGTGATGTGCTTTGCAGAAATGACACCAAATGTATACCTATGAAAACCTTCATGAGCAATCTACTCCCATGTCCAACACACTTCAGTGGAAAACTAAATACCCATCCTGACGAACCCAAGCGGAGCCCTTTTTTGCAGTATCCGATAACCTCCAACACCTCAGCGCGCACTGTATCTTCACTCTATAAGCTTGCTATGACCACCTCTTCTCGTGGTGACATGACTGTCAAGACGTGATGGGAGGTTGCAGTAGTCTATGTACAATGGAACACAATTTGATGGCAGACGAGATAGATTTCTTTCAATAACAGACACGTACACCACTGAAAATGTGGAAGTTTGATTCCCTCAGCGACAGGTGCATGCCCCAAATGCAAACTACTTCAGGTCAACTTTATTCACATCACTAGGGCGTGCCATAAAATAGCAGCGTTTTGGCGTAGGGCCACTTTAGTCTAGCAACCATTACCAAAACGGTTACTGTTGAATGTCCCCCCTATAGGTTTGCTTGCCCTTGCTCTGCCCACACCTAAACCAACTGGCAAGTTCCTTGTGTTGGCGCTACCGTTAGCTAGCAAGGGTATTGCTGTGAGATAGATGGACAAAACTGCACCCTCATTATACCAGTGGATGCATGAACTAATCTGAGCCAACGAATGAGAGGAAATACACCCATAAACATCTGGTGTCACCTGAGACGGTACTTGATGGAGAACACAATACATCAGACCGACCCTCTATCATAGTTCCAATTGATAATAAAGGTCATTGATAGTGTGCCTGAAGAGGATAATGTGCTGGCGTATTGGTATGCACAGAACCCTGACATCTTCAACAAGCTGTTTAATTTCAATATTCTATACCTTTAATGTTTCCCTATGGACCACGTGTACGTTCTTTGTGGAAAAAGGCACTGTCAGTTTGGACATTATGTTCAATATATCTTGTTTTGTAATGGCTATTTGAATAAAGAAATTGCAAAAAGGATTTACAAGAAAAAAATAGAACAAGCAGTGGTTGTTTCGTCAGACAACATGCAGAACTCTGCAAATATAGTTGAAAATTTGGCAACATCCAGAAAAACTATCAAGTGAAGCTTCAGTTCACTACATTGGTTAAACATGGATTATAGGCCTCCAATGTCTTGGTAGAAACAGTGCAATCAATACCTGTGGATCTGACCATTTTTGTGCAAGTAATCCAAGCCTTCCAAAACCTCTTTCATCATTGTGGCAATACTATGTTCATCAAGGACTCCATTCTTGTGCTCCCCTTTTCCAACTATGTGCTTGATGATGTCTAGCACCGAGCCTGTGGACAAAAACAGTTTTATAATTAAAAAATTCAATCTGATACATTTGAAACAATTAAAGCAATTCCCCCAAAATAAAAGCTAGGCACTTTTCATATTCTGCAAATTATTAATATGTTTAAATAAGAAAGGAAAATCAGTACACTTCTGAAAACGCAAAATCCATACATCGTGTGAAACCGCAATAGTGGCTAAAATACTTACTTTTTGGCAATGGGCATTTTTTCAAAAGGCACAGTGATTTCCAACTTGTGTTTTTAAAAGCAGTAACCTATTTATTCAGATGTATCCACTAAGTAACAAACATAATTGGGTTTAATCGTGCCATTTGAAGTTTGGCTGTAGTACAACAGATAAAAAATGTGCTTGTACATTTTATATTTAACAAACACATTACACCCCCCCTAAAGCATTTGTCGCTAAAGCTCTTATATCGTTTTTTAAATTGAAAATGTTCTCACCATCAACCATCTAGAACCACTATTAGCCAATTTAAAGTGCATTCATGAATCCCTATAGTGTATTCTGGGCTAAAACAATCAGGTGAACTACATTTTCCTGATATCAGCATAGTTTTGGCAATCAAGGAACATTATACAAATCCTTAATATTTGGTTTGTGTATCTAGCTCATATCCGCTACTTCCTCTGTCCTGTGACAGGTGTAGTGTGGTCACTGCACTTGTCCCTTATTGTCCATCCTGTTGGGTGACCCCCACCTATTCCTGTATGCTTTGGGATTGGTGGCGTGTGGGGCTGGGTGGGAGGTTTGCATCTAACCCCGCTTTTATAACGGAAGGGTAAGTTAGGATTTATTGTTTTGTTGAGGGCCTTTCTTCCTAGTGGATTCCTCCTGAATCTGAAGCAAAGAGCCACGTTTTGAGTAGTTTTCTGAAGTTCAAAGGACCCCTTGTGATGCGTATGTTTTTTGGTAGGTTATTCCAGGTCGAGGTTGCCAGTTGAGTGAAGGATGATCCTCAGTTTTCTTTTGTTGTAAGGTTTTGGTACTAGGCGAATGTAATTGCTTGATCAGAGTGATAGACCGTTATTTCTTCCTTTAGGAACTTCACTCTTTGGCCTTGGTCTGGTCTGTGCGTTATGCACATCGTTTTGAACTTTATTCTCTTTTATTGGCAGCCAGTGTAGCATTTTCAGCGCTGGCGTAATGTGTTCTCTTCGTGGTAGTCTGAGCAGGAGTCTTGCCGAAGCATTCTGGATGCGCTGATTATTATTTATTTATTTTTACCGTCGTTCTGGTATTCTTAGGTATAGGCAGCTGACATAGTGTACTCTGTACATGAGTGCGATGATGGTGAGTGTTTTTTGGGTGAAAGAGGAATGGTAGGATCTCATTTACTGTGTGTAGCAGGAAGAAACATTTCTAAATGTCACAGCGTAAACTAAATTTCATTTTGTCGAGGAAAGTGCTTCATATTGACGATTGAAAACTTTTGAAAATGCACATGATCACCCGGCCAAATGCTTTTGTTGGCAAACCTAGTTCTGTGACCTGCTGTACAACTGGTGCTCAACCCATAATATGATAGGTTAGTTATAACGCGCTTAATACCCAGAGATTTCTAAGCACGGACCCAGGGATCTAATTTGTGTTGCTCCATGTTGTCTCGCTTCCAAGGCGAGCACGTTGCCCCCGAGCTATCGTCCAGAGACTGATCCCTGAGCTGATCCGAAACTCCTTGACAGTCTCTCTCTCATCACCCAGTTGCTTAATACCAGCTGTCCTGAACGTGAGATGGCTGCAAAACTACAATATTCACCTAGTTTACCAACTTCTCCGCCTGTTACACCATGCACTCTGCTTAGTTGCTTAATTTCTTTCTTCTTACATAATGATTAAACAAATGTAACTAGAAGTTTACAAAAAATGTAGTGATAAATAGTTCTATCCAGTCTGTACATCTACAAATCTACTGCAATACCATAACTGTAGTTCGCCTCCAGAGCTCGCTTTGCTTTATAATTGTATTATATATTAGCAGTGCGAGAGCTAGTTAGCAGGGAGAGAGCTGGCCAGTCAGGATGGGAACGAAAGCAGAATATGAGTGTTGCTGCCCAAATTGTTACACCTGTGCCCAGCATTCACCCTGCCCTTGGAGGCGGTGCCTCAGACCAAGTCTCGAACCCCCCCTTCCCCACTCTCTACTCACCTGCGCACCACCTTGCTCACATTCAGGTCCTGGAAATAATAATTTCCAATTGAGGACATATGGATCATTTCTTTAAAAAGGGAAGCATGAATTGCGCAAAGCCTAGTTCCCTTAAAAACAAAAGGCATCAGAACCCCATATGGCACTATAAGGGGAAAACGAGGTGAGATCCTACTGCATTCCGGTGGAAGTGAACCGAGCCCCAGGAACAGCAATTCCACAGGGTATAGGGAACTGGGGGAGGACAGACGGGAAAGCTGCAGGGGCAAGATGCTTTGTCTGTAATCAGTTACCCTGCGGAGGTGGTTACTGGTAACAGGTTTGAGCCTCTGGCGACTATGTAAAACTACTGCTGCTATGAACCCCGTACACCAAACTGTCCCTGTCCTTTATACAGACAGAATAGAGCTGCTAGAGAAAGTAGGTAGTGGACTGAGTGATGGGGACAGACATTGGTGCAAAGGATGTAAAATTTCCCTGGAATGTATACTAATATTAAGAAAGGAGACTGCAGAACTAAAGAAAGATTTGAATAGACTTTAGTATGGTAGAGGACTTTCCAGGTCGCATTTCGGTACCCCCGTCACAGGTTCCCCCTGCATCCACGGGTGGGCTTGAGGGGGCAGATGGAGAAGCTGTGTGGAAGGAGAGCAGGGAAACCAGCATGCATTAATAGGCCCATTCAACGCAAGCCATGCCTGGGTGAATAGAGGCCCAGAATCTTGTCCAAGGGCTGATTTCTTGAGAAGGAATGTCAATTCTCGGGTACACATCGTATCGGCGCAGAGGATACACATCCCCACCTAACCTCACCCTCTCAGGCACACACTGAAAGACAATGACAGGCCAGATTGTGTTTTTCTAATGAATGTCCCGAGAAAAGAGGGTAGCAAGTGTTAGGATGGGCAAGGACTCAAAGTCACGCACTGGCTGAAAGCAAAGGGTGGTTGTGTCTCAATCATTCATAGTAATATTGTAGCTTGTGAAAGACTGAGCGGGCTGAAGGAGGTGGATGCCACTAGGATACAGCTGAGAGACACTGCACTGGGTCAGGGACTTTTGGAGATGGAGCAACAGTCACGCCCCCCAAAGAGCTTTGCAATATTCATTAAAATGGCAGCTCCTGCATGGCCAGATTCTTTTAAATCACGGGAAAGACCAAGCAACCTAAATAGGCTGGGGGACTACAAGGGTCCTGGTCTCATGCGCCCAGGTCCCCTGGTGTTAGAGCTCAGGCCTTCCTACAGTCAGGAACCACATACAGAGGTGCCCATGGTCTTATAAGCAGGGGGGGTGGGAGGGTGGATCCCGCACAGTGAAGCACCAGAAAGCACTGTTTACTGGAAGGATCGAACGCAAGGAGTGTGGTTCGTTTGTATGCTGCTGCTACTACTACCGTGCCGCCAGGAGGACGTCTTTGGCTGTGACACCACGTAGCCTGGATGTGAATAGATAGAGTTTAGTTTATACCTAAACCCCTCTGGACTTGTTTAAAATTTTCAATTTATGGGCGCACGGACTCTATTGTACGGACTCTGATGATTGTACTTCTTTAACAAGTACTAGGTAAATTAAGTATTTCACCTCCTTTCTTCTATTTCTTTTGCAGCGAGCGTCATTGGCTCCGCCCTCTGCTTGCTCTAAGTGCTCTTCTCTTTCTACTAATACCCTTGGGTGCAGCGCACCAGCGCGCGCACCGTGAAGCACCAGAAAGCACCGTTTACTGTTCACTGTGAGCAGTGCGAGGTGCGTTCTCGTGCTATTATCTGCTACTTCTCACGTCTTGTGGAGTACACATGTTGAAATACGGTAGTGGAACACGATACTTTGTTGACCTTTTAGCGGGTAAGAACTAGCTGTAACCCTGATAGTTTTGTTATACCTGTGTATTACCTTGACAGTCATAACTGATCCCCTATTACTGTTCACTAAGGGTCACATTGCTTAAGCAGGTCAGAAAGTGTACTTGAAGATGGGGAGAAAGAAAACTGGTTTACCAATGAAAAACATCAGAGCTGATTTTTTTCAATGCGGTCAGCACACGACGTGCAAGTTTGGCGCGGGCTGCTGTTCTTCCTCTCCCGGGTATTAGTGACGAGGAAGAAGCTTTGCTGCAATGTGCGCAGGATTGTTCCCCTAATTGTAAAACAATAGAGGATGTTATCGATCTCTCACAACCACTCTTTGTAGATGAGGAACTACCTGAGCTTATTGCGGGGAGGGATACCATCACTGTGGGAGTGGTCGTTACGGAGGATCCTAATGAGCGGAAAGAAAGCAGTTTCTGCTATGATAATTTTGCTGACTCACCATTTAGTCCATCAATGGAGTTAGGGCAGGTGTCAGCCCCAGATGCGATATCTAACAATCAGGTTTCTGACAGGGGAGTAGGTTTGGACCTTATTGCAACTCTAAGCATATTTAACAGACTACTCTTATCGGAAATGAGAAAACAGACAGAGGTGATGACCAATTTAACTATAGAACTTTTAAAAATGCCCCCTTATATAACTGAGTCTTTTGCTGAGGTATTGAATAGAGAAACCCCCAATATTATGGCCCAGGTTCTAAGGCTATTAAGGGACAACACAAAAACTGTCCTGGATAAACCTGTTTTGTCGGAAGAGATAATTATCATTCCATCTACAAAAACAGTTGGGGAGGGTATGCTCTCAGAAAGTATAACTAATGAGAAACAGGCTGAGGCCACTGACAATGGCAAGGAAAAAACAGTTCCTCGCAGACTTTTGACAACAATGTCTATGAGGTAAAAATTTCCAAACGACAAAGTAAGAAATTGGCTAAACAAAACAAGAAAAAAAATAACGCGGCTAGAAACAAAATGCCGCAAGAATTTATGAGAAAAGTGGATCCACAACAGTCACCGAAGAGGGTGCACTGTTTTTGAACCCTACTTTGGCTCATCCTAATTCAGGGGCTAACGCTCTGTCAACCGCCAATGTGACGGGACAAACATCTGATGTGGAATGTTCAAAGGGGTACCTTTATAGAAGGGGAAAATACCTTGAGTGAAGAACTAAAAAGGAAATCTGATGTTATGTATCAAATCTTCAAGGGTCCTCATTCACTTGAATTTAGTAAAGGTAACACAAACTTTAAGGGTCTATGGGGAACAAACCACCAAGAAGGCTGTACTAATTAGTATTCCCAAGGTTGCACAACTGTCGCACCCCATAACAACGAACTCTACTGGTCACACTCGAAAATCGAACTATGAAAGGCAATCTAAGGTTCCCTCTGTTCCAAATAAATCTGAAATCACAGTAAATACTGGTTTGGGCAGTGTGGACTGGAGTGGAAACAACGGTGTTGGGAGAACAGACTGCAATACAAATGCTAATTACGATGTGAATGTCAATGTCACCCACAAGACTAATGTTGGGTCTTTGGGTACCTAAGAGGAAAAAGAGCATGAACTAAGGCGTATTATCTTGAAGGTGTTGGGTGAGAATTCTGCTTCTACGAGTAATTGCACCTTGGGAACCAAACAACCGAGCCTGCCCATAGGTGAGGCGTCTGTTTCAACCCAGGGGTATGTACAGAGTCGGCCGGTAAGAGTTGATCAGGGGACGGGAAGAGCTGACAATGTGGTTAAACTCCGTGAACATGAATTTGAAAATTGGGGCTCCTCCTTTGATAACATGGGCGTTGATTTAAAACAACCTGTTTTTCCTGAGATCCCGGGCCTGATATTGACAGTATTATTTCAAGATCAAGCTTACATCTCATTAAATAGATCATACATCTTATCTCTATTAGCAACTATACCTGAATTTAGCTTGATCACTTCAGCAGATATCACTTTGGTTGATTTTATTCATAGGTTTATATATGATTATGTAAGACTTGTAATTCCTTCTGCTTTGATAAGGTCTGTCTTGTTGAAGGAATCTGAATTATTTCAAAAACTGGGTTTCGACATTTATGAATATAAGTCTCAAGAGGCTGTACAACAGAAGAAACCCAGGACGCATGAGGCAGGGCAAGTACAATCTAGTCAAACTACCAAGTCTTCTGATGAGGAATCGAATCTGAATAAGCAGGAATGGAGGTGGTTGGCCTTGACTCTGAGGGAATCTATTGATTCACTCAGAAAACTTGGTAAACCCCTCTAGCTCCTGTTCGATCTTTCAACTGGTGAGTTGGAACTCACAGGGTTGTGTGAACCTTTTGAATAATGAAAAATGTATGAGTTTTCTGTCGCAATAATATTTTGTTTTTCTTCAGGAAACTTGGTCGAGGGAGCAGCTGTGCTGGGAAGGTTTTACTGTGGTTAACACTTGTGCACGGTGCTCCAACAAGGGTCGTCCTAAAGGAGGATTACTGATAGCCATCAAACAAACAAATTTGTTCTCCAAAAAAGGGGAAGGGGGTCTAGAACATCATTTTCTTGTTGCTGCATTTAAATTAGAAATAAACAAAGAGTCTCTTTTTGTTCTTTTTATTAACTTTTATTGGAATCCCAGTGAACTGACTGATTTACAACTCGGAAAGGAACTTACCAAACTGGGAGTAATAATTGAATACTGGCGTGAGACAAACCAGGGAGGTCAAATTGTTTTGGCTGGTGATATGAATGCTAACGGTCTGTGTGAACAGTTAGTGGGCGATGAAATGATGGGCATTTGCAGATCAGCGTTTGCGGATAGGTGGCTCTGGTAAAAATGTGAAGTTTACGTCGACAATGATAAATGATTATTTCTCCATGACCGAGTTACACCGTGATGACTGTTATTCTTCCTTAAACTTTTCTAATTACATTAAAGATGTCATGATCTCTGCTTCCAAAAGATCAGGACTTGCCCGACTCCCTTGGAAGCAGACCCATAACCCCGGTTCCGAGTGCCAGCCAGTCCCAATTGGGACCTTTTGGACCCTGTCCTGGCGCCAGTGGCACCAGGCTCATAAAGATGCCCAGTCCCAGCGCTGGAAGCGCCGGGCTCATAATGCTTGGGTGGACTTACCTGCAGCAGACCATGCTGCTTACTTACCTGCCAGTTGAACCCCGGATCCTCTTCTGTTTGGGACTACTTTTCCTGTTGGGTGGGGCAGGAGCCACTCCCTAGGTTCAGAACACTGGAACTCTTCTGGAAAGCAGGAACTCTTTTCTTACCTAGGCGTGGCTGTGGAAGGAGGGACCTAAGCACTACAGGAGGCTATTTAAACCACACCCGATGGATGAATCTTGCTTTGTGTTATTCTGCATTCTCTGCAGCAGAACGCTCATCGTGTCTTCTGCTTCTGATCCTGGGCCTAAGGAAACAAAGGCTTACCATCCTGGAATCCAGTCTTCAGCAGCACCCGTAAAGACAAAGAAAGAACAGGTTAGCACTACGGTCTTCAGTGGCAGCGCATCTCTTACCTGGTCCATCGGCTGTCAACAACGCCTCGCGCTGCATTCCGGCATCTGAAAGACAAAGGCTTACCTACTCTTCGCATGTTCCGGAGGTCTTCGCACTGCATTCCGGCATCTGAAAGACAAAAGCTTACCAGCTCTTCGCACGCTCCGGAGGCCTTCGGCGCTGCATCCCGCATCTGAAAGACAAAAGAAGGTGCGTTTAAAGACATTGGGCAACTTTATTACTCATGTGCCATTACTCCTTCCCACGCCGAATCCAGTGGGTATTCCAGCACCCTTCAGCTTCTCTAAAGCTCCGAACTTGTACCTGCAAGAACTGTCCGCATCGTTAAGCAGGCTACAAGCGCTTACCTACGTGCTTCCAGGCGCTTCTATTCCTCACGCGGGTTCGATCCTCAACTCTCATCAGCCCGCCATCCGCCATCGCCGGAACTCTGCAAAACAAGAGATATCACTACAAAAGACTTACCGTTCGTGCAGTTAACGACGGACAGCAGTCCTCTGAGGTCAAGAGGCCTGCACCCTTATCCAGTGAAGGAACTGGTTACGGCACCCTGCCCCGAGGCAGATGGAGAGCTCGGCGTTCACTTACCCAAGACATCTTACTCTTCGCGTCAGACATACAGTGCACAGAGGTCCAGCCCAAAGAGCCAACCGTGTGTTACACTTCACCTTTGAAGATACGGCATTCACCCAGTCAAGACCGGCGCCTCTGCGGGAATCAGGTGAGCGTTACAAAAGATACCATTGATAATCTGGCCCCTCGGTCCGTGATGGGGACTAAAGTGAAGATAGAAAATAGACACCCAATGGATAAAGTTGTCCATGCACGTAAAACTTTCTACAGAAGAGAACTCAGAAAATTAAAAAAGGAAGCTTTACTACCAACTGAATACAATACAAGGAAAAACAAAATCAAGCAAACTTATAAAAATTGGCATATCCAATACAGATGCAGCACGATGGTGAGCTTATGCTAAAAGCTCTGCGTGGGCATGGCTGCACACATTTTTGGCATCTGATAAATGAAATTGAAAATCCTCAACAAGATATGGCGGTGAATGTGATTAATGAGGATGTATGGCAGGGACACTTTTCGAAGTTATATAATATTAATAAGGTGAAACGTAAATTGATAATAGCTGATAGCCAGTCTTGGTCTTTGAATTTCTCAATTTATGACGTTACAGAAATGATCAAGAAATCTAAAAACTCAGGAGCAATGGGACCGAACAATTTGCCTAATAAACTATTAAAAATGGACCCGGAAATCTGGGGAAAAATTCTGTCCAAGCTGTATACCAACATCTTAGAGACCAAGGTTATACCACTTTCATGGAAGGTTTCTATAGTTATTCCGGTTTTCAAGGAGGGTGCACGTATGTGTCCTACTAGCTATAGGCCGATAGCGATTGCCGACCCAGAATCAAAAATATTCGGCTCTTTGTTTTTAAAGGAACTGCAAGAATGGATTACGGAAAAATCCATTCTTGATCTAAAACAAATAGGTTTCAAAAAACATATTGGAACAGACTGTGGAGGTCTAGTGTTGAAAACTTTAATAGCTAATTCCATGAAGAAGGGGACGAGACCCCTGTTTATGGCCTCGATGGACCTCAGTTCAGCCTTTGATCTCGTTGATAGGCAACTTCTCTGGCTAAAGCTACAAGAACTTGAGATTCTGGTCCATTTACTCCAAATTACCATTGCTTTGTATACTGACACTAGGCTGAAGGTTCGCTTGACGTCAGAGGGCTTACTCTCCAAGGTTATTAGTATTCCGAACGGCTTAAGACAGACAGGGTTGTATGCTGGCCCCTACGGTCTTTAATTTGTATGCAAGCGGTGCCCAAAATGCACTTGGTGGTAAAGGTTTGGTAAGTCCCAAATTGAATAACGTGTGCATTGACTGGATGGCTTATGCTGACGACTTTCTTCTTCTGGACAAAACCATAATTGGTCTGCAAAGGCTTCTTCGAGCATTTGAAATATTTATAGATTATCTCAAGCCGAAAATAAACCCTGCAAAAACGGTTATTGTTCAGTTTGGCAAAAATAACAAAAAGGAGAATGCTCTCACATGGTCTTGTGAAGGAAAGAGGATTAAGGCACAACCCTCATTTAAGTACTTGGGTTTTTATTTTTCTGGTCAGGATTCCTCCGGCCTGATAAAAAGTCAGTTGAGCCTGAAATCAGACATAGCCATTAGACAGCTGAGGGCTATTGACAGCAAATTTGGAAAATTTACGATGGTTCCGCTGAGGGAATTTTACATTAAAAAGGTCATACCACGTTTAACCTATGGAATTGAACTATTTACTAATGAACTACATACATATTTTACGATTATTGAATGAAAATTCTGGAGAGCTGTGTTATGGTTTCTGCCTAAATGCATACCTCTAGCTTTAATAAGATACGAACTGGGTCTGCACTCACTTTCTTCTTATGCGGTCTGGAAGAGACTATGCCTCTGGAAAAAATGTAAAACTAGTAAGGACGAAACATTGTATAAATGTGCTTATTGTGAACCATTGCATCCTTTCATGAATCCACTAAAAGTTGAAAGTGAGACCTGTCTGAAAGAGCTAGGTTTATCTATGATCTCACTATGCAACAAGCCGGGCAAAGTGAAATTCAGTATAATGGGCTTTGATTGGCAAACAACGAAAACAACAATTCTAGATTCAAAATTGTACAAATGTACCTGTTCTACCTGGAAATGGCAAGCTGATATGGAAGGTTATCTGATTAAATACCCGAGCAAGAGGTTGCGTAGTGACTTCATGCGCTTTCGCTTTAATGTCTTGTCTATACTAAACAAGTACAATGCATTAGAAATCTTACAATTGAAGGTGATCCATGGTGCAGGTACTGCAAGACTGTTGATGTTGTTGAAACTCTCCAGCACATTTTATTGATTTGCCCCCGTTTAAAGACTCAGAGGATAAAGTACTTCTCAAAATTTGTAGTTTCTATACATGAAGTGCAAAGAGACTTCATATGGTACAGAATGCTGCACGATAATTGCATAAGTTTAAAAATATCTGACAACTTTGAGAAATGTTTGTGACTTGAGTTAATCTGGATAAAAGATTTTATTTGTTTTGATTTATGCAGATCTGGATCGGAGGAAAATGTTCTCATCTGTGTTTGTCTTTTATTCTGAAAACATAATGCAAGTTTACTATGATACGAAAATTTTGATACAAAAAGGATTAACGTGTATTCAAAGTTTGGTACTTTTATGCATTCATTTTTAAACTTTTTTCTGTACAATCAATGTTTGATAAATCGTGTGATATTGTATATTATATTTTGTGATATTGTAAAGGTTTGTAAATAAACCAAAGCAATAAATAATTAAAAAAAAATTAGAAGTTCAATTGAAACTAAGGGATGAGTCCGATATGTTGCTAATGCATTTTTATAACAGGATTTTGCCAAGTTTTGCGAGTTGCAGGTCGATGAAATCTGGTGCTTAAAAGATCTTGGTTATGAGGATCACAATCTGCAATTCAAACCCTTGTGTAGCCTGAAGGACATTATGGATTAGGAGGACAGCCATTGGGGCATAGGGCCATTGCATGCAGCTAGTCCCACTAGGCAACATCGGAACTCGGAGCAAGTGGCGATTCTGTTCACTTATGGGCTTGCAATGGGTACTTTGGGGTGTATGCCCCAGCCAGGGGGGGCACGGAGGGTGGGGTAAGATCGATTATATCCTTGTAAATGTGAAGATTTGGGACCTAGTGAAGAACTTCCAAGTCCATAAAAGAATCGAGTGTGATCACCACCCTTGTTTTTGGAAACTAGTGCTGAGATGTGGGGTCTGTGGCAGGCCTATCAGGGGGCCCATCGGATGGTGCAGTTATGGTAGAGGTACATGGACATGCTAGGCGTAATATTAGGTGGGGCAAGATTAATGGCGAGAAAACCCTGCCTACGGCCTATAGGGATATCCTTCCAGACCTGGACAAGGTAACTTTGGTAAATTCCACTTATGTGCCTGTATTAGTATCACTGCACAAGAGCATAATGGCTAAGGTTGGGTCCAGTTTTCAAAACCCTTGAAAGTAATTTGTGCAGTAATTGATTCCTCAACGCCACGGTACGATAAAGAGTGCAGGCAGGCAAAGGGAAGATTCATCAATGAGGCCAGATCCACAGCACTGCCCAAGACACAAGGGTTAAAACTGGCTAGAGGTGCATACTGTAGGCTTTTGAGGGCCAAGAAGGGGGCATGGCACAAGGACAAGTGGACTACCATGCTTAATGCAATTGGTAGGGGTGACTCGAAGGGCTTCTGGAGCCTCATGAGGACAGAGCACAGTCAGAGCCAGTGCGCACCAGGCATATATATAGTGGAGAAAACTTGGGTGGACTACTATAGTAGTCTTTATGGTAGCGGTAACCCTGCGAATGCAGCAGCGATCAACATCTAGAACTGGGGGTGATGGTGCTACTCCGCTAGTGGTTATCAGGTGAAGAGGTTAAAAAAAAAAATTTAAAAAAAGAAAAAAGCGCCGATATGCCAAAAGCCAGGAAAGGCTGAGCCCCCCACAGGGTCCCAGTGGATTTGCATTTGTCTGAGCAAGTGGTACGGGTCCTGTATCTGACAAAACTCTAATGCATGCTTGAGCCAAAACATGGTACCCAGGTCTTGGACTATGCAGAACTAGTGCCAATGCACAAGAAAGGTTTGAGGGATCAGCCCTCGAATTATCGGTGTAGCTTGCTTCTAGATGGGGTCGGTAAGATCTTCGCTAGGGCCTTGCAGTTTCACCTGGAGGACTGGGACACAAGTAATTAGATCATTGATCATCGGCAAGCAGGGTTTTGTGAAGGGTTGAGCACCATAGATCAGAGCCTTCGGTAGCAGGTTATCATTGATGAATATGCAGTACTTGGAAAGGTTAAAGTGTGCGCTCTCTCTGTGGAATTGTGAACCGCTTTTGACACCGTACCTAGGCACCTCCTCTTGGAGGTCCTTGTGGCTTTGGGCGTCCCTCCTGCCTTATTACGTGCAATACAGAGCTTGTACAGCTGTGGTTCAGTGAGGGGTGGATGGCAGGACCTCCGTTTGCCTCAATGTCGAAAAGGGAGTCCACCAAGGGTGTGTTTTGCCCCCAACTTGTTTTGTACATTAATTAATGGTGTCAAAGAACTGCTGGCTGTCCAGACGAACGCGCTGATGCAGATTGGCAAAAGGATGCCCGACCCTGTAGTTTGCGGACGACAGTGTTTTTGTCTTTGACACCAGCAGGCACCCGCAAGCAGCTGGATATTTTTACAGCCTTCTGTAGGAAACATTGATTAACTCAATGTTACCAAAACTAAATCTATGATCTTTCAAACAGGCACCAGGAAAAGCCAAGAGGCATTTTGATTGGTGCTGGACGAGAGCGTGAATGAGCAGGTTTCACATTAGGACTACCTGGGGGGTCAGACTAATGTCAGCCTGTGGGTAAGCAGCTTGAAAAGGCCAGTGATACCGTGGTTCGCCCTAGCGGGGACTTGGCATAATATACTGCTGAACACAGCAACAGGGCAGTGAGAGTTGCCTTGGAAGCCCACAAATCTAAGGCTGGACAGGTAGCCATGTACGGAGCAGAGCTATCGAGGCAGGAGGCGAACAGGGATTCATTGTCGGCAGTAGAAAATACATTTCAGAAAAATTTTCTTGGGTTGCCTGATAGCACCCTGACAGTACCAATGTTGCTAGAGACCAGCATGCAGGGGATAGCACCATGTGCCGGATCTGCCAAGTTCTTTACTGGGTGCGTCTTTGGTCAAATGATAAACTTGTTAAAAATAGATCTCTTTAATGGATGTTTTGGCACAACAGGGGGGGGTGTGCAGTCAAAAAGTCGAAAACATTCTGTCGAAAAAAATAAGTCGAAAAAAAATATTGAATGTTATTTTTTTTATTATAAGTTTATTTTGGGTTCCGGGAGTTAAAAAAAAAGGGTAAAACACAAAAAGAAAATAAAAAGGGGGTTTTGGGGGGGACCGCCCCATTTCGAACAAAAATCAAATTTAAAACTAAAATTCGATTTTTTTTTCCAACTTTTTTTCTTTGACATTATGACTATCGACATAATGTCATTCGATTTTATCACTATAAACCACAAGGGGGTACATCACTTAAGTGGGATGTGCATGTTAGGAATTGTTTGACGGAATTGGATCTTGGTTCATAATGGAGCAACCCTACTGGAATCACCTCACAATCGAAGGGCACTGTAAAAGAAGCCGCCCTTACCAAAGCACACCAAGATGTTCGAGAAAACTCTTGGCTCAGCGCCTTTGGCACGATATAGCATTAAAACGAAGGCAGGGTGTGAGGAGTACTTGGACTATGTGACCCCAAAGCACTGTATATATAATTCCTTTTAGGTATTTTACCAACAGCCTCACTCAAACATAGTTGGTAGAATGCTGCATTGCCGATGTGTCCTCTGTGCAACAGTGCCACAGAGGATTTAAAACACTTTTTATTGTTATGACCAGTTTTGCTGCCATTGAGGAAGCAATTACCCAGACTTTTTTTGCTTTCGTGGCTGTAGAACCACAGAGGAGTCTATGAAGACGTGTTTAAATTCAACTGATACCCCTGCTATATTTGCTACCTGTAGATTCCTCAGATGGGCATGGTGTTTACGCTTAAAAATGTTACCGGAGGTCCCTTGCCAACTGTCTGGTTTTATTTTTAATTTTGTATCACAATGTCATTTTATGTGTTGTCTTTTAGCGATGTATGCATTTATGACAATTTTGTCGAAATAAAGCTAGCCAAATTGTATTAAAAATGGTGGATCATGAAGAAGTACCCTCTATCCTGACTGTGCATATGGGTATTTTGGGGGTGCCCCTAGAGTGGTTTCAATATTTCCTGCCTGCCACATTTTAAGCTTTCCAGCTACATCCCTTGAAGTTACACTCCCCTCACCCCCAACCCCACACCCACCAACCTGTATGCTATGGATTGACTCCTTTCGCACACTTTTTTCCAAACTATTTTCATGCAGCAAGTGCCTAGTTAAGTGGCAGATTTTATCCACCAGTGTTGCCGCTCTGCCCGAGGCATAGATGGCCTAACCCCATCTTAAATGTATTCACTCCAAAACAGTTTCTGAACCTATTCTGCTAAACACAATCTTGGTTAAACCTTTTAGTTGGTGATTGTGCAATATCTTATCAGCAAAGTGTGAACACATTATGGTTTCTTTAAAACCCTAAATTATCTAATAGTTCCATTTTGCGCACACAAAAAAAAAAACTCACTCCACTGGCTGCCTCAATACAAAATCTATCTGCTTATGAAGGTGAAGCCCTTTATTCCTGTTGGTTCCTTCCACTCGGTGGGTCAAGCATCTGTTTTATCCAACAATGGTGGGGGTAATGCACTATTGACTGCAGTCCCAAGGGCCACCTTTAGATCTCTAAAGGCTGTGTGCCATGTAGCAGCCAAACTTGTTTTTAGAGCCCAGAAATTTGATAGTCCACATATCCCGGCCCCCTTCACTGGCACTTTGTGGTCCGCATTTTGATTAGGTTTTGATGCCTTACCAATAGGTTGGTGTATTTACAGCACATCTTTCCGGGGGTAGACGACCTTCTAGTAAAGCAAAATAATTGCTCAAGTACCAAAGGTCCATTAAAGCAAATCTCAAAGAAAGGCATGTGCCTAATTCCAGGTTTCTGGAATGATTTACCTATATCCTTATTTTTGGCTCCTTCCCTCTTTGTTTGTTAATTCCAGTTAAGTATTTTAGTTTTATTAGCAAAATAATGTTTAATTCTGGTTGGTATTTTAATTGTTAAGGGTGTTTTTGTTCAACTGTGTTTGATTTATACACCTTAGCTTTGGGTTACAGATTGTGTTAGCAGTCTCGCTCCAGATAGGTAATGTACTTCTGATCATTTTGTATAATCACTGAATTTGACTGTTTTAATGATAATTGCACAGAGCCTCATATATAATTTTTTGATAAGATGCATGCTTTATATAAGGTTCCTAATGAAAATAATGAAAATAAAATTGATCCTCATCCCATTAACTATGGTTTGGATCTTTTAACTATGGTTTGGATCTTCCGAGAAGTTGTATATAGGTTTGCCAGAGTTTCTCATTATCTGACAGTAATGTTTAAGCACCTTGCAGGCCCAGTCCACACTCAAAACCTTAATGCTGGTGATAGGGCAAAGATGCAAAAGCCAGAACCTTGAACCTGCTGAGAGCCATTTAGCTGCTGCTTGCAAACAAAAGAGCCAGGCAAGCGTGACACCAACAGCTACCAGAGCTACTTTTTGACTGCTCTGGCCAACTGGTTGTATAGAAACCTTCTGATGGGACTTATACACACAGAATATTCGTCCCTTCTCCCCAAGGGTCTAGGGAGGTGAAGCCCTTCTGCAAGACCCTCCACCAAGAGCAAATCCCTGACATATGTCCTCGCTACCTATATGGGGACCAGATGGGTTGTAAAGGAGATCAAGCCTTTGTTTGTCAAACACCAGTGCTAAACCGGGATCAGATTCAATATAAAATTATCAGAAGTACATTACCTATCAGGAGCGAGACTGCTATAAGAACACTGACGTCTTTAGTTGGAGCAGGAGATTCCATGACACAAAGCTGAACCGCAGGGGAGGAGCTCTCAGCCCCCGAACCAAGAAGGAGAGAGCTAACACTGGGGGCTCTGCGAAGGCCACCACAACGAAAGGCAACCAAATGTCAGGCGGAGACAAACGCCGCCGACACAGGCATCAGCGACCCTTCCTAGTGGAAGCAAGGAACCAGGTACACATGCCACGCAGTTGAGGGCCTCAAGGGCGGAATCTAAACCCTGAATCCTATATGCCCATAAACAAGCAAAATGAAAACCGAAGAGTCCCGAGTGATACGGAACCAGTCACAAGTACAGAGAGTTAAGAGAATCAGATTTCCAACTCCCGAGAGGAGAAAGGGAAGCAGACCTTGGCTGAAAGTTACTAGGAAAACCCAAGGTGCTAGAGAGCCCGAAGATGGCCAACAGAAGGGTCGAGGGGTCCAGAGAGACTTAAGAGTTGATAATATGGAGAGAACAGAAACATTTCATTGAAAAGTGTAACGTCCACGATAAAGAGAAGTGGGAAGGCTCAAGTGAGCGAGGTGGATCACAAAATAAGTATTTGAAAGAGAAGTCAAATAAGTCTCTGGATGCAGGCAATGAAAGCTTTGGTGAATTTAATGAAAAAGGACTGAGTCACTTTGTGCCTTTTTTTCTGAGAGGAACATTTACTTGATCTGGATTTTTCTTTGTGAAGAACTGCTGTAGAAACTCAGGACAGAAGCAGTGTCCTGGGCTGGAACAATCAAAGGGTTCAGCTAGGAGGTGTAGACAAATCCCATGGCGGGAAATCTGATTGGTTTCTTTTCTCTATTGGTAAGGTCAGGAAGTTAGACAGGTTAGGACGGAGGACTGATTTTGGTCATTCTGACATTTCTGCAAGCACCTTAATTTCAGTTTTAGGAAGAGAATCCCCTTTTAACAGTAGGGCAAGTGAAGCGTTTTCTTTTTTTTTTTTTTTTAAATTGTATTTGGTTTATTCTCTTATTACAATTAGAAACAAACCTTTACAATTCAATACAAAATTACAATATTACATTCTTCACATTTCATTTTCCATTAAAACCATAAAACACCAAAAATTCTAGTCCGTCCTTCCCTATTCTTAGGTATGTCCAGGGTGGCCAGAGATCCAACAGCTCCCATTTTGGGAGCGATTACTTCCTCCTTTCCCTACCTGGACTTTTCCCCATAACTGGGGTTTCCCTTCTTTCTCTTTGGTTCTTTATAAAAAGTTGGCTCTATACCTGGATGTCATTCTCCTTTGGCTTTGAGAATTCTTGCATTTCATTCAAGTACCGCCCTTTTCACCCTGCCCTGGTGGTGATTTACCCTTCTCTAGGAGGTGTAGAGATCTCAATAGGTTTACCACCGCTGCTGTCAGCTGAACCTCCTGACCCGATATTCTGTACCACATGTTCTCCGATGTTAACCACTCAACCCTTTCTACAAATCTTCCTAGCTTTGTAAATATTCTATCCCATTTTCCTCCACATTCCATTAATAGATGTCTGAGGGACTGATTTAATGGCACTACACACCACTCACAATAGGTCATTACTTGCTCCCCCTGTTTCCGAATGTCTAATATTTCTACAGTTGGAAGAATATTCAGCCTGGCCGTAAGAAAGTTGCGTTTCTAATCTTTTCATCTGGGAATTTGTCTAGGTATCGTGTGAGTGAGCCTAGTTTTTTGTCTATAACCAGTAATGTATTCTGTGGAAGTGACGATCCTAGTTTCGCAGTAGTTTCTATCCAGTCCATTAGCTCCAACTCCTGGTGTTTGCTTTTATTTAAACAAACCAGAGCTGAATCATGTTCTCTGGTCAGAGCCTTCCTTCTAGTTCGCCAAACCACTTAGTTAAACACCAAGAGTTAAAGTACATCAAAATGCATCTAGACATTTAAACCTTATTGCATCATATACAGTGGTGGAATAGTTCTAGTTTTCTTCTCAGGTGGAAGTTAGATGTGCAATTGACTTATGTTCTAGCAACTCGCTCCCAAGTGGTCACTGTTGCTTACTGGCCGCCGATCACTGATTTATGGCTAGAATTAAAAAGCATGCTAGCTAGTGAGCCAGGCAAAACAAAAAATAAATGACACCAGCTTCCTTAAATATACCCACAAGAGGCAATCATTCCAGAGGGTTCAGGTGAGGAAAAAGTGTAAAGGCCTAGGGGTAAAAAAATTCCAGCTCTGAACAGGAATGTTTCACAGAGTGGTCTATGTAATTTAACAGTTATTGTTAATCCCCTGAAGACAAATTTCCACAAACGTGCTGTTTCTCACAATGTTATTTAATGTGAATGCAAGAATATAGTCTGCTTCATATGGCTGTCGTAAGAAATCAGCTTTGTTTAAAATAGTCATTTGGCATGGTTCCTATTCGTTATACACCCATTTCACAAGGGTTTGGGACCTGGCACGCATGGGAAATTTTACCACAGCGGGAAATATTTTCTTCAACTCACCACTGACAATGGGAGTTGGCTAAAGTTCTGTTTTATATGTTTTCACTACCCTTTTCAGGCAGGAACTTTGTTACCCTGCCCACACATTTTGTGTCAATGTTACTTAAAACAAAGTCCATGTGAGAAATATTTTGCACACAAATAAATAAAACACTGCTTTGTGAAAAAGTATAGCACTAAAAAGGTGGGAAGCAAGGCACATGAAAATGTAATGTCTTACCCATGGTCTCTCTCCAGTTGGGGCAAGTCTTAAGTCAAGACATAGAATTGTCCTATTCTATATTTATTTTGTCCCTATATGCAGTTTACATATAGCAAGTACCAGCAATCTTAAAATGATCCGGTACTGACGGGAGTCATCTCCTTTTTCTCACAAGGTACAGTAACAAATACATTGACCAGAACATATAAAAAAAAGTATCAAATTTCCCTAGCAGTACCTCCCGTATCAAATACAAACCTCTCACTTCAGGACGACAAATATATTTAAGTACATTTAAACAAGCAGCAATATTAGTTTCCGCCTGGATACCTTTGTGCAAAGCAGGGTTTGTTGGCCACCAGCAGGGGACTGCTAGGACTGATTGTGCAGATTGAAGATCTGGGCTTTCTCACCTCCAACTGATCACACAACAGGGTAGCATTGGCTAGTGATATTTGGCTCAATGCGCTTGGATTTTTGCCCCCTGACACTATGACATAACTAACCAGGAGCATCATTTCATAGAGGTCCAATTCTACTGCAAGACCTAAAGGGAGTATTACGCTTCAGTTACTTTTCTTCAACCTTTCAAAAACAAGTAAACTACATGTCCAGGGACAGTCTAGGTTCTTCGTAGTTTTGAACTTTTAGGACAGATGCAGTACCAACTGGTCATCCCTGTAAATCCTGCCCTATGATGGCACATCATGTCCTTTACCAGCCCTCCGTTTGCTGCTCTTTCAGTAGATCAATAGCTTGTTACTATTATTTAATATTTGAATTCATGATTTCACTAGGATATGCTTGCTTTGAAGGCAGATGGAGGACTAAAACACGGGTCGGGCTTTATCCAATTGGGATTTCATTGTTTTTTTGGGCACGCGTCTACGTATCATCACTCTCGGGTAGAGAGGCAGGGCGAGTGCGTACCAATAGTGCCATTGTAAAATCTCCATTCTGGAGCGAAGTATTAGACCAGCGATTCATAGTTCTGCAGGGACACCAGCTTATGTGAAGAATATCTTGTCTTTTTTCACACTGCTGCTCGATTTGTGAAGTTTCTCCAGTCCATGTGTTACATGGACAGCACTCCTCATTACATCCAGGAGAACCTCCAATCCTCCTTCTGGGCCCTTTGCTCTTACTGACCCATTTATTTATTTTTTATTTATGGTTCCCTTGCGCTTATACAGGAAGCAAATACTGTTTCAAAGGGCCCACAGGGCAATAGAGGGGACAGGAAATGTTAGACAATGTAATTACAACAACGTTAAATCATTAAATGCAACAAAATAAGGAGACAAAGGGGAGGGGAAACAAACCCAATATGCCTTATGAGTGTTCAGAACGTGCAAGTGCAGGGGGAGAGGGATATGGGCTAGGTGCTGTGGTGCTCATGGAGAGCAGCAGGTGAAGTCCTATGAAGAAAGTTAAGTGCAACCACCAGTGGTGGAGGGTGAGCTGAGGCACGTGCATAGACAGCAGCTGGGATAAGGTGTGGGAGGTCACGGCCCCGAGGATGCATAAGGGCCCTGCACACCAGTCAAACTACTGTGTGATTAGGAGGGGAGAGAGGGAGGGAGAGAAGGAAGCAGTAAAAAGGAAGGTCGAGGCTTTTTTGGAACTTAAGGAGGTTCTGCTCAAGATGAAGAGGGAAAGAGGCTGTTCCAAAGAAGGGAGCCCACTGAGGAAAGCGATAGACCACCTGCACTCGGTTTAGCAAACCGCTTCACACGCAAGGAGTTTGTGGCAGAGGGACGCAGGTGTCTGGAGGGGGAGGATTTGGTCGGAAAGAGTTGCAGATCCAGTGGTCCCCGGCCCAGACAGCCTTGTGGATGATGCAGAGGGATTCAAATTTAATCTGTGCTGCGATCGGGAGCCAGTGCAGACTTTGTGGGGCAGGAGAGATGCGGCCCCTGGGCGTAAGACCAAAAATAAGTCTCACTGCCCTATTCTGCATTAGCTGGAGGGGTCGCAGAGTGAACAAATGTAGTTTAAGGAGGCTCATTGGCAAGCACGCTATTCCAGATGCCTCCTCCACTTGCGCTCACAGCTTTTGCAGCCTGTGGTGTTAGGTTTTTGGTCACGCTAAGTAGTGATGAGGAACACCTCGGAAATGTAAAGTTAAGAGGGCAATGTGCCCTACGATTATCCATACAGTGATGAATAAGCATTTAAGCATTGCAGGAGGACTTTATCTACCTTAAGGATTGGGATTATCCAGACCAAGCCCCAACATGGATTTTTAATTGGGTACATGGTGACTTGGAAAACAAAACAGGAAGACCTGCTGTCTCTCACCAGTCATTAGGCTCATCCAAGATCCTTTGGATTAATTGAAGGACCACTATAGCCACCCTGCCGGATAGTGAGGCTAAATGCACAGGAAGCTTACCTAAAAGGTCTTGAATCACAGAAATAAACATTCAATCTCTTGCCAAGTGTTTGGAGCAGGAGGGAGAATGCCTGCCACAGAGGTCACCCTCTTCTACTTCATAGGGCCTTGTAATATATGGAAAGATGCCCCTTCTTGAGTTCTTTGTGAAATTTCTGCTTTTGGAAGGCCACACATAACCAAAGACTGATTTATTTTGGTCGATTGTGTGCAGCCCTCCAAAAGCCGTAAAAGCACGTCTGCAGGTTTTATTTGAATTTGGGGAGGGGGCGAGGGTGGTTCAGTCCCCCGGACCAGCCTTTCCTCTTTGCGCCCCCACTCAACACACCACTTGCACAAACACAACCAGTTCCTTTGCCCGACCCTCGCCCTTCACAAACATTACTTTCACATAGACAGCAACTCACTCACCTGCCACTCCAGTGACAACTCCTCTGGGTCTCGCCGTGCCGGTCAACCCCTGCACGCACCTGCGTGAGTTAATCCAATTTAGAAAGACCGCACAGACATTCTTTGATTATTATTATTTTTTTAAACAATGTTTTCACTTAAACCCCCTTCTTGAGCCTTATTCCACCTTTGATGAGCTGAAAGCAGATAAATGGCATGAGGTACAGTGGCCAGCCACTTGACCTCTGCTCCAGCGGTGATGCTGCAGGGGCCACAGCTCTTCTGCTGCATTAGGCGATTTGGGCACCAGTTCATCAGATGGAGTGTATCAGGACTACTAGCCTAGGAAGGAAAACGGATGCAAGTCCAAAGACCTGCCTAGACTGACTCCCAAAGATGAAGTGGGTGTTATGACATTGTTGACCCAGACAACCAGATACACAGTAGACGCCCCCGCCACGAGTGGCAGAATATATGAAAGAAAGATTGCGTATGCTGATCAAGTGGAGAGGTGCAGCTCAAGCATGGTGCCAAGAGCCCTACACAGGCACTGGATGTTACGCTCACCTGGTATCCACAGTGACGCCACCCTGTTAGGCAGAAACCTGTGCAGTTCCCTCTGGGACCAGTGCAAAAGATTTAGGACTACAGGTGTTTGGCAGTAAACCGACTTGGTAGCAGTCTGTACCACACAGATTCACTTTGTAGCTGTGGCTGAGCAGTCAGACTTCCCTCAAGAAGAGTTAGGCAGTATGCAGAGTATTCACAATAGGTCAAGAGAACACAGTAGAACAAGTAAACGTTGACCAGGGCTTGGTGTAAAAGAGATGATGATTTATTTAAAACCACATCTAGAAAAACACACAGGCACTAATAGTAAGCAATTCAAAAACACGGTCACTAAAAGATATACACTCCCTTAAAAGAATATTAGACAAGTCTTAAGCAAAGCCCCACAAATTTTCAGACAGCGGTGAGCGCTTAACTTAGATGGCACTCTAATAATCCGTTTTAAAAAGGGAGAGAAGAGCAGAGACAAGTTGAAACAGATCACAACACTTTTATCAGAACATAACGAGAGGAAGGCAAAGTAAAACCGTGAAGTTAGAGCTCAATAGGCTGGATCCACTTTAAGAGGATCAAAACTAAATGTGTCCACGGTCACACGGTTGCAGTGTACAAAAGTCTTGTAACGGTTCAAAAAGGAGTTGGACCAAAGAAAGGGACCAGTTAGAGGGTCAAGGCGGCCAGCCCAGTCCAGAAGGTTAAGGAGTTATTATTACCTTGTAGCAATCTTTAGAAAGGGAGGCCTAGCGGACACGGTACCTTAAAGTGGTGAGAACGCTCCAGCGGGGGCAGTTGTTCCTGGCAGCGGGTGCAAGTCGGTGCTTCATCCGGGGGAGGAGAGGATCTCGTCGTGGAGGAAGACAGGAGTCCGTTGCACTGCCAGGGAAGAAACCAGCCGCAGAGTTTCCCAGGTACAAGGAGCGGTCCCGTGATTCGCGGTTCAGTGGCGAGTGGCTATCCGGCTGCCGGGGTGCTTGGCACGGGCAGTTCGACTACAAACCAGGCTGGGGTGCGAAGAAAGAAAGGACAACTGGTTGTGCCCACCAGTCAGGGGAAGAAGCCTCTCCAGCCGGGAGATCTTCTCTGTCGTCGGGAAGTGGTGAGTCGGTTCTGCAGGGTTCCACCGGTGGCGTCGTCATGGTAGGTCGGCTCAGCTTCTCCCTCGTCGGATTCTCAGGTCCTGTGGCGATTTCTGAAGTTCCAGTCCCCAAAGCCCTGCTTTTATGCAGAAAACCCCCCATTCACTCAGCCTAGCTGTCACTCAAACATGCTAAGTGGTGAGCTGGCCGGCTCACCACTTGGGCCAATCACACAAGAGTGCGACCTGAGTTACCAGGGTAACTCGGTCCAGGGTGCCTAAACACCCTCCCACACCCCCTGTGGTACCCAGACAGAGTGGCACCACTTTTGGAGGCTTCTGTGGAGAAGCCTGCCAAAAAGTGGAACAAAGGGCTCGACTTGGGTTGGAGTCACAGAAGAGAACACAAACGCCATTTTAGAATCGAGTCCTGGCAAAAAATACCAACCAGCGAATTAATATTAAATAAACCGGCGGTATGTTCGAGGCTGAGAATTAAATAATTAAAGTTGGTAGCCTCGAACAATGGGAAAATCCCATAGGGATATATTCGCGGTCGAATATAAAAAGTAGTATCCAATGCCACCAGCCAAAACTCGATCAGGGGGGACGGAGACGTTCCCCCTCGACTAACAGACCCCGCGGCAATCAAATTGCCCCGACCAGTACATCCACAATATGATGGTTTGTACTGGTTTCTGTTCATAATTTGGGACTAGTAAAGCCAATGGTGACTTTACATGCCCTGTGAGACAGTAGTCAGTCCCAGGGTATGGAGTCTATGGTGGGGTGTCACTATGACACCCCTGTGTCACTGCACGGAGGGTGCTGTGTAACACACATAGTAAAAAACACATCAGACCCTATGGAGTAAAGGACCCCATAGCCCATAAAACACATTAACAGTCAAAGGAACACCATAAATCATGTCCAAGAGTGGGAGAAAAAGAGTCTCACTCTTGGCAGGAGAAAAAAACAAACTCCAGAAATCCAGCAAAGCTGCTGGGGGACTCACTAGGTTAGGAAATTCAGCCTAAAGAAAGAATTCTCCCTAACACCCAGCCGGGTTGCTCGCTGGTATACTTCTCAGCTTTGCCCTGATGTGGTCTGCGGGGAAGGTTCTGCCTGAAAATTCAGGGAGACTGTGTTCAAGACTGACCAACTGGGGTAAGTATCCTCCCTCCACCCCCGTATGCTTTCAGTCCCTCTGGCGCCCTCTCCTCACCTTGTGGTAGAATATGGCATGCTCTCGATCCTGCCTTCTTTGCAGGGGTGCGTTGTCTTTCATGGGCGAGTGTGATCCAGTTACTTCACTGACGCCGGCCCGTTTGATATTGTTCAGGTAGGTCTTATTGCTGTTCTTTAGTTTTGTTGCTATCCTGCATGCCTTTCTTGGTTTAAAATGTCTCTTTTTTCTCCCTTAGGTATGCGGAGCTTCAGCGCGGCGAACTGGCTTGGTTGAGCCCTGCTGGTAAATGATGGCGCATTAAGAGCGCTATGATGCGGTAAGTAAGCGCTATGCGCAGCGCTGCAAAGTCTTGCCTTTGCTAACCTGTGTTTTCCTTCCTTGTAGGTCGCAGTGTTCTTCAGCGCGAGTGGAATGTCCGGAGTGGTGCCAGCCGAGAGGCGACCAGCCAGGTAAGCCTTCTGAGCAGTTCGTAATTTGTAAATGTGTCTACATCTTTCTTTAATGTTGCCTCCATCTTCCTCTTTCAGGTCGTTCTGTCCAGGAGGCCTGCAGATTCGAGGAAGCTGTTCTCAGTACCTGCGAGTGTTTAAAGATAAAGACTGCAGGTATGATGCTGCTGCTAATGATGTTCCTTTTGTCTCCTTGCAGGTTTTGCTTCTCCGAGGTTCTAGGGAATAGCTGGACACAGTGAGCGTCACGTTGCAAGCTGCAAAGTAACGTGAAGCATGTTCTGCAGTCAGGGTGTGGTTTACATAGCCCAGGTAAAGTAGTACCAGGGAAAGTAGTTCCAGGCCTGCCACACCCAAAACACTAGACCGCATAGCTTGGTTCTTAGGGAACCAAGCTATGTGGATGCCTCCATGTTGGCTGACAATACAATAAAGTAGTTCCCAAGCACAATGTTGTTCATGGTGTATGAGCCTGGCGCCGACTGGCACCATGAGGGCTTTCGAAGAGGATGCCAGGCTCTAGAGGCCAGAGTCCTGACTCCACCTGGCCAATGGGTTTGCCAGAGGGGGTTTTGGGCGAGGGTCGTGACACTGGATAGAAAAGATTGTGAGACTCCAGGCTTGGGCCTGCGTACGTTGACTCATCACCAAGGAACACAAATGTCCAAAGGAGGACATTGATTTCTCATGGTGGCTACACCAGTTCAAACTTTTACATGTGTCCAGACCCATTGCTAAAATCATGTACCCGGCCAAAAGGCCCAAAAGGTATAGGGGAAACAAGTGGACCCAACAATGCTGGTTGTTTGTGCGCAGAGCGCAGCACACCTACTAGGGAATGCCTACTATACAATCGCTACTGAGGCGACAAAGCCTCTTGATGAATATAGACCCTAAACTGGGAGACCTAGCTTTGTTCGAGACAAGCCCAATTGTACAGGGACTCCTTTTCAAGGATCTTCTGCAAAGAATGGGACAAATGCCACTCTGAACAGTCTCCAAAAATAGCATTTTCCCCAAGGGTTTGTGGTAGGGACTGTTCATGTAGCCAACCATTACCAAGGATGACAACTAAAAGGTTACAGGTGGATAGAGGTATCCCACAATAGTGCAACAGTCATCTGCAGGAAACCTTCCTGTTAGGCCACAATCAATAAATCAGCCAGATCTGTTTGAGCAGATGCTTTGGTTATCAAATGTTTTCAATCATTTTTCTGAAACTGAAATTGTATTGAACTTTAACAAGCAATACAGTACATCATAAAACGGTCAAAGCTCTAAAAGTCATGGGTACAAATAGAGATGATAAAATACACAGTTCATCAGATAAAAATACAAGTGTGAATTTCTAGGCAAATTCTGCGTGCAGTGGGTGATCGAGAGGGCTCTGGGAGATCCTTTATGATATACCATAGTCACTTGCCACTATATTCGTAGACTGTTTGGTAGATTAAAACCATTCAGCAGAACTCTGATATTCCTCCAACAGGCGTGAATCACCGCCCAGGCAAATTTACTCCACATTGACAGATCACATTAATAGTTTGTGATGGGTGGCTGGGAAATCTTTTGGTTTAATGAAATAGTTAACATTTCACTGGATTGTTTTCTTGAGGGTTTATGAAATCTTATCCGTAGTAAGCACTCCCTAAACATTGGACTAGCATTCCGATATAGGGAGTCAAAAGAGAAATCCAATGGTGAGACAGACTGCCCCAACAACTCGGCTGTTATTTTGGTAGATTGCCCCTAAGCCTTCAACCTCTTTTGTGTCAACATCCTCCAGGAGTAAGATGGGTGATATAAAGGAAGAACCACTATGGATAGGTTTTTTTATGGGCCCGATCATCGCACCATAAAGGTTATTTATTTATTGTTAGCTTGTTATGTGCTTAAACAGCAAGTAAAATACTGTTTCAAAGCACCCACAGGGCAAAGGGAGGGAACAAGGGAGTGAAACAAAAAAAATATTTAAAAGCAGTGGAGGGAAAAGGGATGAAAGGACGAACCTACTATGCCTTGTGAGTATTCAGAACGTGAAAGTGCAACAAAGAAGAGGGTAGAGGGGGTAAGTGCTGGGGTGTCTGGGGTCATGGGTGAGCCACAGATGAAGTGCATAATATGGTATAGTGAGTGCTGCATGGCCAAAGCCGCATTGGGTGTAAGTGCCAACCTCCAGGGCGGAAAGTGTGCTAAAGCAAGTGCGGAAGGTAGACAGGAGCTGGGGTGATTGGGTATAGTAGATCAGAGGCACGAGGATGCATAAGGACCCAGGACACCAATCCGAGAAACTGAGATTAGCAGAGGAAAGGAGAAGGGAAGGAGGAGGTAAAGAGGAAAGTCTTGAGGATTTTCCGAAATTTAAGAAAGTCATGCTCAAGGCGTAGTGGGAGGGGGAGGCTGTTCCATAAGAGGGAGCCACCTGAGGAAAGCTATCTATCACCAACCCTCCGTTTAGCAAAGCGCTTTACACACAGTTTGTGCCAAATGAACATAGTGGTCTAGAGAGAGAGTATTTTAATAAGATAAAGTGGAATATAGTGTGGCCCCCCCGGACCCAGACAGCCTTGTGGATGATGCAGAGGGATTTGAATTTAATCAGGGGGGCAACCGAGAGCCAGTGAAGACTTTTTAGGGCAGGAGAGGTGCGGTCCCTGGGCCTAGGCTAAGGATAGGTCTTGCTGCCCTATTCTGGATTAGATGGAGGTTGCAGAGTGGAAGATAGATAGATTCAGGAGGAGACTATTGCAATAGTCAAGCCTAGCGAGAACAAGGGCTCGGGTAACAATGAGCCTCTGGGGGAAGGTGAGAAAAGGGAGAATTCCTTTGAGAAGTAAGAGCTGAAAGTTGGACTTGCAATGTCCTGAGTGTGAGGGACGAAGGAGAGAGCGCAAGGAGTCGAAGAGGACTCCAAGGTTTCTTGCTTCAGAAGAAAGAGGCAAGCCCAAGGAGGAAGACCAGAGTGAAGGGAAGAAGGAGGGAGCAGAGTTCTCAATGGGAAGGATCACAATTTTACAGGCGTCGAGGCAGAGATTGTTGGAAGTGCACCAGGACTGGATGGCAGATAGGCAGTCAGGGATGATGGAAGGTGCAAGAGGATCAGCATGATGTTTCAAAAAGAGCCGTGTACCGTCTGTATAACACTGGAAGTTGGAGGAAAAGGAGAGGATGCGTGCAAGCTGAGCAATGTAGATGTTAAAGAGCCAAGGGGAGAGGATAGAGTCCCAAGGGACACCACAGGTGGAGAAGGAAGTAGGAGAGGAAAAGGTACCCAGGATGACTTGGGAAGAGCGGTCAGTTAGTAAGCATGTCAGCCACTCCAGTGCCCGTTCCGAGAGGGTATTGTGGACCGTTTGTATAAAGGATGGAATGGTTGACCGTATCGAAGGCAGAGAAGAGGTCAAGAAGGATGCATGCATTTCTTCAAGGCTGTTCACAAGAGCAGTTTCCGTGCTTCTGGATGCTCGGAATCCAGTTTAATGAATGTGGAGACCACCAACAAGTTTGGTGTGAGAGAGGAGTTGGGGCAATGCCAGCTTCTCCAGCAGCTTCCCCAGGAAGGGGGTGATGGAAATAGGCCGGTAGTTGGCAGGACAGGTAGGGTCTGCTGAAGGTTCTTTCAGGAGGGGGTGCAAAAGGGAGTGCTTGAGGAGGGGAAGATCCAGTGGCAAAAGAGGAGCCAATGTTACCCTTGATAGTTCTAGGTGAGCAAGCAGAAACCCAGTCAGAAGAGACCTTCTTGGAGCGGACAACTCTGGTAACTTCTTCAGGTGTGACAGGTGAGAAGTAGGAGAGGGAATAAGGAAGAGGGTGAGGGTGCAAGGGAAGCAGGGGGTGTGGGATGGGTTGGGAGGGTGAGTAACAAGGGTGTTCAGGATATCCTGAATTTTGGTGGGGAAGTGAGTGGCCAGTGCTTTGCAGAGGGCCTGGGAAGGAGAAGGGGAGGAGGAGCCTGCGGAAGGGTTGGCTAGTTCCCTGCAGATCTTGAGATGTTCAGCCATGTTGTTGGAAGCACCGGAAACCTGTGTCTGTACGTGGGTTTTTTTCTTGGCATGGATGGAGAGTCTGTATTGCCTCTGGAGCTGGCAGCAGGCCAATTTGTCAGAGGATGAGCCTGAGGTTTGCCACATCCGTTCTGCCGCCCTGCACTTTAGTTGCAGGGCCGCAAGGTCAGAGTCGTACCAGGTGTTACACTTAGAGGCAGGTTTCAGGCAAATCCTCATGACTGGGGCAAGAATGTCAAGAGTATTGGTGATGGACAAGTGGAGATTGCTGAGCGCAGAGTCAAAGGTAGAGTCTGGTGTAGGGGGTGAGGTAGATGAAGGTGGAAGCGAAGGCAGCAGCTGACACTCGTTTCATCAGGCGGATGTAGGTGAATGAGGTTGGCAGGGCTTTTGGGGAAGCGGTCAGAGGGCCAAAGAGATCCAGGTTGGAGGATCGGAGAGAATGATCTGACTAGGAGATATGGGTGACAGGTCGGAGTGTATGTAGGCGTCCAGAGTGTCAGCCGAGTGGGTTGGACCTGAAGGGAGAATGGAGAGGGATAGAGAGGTGCACAGATTGATGGAGTGTATGCTGAGCCAGGGGAGTCCGGTTGGATATTGAAATCGCCCAAGAGGAGGAAGTCGGAGGTGGGTGGAGGTGGATGGAAGTAAAGAAGAACAGAAATCAGCCCATTCAGAGAACAGGGTGGTGGCGTCTGGATGCAGGTAAATGGTAGCAATGGTCAGGGTGGAGATGGGAGAGATGACCAACTTGCATACCAGGCTCTCAAAAGAAGAGTAGAGCTGGGTGGGTAGGATGGAAGCAGGAACCCACTCAGGAGAGATTAAGGCAACCCCACCACAAGTGCTGTGAGGTCGAGGCTTGGAGATGATCTCGAAGCAGTCAGGGAGGAGGGAGTCAAAAGCAGTGACTGAGCTGGCATTGAATCAAGTCTCGGTAAGAGCGAAAAAGTCGAGGTCAATGTCTTAAAGAAGGAGGCAGATATCAGCAGAGTGACTGTTGGTTGAGCGGGTGTTAAGAGTCGCCAGATAGAGGAGGTCTCTGCCTTTGAAGTTTTCGGAGGTCGGGTACAGGGATGTGGTATAACAGTCAGAGCAGGAGGGATAGAGAGAGTAGTAGGGGGAGGTGAAGGAGAAGGAAGTAAATGAGGGACAGCACGATCCAGTCAAAGAAGGAGGTTGGGCTGAGGATCCTGAACCAGGATAGTGCCTGTGTGATAGACATTAACGAAGCAACATGAAGATGAGAAGCCGGCCAATAGGACTTCATAACGTGGTGCCACCATTATTGGGAGATGATGTGGAAGGAGAGCGAGTAGGGAGGAGATAGGGGGGGGGGGTCCAAAGATCTGGAGAGGGCACACTGAAGAGGATATCAGTGAACACCGCTCTGGAGGTAGTGCTGACCTAGGTGTCTGCAATGGGAAGGCCAGGGTTTGCACTCAAGATATCATTTTGTGCTTTTTCCTGCCAGACTTCGTGAGGGGGGGGGGGGGGGAGTAGGTGATAGTGTAGCAGTTAGAGAGGATGGGTGAGATGGAGAGAGCCATAGGGGTGGAAGAGGTTAGTCGAGGAATGAAGAAGAGTAGCTACATGGCACAGTTCTAGCTAAACTCACCAGGAGGTGCAGTAGAGGTATTCACAAAGGCAGAAATGCAATCCAGAAAGGCAAGAGAATTTCAAGAGATCAGAAGAGCACAGATATAAAATTACACACAGCTAAATGATTTCTTTTTTTTTTTTTTAATGGGCACAAAAGCAATGAGAGAGGATTTAGGATAGTTGCGGCAAGGAAGGCAGAGTAAGGAAGGCCACTCTAAATGGTTCAGCAAGATTAGTGGAGGAGGCAATGGAAGAGTTCAGCCATCACTCACTTGCAGATCAGCAGGGGGCGTAGATGGTCAAAGATTAAAAAACATGGGGTAGCAGTAACTAGTCCGGAGGCAGAGTCATTGTGTGTGGGGAGGGTAAAAGCCCCCCCCGCCCCAGGCCCTCCTTGGCCCGGACAGGCAGAGACAGGGCCTAGCAGTAGGCCTTTGCTGGAGGGGACGGCTTTTGCCATCTCTTTCTGCTCTTCTCATCCGAACGCGAGGTCCTCCTCCTGACCTTGCAATCCTTCATTCAATGTTGCGCACTGCCCGCGCAGCTGCCGATCTTCCTTTTGCCAAGGTGGGTGCACTCGTGAGACCTCTGCACCTCCATCTGATTGTTGCTGAATTTTAAAAATGTGACTGGCATCTCATTTGGAAAAAAAAAGAAAAAGCAGAACTAGCGTGTGCATTTGTTTTTATTCTGCTGCGCATGAAGATCGCGTCGTTTTTGTCAATGGTATGTGCACCTTATCTGGCTGTTTGCCTAAAATAATCATCAGAGTATCATTTGGGTGCATGCATTGAGCCCTTGAACTCGGCTCCTCTCAAGATAGCCGACACCTTTGTTCCTGCCTTGGACTCATTCTATGGAGGTGCCCTTGATTGGGTTATGTGTGCCTCTTAACTACCAATAGGGGACTGGCAGGTTGTAGCTGGCCCCCTTACCAAAGACCCACTTCTAGGGCCCCCGTCATCACCCTGTCCGCTACATGATTCCACTACCGCAACCAGACCCTCCCTGGGGCGGCCAGCTCACTCAGTTATAATACTGGACTACCAAGACTCTTAATTCCACCTCCATATGCTAGTTCCCTCCTTCTGTTTCCCTTCCTCTTCCCTCCTTGATCCTTCACTTTCCCCTCTGCCTGTTCCAACTGGTCTCCTTTTTCTGCTCTCTAATGCTCCTGTTTCAGCACTCATCTCTAATTCACACCTCATTTCTTTTGTGCCTTAGCACTCTGCCATTGAAAGTCAAATTTGGGTGTGTTTTCTTTAAAAAGTCAATTTTGGGTTTGTCCGGGAAAGTCAAACTTGGGTGTGTTTTTGATAGTCAATATTTGAGTGCGTTTTTGAAAGTCTATTTTGGATGTGTTTTTCATTTAATTTCTGGCCCTCAAGTGTAACCTGTTAGCCCAGTGACTGTTCCTTTACCACTGTATTTGCATATCTCTCCTACTGCCTCCTCTGTCCATCTGCCCATAGCGTTATCTTTCTCTCTAATGTACATCAACTGCTTCTCTATCAACTATCCTTCACTCCTCACTAAGTCTGGTAAGACATCATTTTAAAAGGCTATCTTGGCCTCCAACCCAGGTCTCCCCATTGCCGATACCTATTCCAGTGCCACTACCAGACAAACCCTCACTGACACATCCTTTGTTGTTCCTTCGCCAGTTCTATGGACATGTCATATGATCTCTGTGCTCTGTCCTGTCTCCTCCTCTGCCATTAACGGTGGCACCCGCTGGGATGTCCTCATGGATTCATTTGACTCCTCCAGAGTCATCATTAATGTCTATCTAAATGGCACTGTCATGGTGCAAGGCCTTCAGGCCAATTCTCTCCTCTTTGATAGGCGGTTTGCTCGCCTCATCAACTTGCTCTCATCTCTAGCTGTCCCCTACTCTCCTCCCTTGGCTACCTTGCCCTTTTTTCCGTCCTCCTCTGCCCCATCTCAAGCTCCCTCCAAACCTCTGCAGTGCGTACCTCTTATTTGTAGGTCTTTCAGGCTGGCAACTTTCTTCATCTTTCCACTCTCAACTCTCGCTCTGCTGTCAAACACCCCTCTGACATCTTCAGGGCTAGCTCGGTCACAAGCTTTGACACTCCCTGACGGCTACAAGATCCTCTCCGCTCTCAGATCCAACCGGCTGGGAGGGGGTGCAGCTCTGATCTTCCCTGGGTGGATTACTGCCACCATCATCTCCACTCAGACTTACTCCTCTTTCGAATGCCTTGTCTGCAGGCTCTCTCTCGCTCTCCTAGCCACTCCCTTACTGTTTCTACTCTTTAACGCCCCCCTGGTCAAATTACCTCTTTTGTCGCTGAGTGGGCAAACTTATCCTCCTCCCTCCTGGCCTCAACCACTCAGCTCCTCCTCCTTGGTGACATCAACATCCATCTTGATTCTCCCTGTTCCTCATCTGCGCTCTTTCGCAACCTCTGCGATTCGCTCTCCCGCTCTAGCCTCCTCTCCGGCCCGACTCACTCTGCTGGTCACACACTTGATGTCATGATCTCTTCTGGCCTTCCCCCTCACCACTCCTCTCTCCTGGAGTGATCACTGCCTCCTCTCATCTTTCCATCTACCCCCTTCAAGCCAAGCCTACCCCCAAGATTACCACCCACCTTCTCGGACATCCAGCCTATGAAGCATGAGTCAGTTGAGGCTTTCGCTTACGCCTTCTCCCCCCACCACCCCTGCAGACTCAAACCCAGACAGCCATGTCCCTGCTTTACTCCTCTATTCCTGCTACTCTTGATGCTCTTGCCCCTGTCATGAGCATCCGCTTCAAGTGCAAAGCCAAATGCAATTCTTGGTATGACTCAGATCTAGTTACACTTCAACGTAAGTGTAGGATGGCTGAGAAAAAATGGAAGGCGTCTTGCTCATCCTCTAACAAACTGGCCTGCCTCCTGCCTGCTCCAAAGGTAATACAGACTCTGTCCGCACCAAGAAGAGATTCCACATTCAAGCCTGTGTCTCTGCGGCATCCAACAACTCGGCCAAACTCTTAAAAATCTGTAAGGAGCTGGCCAATCCTGCTGCAGTCTCCACCCCTCCCCTCCCAGGCTCTTTGCAATGCTCTTGCCTCTCACTTTATCTCTTGTTTACCCTCTCCTCCTCTCCCCCTCCACTCTCCTTCTCTGCTTACTGACCCTCCTTCAGCTACTCCCGCACACTCTCCTCCTTTCCTCCCCCAACGAGGTCGCTAGACAAGTCCGATCTATGAAAGCCTCATCAAAACAGGTCCATCCCTGTTCCTCAAAACCATTAAGGACCACATCGATACCCTCGCTCTGGCCCTTGCTGATTTCTGCAACCTCTCCTTTGCCTCTGGATCATTCCCCTCCCCTCTGAAGCACTCCCTTGTGCATCCTCGCCTCAAGAAACCCACAGCTGATGTCTTGTCCAGCTAACTATTGCCCAATTTCCATTACCACCTTTTAGGGTAAAAGCCTGGAAAAACTGGCCAGCTCAGCTTAACCTGCATTCTGATTCCTTTTAGCTCTCTCCAGGACCACCAATCTTGCTTCAGAGCTACCAAAAGCATGGAAAATTCTCTCCTGAACATCCGGGAAGACCTGCTCTCCAACCTTGACTCTAACATTTCATCTGTCCGCATCCTACTTGATCTCGCCTCTGCTTTTGGCACGGTCAATCGTAACACCCTGCTCAACAGTCTCTGTGACAACCTGGGTATCACGGATCAGGCTCTGGCTTCGCTGACATCTTTCCTCTCTGATCGAACCTCCCAGGTACAACTTGGGTCTTTCCCATCTTCCATCTCCCTTTCTACCTGTGGTGTTCCCCATGGGTCTAAACTCTCGCTCTGGCTTTTCAACCAATACCTGGCAACTCTCGCCTACTCCACTTCCATTTTCTGCTCACATTTTCAGTGCTATCCTGATGACACCCAACTCATTTCCTTCTCTCATCTCCGATTGCCTAATCGCCATTCAAAATGTGTGTGTTGCCAATGATCTTTGTCTAAATGCCAACAAGATTGAGATCCTTCTTATTGGTACACCTTCCACATCCTTTCCCCTCACTCTCTGGCCAGCCTCCCTTGGCCCTCCTCCTACCCCCCACCTGCAAGGCTAAGAACTCTGGGGGTCATCTTTGACTCTACACTTTCCTTCTCCTCACACATCTGACGTCACTAAAAAGAAACGTGCTGAGGGTAGAGCTCCATCTTCGGCGGGGGCCTCCCTTTGGAACAGCCTCCCTGACAACTTGAAACTTGAGGAGAACCATTTCTGGTTCCGGAAGCAACTCAAGACCTTCCTCTTTGCTTCTGCCTTTTACCCTCTTCTCCCCTGCTGATCAGTTTTCCCTATTGGCATTAAGAACCTGGCCACCCTCTGTCCTTCGGGTCCAAGTACCTGCTCAGCCTGCCACCCTCCTGCACTACCTCCGGGCCATCACTTGCACGGAGGTCTGTATCTGTACCCATGCAGTCCCCCACCCGCCTTTCTTCTGCACTTATCAGATATACCCTATCTGAATAACCTAGCATTTGCCACTTGCTGTGCTGCACTGCCATTATCACCTTCATTTATTATACTCTTCTCTCCTCGGTTCCACACTTTCCACTTCTCCCCCCTTCCATGCACTTTCCCCCTTTTCCCTTTCCAGTGTACTTGCGCGTTCGCAATGTCACTGGGACTAGTAAGATAGTTGTTTTCGTTCTCCCGTTTCCCCTCCCTGTGCCTGGTTGCGCTCTGAAACACTTGTGTACGAGCGCGATATAAATAAAATATCATATCATATCATATATCCTACCAGCACCTCTCATTTGGGTGTTGTAGGGAGAAAGACAACCAATCACTGTGGGGGCAGCAAGTGTTGTCAGGATCAAGAAGAACAAGGTGGTGGATTGCACATTCCCACAAAGGAAGGGAATGGCCCTTCATTGAATGCAACACAAAGCTAGCGCTATGTTTTTAGACAATAGCGCAGCTTCTGGTGCATTTTTGAGTGTGATGTACGCTTGCCAGTAAATAAAATGCTTTTTTCTTTTTTGCACCCCTCCAGCCAGCAACTAAGCCCCACAGGGCCTACCTTCAATAAACAATGCAGCAAATTGCTGCTCCTGCTGCTCTCGGTGCACCATGGAGGTGGTGCCAGCTCGAGGCTTCTCCTGCCTCCTCCGATGGAAAGGGAAGTGCACACCACAGACCCAGAGCCTAGCTGTGAGCCTTTGCTAGAGGGGGTGGCTTTCGCCTGCCGGCACCACTCATTGGGTGTTATAGAGAGAAACGGAACCAATCACTGTGGGGGCAGCAAGTGCTGTCAGAATGAAGAAGAACAAGGTTATGGATTGCAGATTCACACAAAGTAAGGTAACAGCCCTTCATTAAATGCCATACAATGCTACAGCTAGGTTTTTAGACAATAGCGTGAATCCTGGTGCATTTCCGAGCGTGATGCACACTAGCCAGTAAATAAAATGATGTTTTTCTTTTTAGCATCCGCCAGCCAGCAACTAAGCCCCACGGTGCCTACCGTCAATAAAAAATGCAGTAGAGCGCTAGTCCTGCTGCTCACGGTGCACCAGGGAGGTGGTGCCAGCTAGAGGCTTCCCCTCCTGCCTCCTACCTAGAATATTCTTATATTGTGCCAAACAGCCATAGCCTCAAGGCGTTCACAAGACAAATACAACAGGAAACCAAATCATTAGTCAGCATGATGGATCCATGTCAGAAGAGTGAGGGGGAGGACCAGCCCATATCAATCAAGCCCCTCCGATTGAAAACCACACAACATTATATGTCATCTGATGGAGCCCCACCAGAATAGGTTGCACCATTGCAATATATCCTACTACCATTCAAAACACTTAAGGGAGTAAATCCTGTTTGCTTCATTTCCTTCATTAAAGTCTTATTGGTGTGGTCTTGTCACCATTACTCGAGTGGCAGAATTGCCAGCCAATGCATTTCGGACACAGCGCCCATCATCAGGGCTGAGTCTGTCAATTGAGGAAAAGTATTTCTAGTGAACACACCTTAAACTGTACTTTCTCAAGTGTCTAGGAACAATACATACAAGCAGGAACTTGTCTTATTAGAGAAGTCCTCAGTCTTTTCTCAAGAGTCTAGTGGAGTAATTCTCCATACAACATTGCCACCATAATTGCTATGAGGGAATGCTTCTCTCCAACAAAAGGGAATAGCAGCCAGGAACATTTTAGATTTGCTGATCCAACCATTCTAACCTTGCCCTCTTTCAGTAACATGCATTTGTCCGCTTTGACCGAACATTTGGGAATCAACAGCTTATTTGTTGTTTTGTCCCTTTTCTACTCAACTCTGCAGTAGGCCATTTTGGTGATTTAGGGGTGAATGTCAAAGACCGAATTGGCATGTCCATACCTCATCTTTGCGACTTGGAATCTGCTCATCGTACTGGCGCCCTTGACTCACCATTTCTTGCTTAACAGAAGCTCCTTGCCAAAACATTTTCCATTTATAGCTAGTGCGAGAGAGGGTTTCCCCCGCACATTTGAAGGGTGTTGGCCTATGTACCAGTCCCCTCAGCCTACAAGATTACATTACATGGCACAAGACTAGTTGCATTGTTTTAATTACTAACAAATGTTCCATTATGTTTAGCTTTGGCAATTGGATACAAAAATACAGCAAACCCAACACAAACCACAATCTTATTTCAAACAGGCAACACAAGAGTTACAAATCACTTATAGTGCTCAATTACTGGAGAGCTGACAGATCTTAGACTGCAACTTCGTGGCAAAGGTTACAAAGCACAGAATCATCCACAGCAGCACTCTACAGATGATTTCTTCGCCGTGAGGCGTGCACGGGCAATAACAGACAAGCACAGATTTAAAACAGCCATATCTTATTACTCACCGCCACTTAGCAACTTCATAACTAGCCACAGCTCATCTTTCACTACAAACGAGGTGTAGTAGGATACAATGTTCGGATGGTGACACTGACTCATGGCTTGAATTTCTTTCTGTAAAGACGTGAAATAAATAAATAAAATACACACACTTTAGACCAGAAAAAACACAGGAGTTGGCCTTCAAAGCAAGATCACATATCTGGTAAAGGGGCCGATGCAACAGGAGCTGGTGCTGCTGGAAGAAATGGATACAGGAAGTTAGGGACATCTGGTAAAGCACATTTCTAACCTCATAATAAGAGTTACTTTTGGAAACACTGAACCAAGGATGAATTCTATTCTATGTATGGACTGTTGAGTTGGAATTTGCTAGTTGCAAATAAACTTGTTTCACAGTTTGCTTCGTCAAACGCACAATCACATTATAAAGTTACATATATGATAACAGCACATCGAGATTATTTCAAGCAGAGTATGCAGTAGTGTTGCTGTACTAGACTATGTGAAAGGCTGCTCACTGGCAACCATCATGTCCCCTAAAGTATGCACACTGGTCTCAATGTTTATTCTAGCAAGTAAAGAATTGACCTCAAAAGTTGCAAATGCCATATACGATTACAAGTATCATAGTGCTCAAATTAATACATAAGATTTGTAATCAGAATTGTAACACCCAACGATATAATTATAATTTTATTATAACCAACCTTTGGCTTTCAAGTTGTTTTAAAATACAAATCCCCATCAGCCCCAGTTATCATAATCAATGGTGAGTGATCATAGGAGTCGTAGTCCAAACATCTGCAGAACTGCAGGTTCCAGACCCTGCTCTCGTACAACCTGGGATTACTTCAAGGAAATATTAAATCAACACATTTGATATGTGTAGCCGGTTTCTGTGTATGGAGTACAATCTTCAACAGGTCTGGGTTTTTTACAATGAAAAGGTGTGTGCGTATTGCTTGTGTGGACATGATTGTTTCGGACGGGTCTGAGAGAAGCTTCTTTTCTCCACTTGAGCAAAGAGAACGCCCGCTTGTGAATCCAGTAGCTTTTTCAGCAATGCAGAAACCTTCAACAGGGAATGACAGTTCGTCTCAGCAGGGCTACTACACATTTAAAACATTACTGCCATGTGTTGACATTTACAGTACTGCCACCTGTTTGCAATCTTAGCAAAGAGTAATCTTTGAAAGGGTTTTGAGTTCGAGTACCACAAAGCAGGTATGATGCATGCTTCTAGTGTATCAACACATCTCTAATGTCTCACAAACCTCCAACCAAATTGCCCTATGCAGACTGCCAGGCGTCTGCACACCTTCCTACCTTAATTATAAGCCACCAATTCCCCCCCCCCCCCAAAAAGTATGATTCCCCCCAAGCCCCACTGTGTAAAGGTTTCAAGATGCAAGCTGTGTGGTGGATCAGAAGGAGTCAGAAACTGAGGACAGTCTGTACTCACTTTAAAATTATATGAATAATGCCTACCTCTCCCTATTGGTAAGGGGATTACCCTGCCTACATAAACGTACTAAAGGTCCCGCCCGATGTCAGGGTGTCCGCTCGATGTCAGGAAGTTTAAAGTAAATATGTCCTGTATCCAAACTAACCATCTGACCCTACCACTAAATATCTAATGTCAAGAGAATGACTCTTCTCCTGGTCTCTTATCAATTCTTAGTTCTTCAATATGACTCCTGGGATTTCGGTGGTCCCATCTTTGGAGTACTTCAAACAGTTTCTCACACTCTTGTCATCACATATGTTCTTCGCAGTCCATTTGCTCAAGCTTTCCTAAATCATGTTTGCCTTGACTCCCTTTCAGGCTTTCTTTGCCAGGGATACTCTCTGAGGCAGTTTACTCTTATCTTAATCACTGGCGAGCTTCAGCTCATCTTTCCTGTTATGTGTTTTGGGTTCTACCTTCTCCAGTCTTCAATCTTGAAGATCTAGAGTGGCCGACCTTCCTACCAGGGTTTTAGTTTCCAGTCTGTTGGCTCCCCACCCGAGTTGGCTAAATCCCTTTTATATACTGTTCACAACCCTTGTTAACTGATTTTTCAATGCTATCTCTTTCAGAGGACTGGCGTCAGTTTCTCTCTTCAAGTGACACCGGTCTTCCCGACCAAGTTGGCCGTTATTCTCTTTCTTGGGTTTTTACATTTCCAATCGTTCAATTTTATAGTTATTCTCTCGTCTTTAGGGCACGGACGAGTTTCTTCATGCATTTAATGATTCCCCAGTGTCCTCCCACTATTCCAGATTCCCCTGGTACCTCTGGTTATCCGGAGGAAGGTTGCAGTGCTCGGCTCTCGCTCAGGTACTGCTCCTTTCTCTTCTCACTGCTTGGGTTCCCATTCTCGGTTCTTCGTCAGGTGCCTGCCATCTACAAACACGGGTGATCAGAGGTTTTTCAGGCTTTCCGTCATGGTAGTCTCTGCGCAGTTCAGGCATCCTATCCACCACTCTGCAAGCATGGTCACGCCACTACCAGGTACATCTTCCCTTTCTCCCTTTTCATACCGCTTCCTTTGTAGTTGCACTCACCGGGCCTCCAACGTCTCACACTGCTTCTCGCTCTGTAAATGGTGCGGGCTGTGCAACCTGCCTTGACTCCACCCCCACAAGACACGATGTCAGGGGGCTTCCCCTGTGCTCAGCAGTCTCCTTCTCTGGCTCGTCTCAGTTAAATACATGTGTCTGGTTAAAGACGGATCATTTCATTTTTTTACGTATGTTTCTTTTTACATTGTCGTCAGCCAAAGTTCCCACACTGTTTTATTTATTGGTTATAACACAAGTGTTTTGAGGTGCAACACGAGAGAGGCGGTAATGGGGGACAGGGAGGACAACCAATAACAATCTTACTAGGCCTTGTGAGAAGGGCAGTAACGTTAAGTGCTTCATAGAAGGGGGGTGGGAGGGGAGGGCGGAAGGGCCTGTGAAAAGGCGAATGTCACGTGGGGCCTGGTGGACAGAGACAGGGGAAAGCAGAGAAGTGCAGGGAAATTATGGTCCACCCACTAAGGGGGAGGTAAGGGGCAGGAAGGGCTACAAGGGTGCAGGCCCAGCTAGCTTAGTGTGCGGGGAGGGGCCCAGAAGGGCAAGTGCACGGTGAAAAGGGGGGACCAAGTGCAGGAGTAGACTGGACTAGGGGGGGCCTGGCGCCCAGTAAGACTCTGTAGGAACCAGTCAGTTAAGGAAAGATGGGGAAATTAGCAGTGGAGGGGGGGGAGAGGGAAGGAAGAAAAAAAGAGGAAGGTCTTGAGAAGCTTCCAGAACTTAAGACGATCCGGCTCAAATCTGAGAGGGGCGGGAGGCCATTCCAGAGGGAGGCACCTGCAGAGGAGAGACGTCTACCCACCCCCCCAAGTAGAGGATAACGTTTTAGTAATGAAGTGAGGCCAGAGGAGAGGTGGAGACTGCAGTAGGGTTGGCAAGTTCCATGCAGATTTTGAAAAGCTCAGCAGTGTTGTTAGAGGCAGCAGAGATGTGGCTTGTATATAGTCCCTCTTGTTTGAGCAGATGGGGTCTGTATTGCTTTTGGAGCAGGTGGTAGGCCAGTTTGTCAGAGGATGTGTTCTAAGCCCGCCATTTCCACTCAGCTGCTCTGCACTTGCATTTCAGAGCGGCCAGGTCGGAATCAAACCAGGAGTTGCACTTGGATGCAAGTTTCATGTATATCCTCATGACATGGCCAAGGATGTCTAAAGTGTTGGAGATGGAGAGTTGAAGGTTAGTAAGGGCTGTGTCGGAGTGAGATTCCGTGGCAGAAGGGGGGACGGGAGAAAGTGAAGGTGGCGGCAAAGCGGCAACCGACTCTGGCTTAATAAGTCGAATGTCGGAGAAGGAGGCTGACAGTGCCGGGGAGGTCCGGGGGAGAGGAGAGCATGATCAGACCAAGAGTGAGTAGTAATGAGAGGTTTGGAGATGGGGATGTCTGAAGAGATGAGAGCTTCCAAGGTGTGTCCGGCCTGAGCAAAAAATGGAACGGGAAAAAGTCAAGAGGTTGCGGAAGAGCCCAGAGGTCTGATCAGGGAGTATAGGTGAATATTGAAGTTGCCGAGGAGGAGAAGCTTGGAGGAGGAGGCCAGGAGAGAAGAGGTGAGGTCAGCACATTCTGAGAGGAAGTGGGAGACCTAGTCAGGTGGCCTGTAGATGGTGGCCAGTGTCATAGAGAAGCCCAGAAAGACATCAAGCCTACAGACAAGGCATTTGAAAGAAGTAGGCCTGAGTGGGTATGCTAGTAGCAGGGAGCCACTCAATGAAGATCAGGTTACACCTGGGCTTAGAGAGGATCTTGTAACGCTCAGGAAGGAGTGTGTAAAAACTTGTGACAGAGCTGCCAGTGAACATCTCGGTGAGAACAAGGACATCTAGGTCAAGGCCTTCAAGGAGGTGGCAGATGTCAGAAGTGGCTTTGACTGCAGAGCAAGAGTTGAGGGGTAGCTAAGTGGAGCAAGTTGCCACTTTTGATGGTCTTCCGATGAGGGGTAAAGGAGTGTGGTACACCAGTCAGAGGTGGCAGAGGGAAGGCAGAAGGAGGAGTGGCAGGAGAGGGGAGGAAGTTGATGGGACGGAAGACAACTATCGAGAAGGAGGAGGTTGGGCTGAGAGCCCTGGACCATGACAGTGCCATTTAGGTAGACATAAATGATGACCCCGAGATAACAGGAAGGATGGCAAGAGTACCTCCCAAAGGGTGCCACCATTAATGGGAAAGGAAAATAAAGGGGAGAGTGCAGAGACCATATGGGGAGTCCAAAGGTCCGGAGAAGGAACGACAGAGGATGTCAAATGTCTTCCTGGAAGAAGCGTTGACATAAGTGTCAGCAATGGCAGGCCTGGGTTGGATACCAGGAGATCCTTATTGAACTTTTTCGTTCCAGACTTTGACAGAGGGATAGGATAGGTGATCGAATAGCAATTAGAGAAGATGGGGGAGACTGAGAGCACCATTGAGGGAGAATGCGGAGAGAAGGAAGAGGGGAGTGAAGTAGAGGGAGGAAACTGCAGAGCACGATCGCACTACACCACACAGCAATGAAGCAAACAAGCCAAGTTAGTAGGGAGAGGGCCTAGGTTACAGCATACAGCACAACAAATAGAAGCGCGAGTGATAAGGACAGATGGAAATAAACTAGATGGGGGGGCAACAAGGGAAAAGCCTAATTTCTAAACACAGCCAGCAATTGTAAAAAGCACACAGATCTGACTTTCCAGGAAAAAAGGGGAATAACCTAATTTCAACTAAGCCAACTAATTGTAAAAGCTCACAGATTTGACTGCCCTGGAATAAAGAGGGGTAAGCCTAATTTCTAACAGCCAGCAGTTGCAGAAGCACACAGATTTGACTTTCCTAGAAAAAAATAAAAAACATAACTTAACCACAGCAGCAAATGCAAAGGAAGCACACAGATTCTAAATCTGCTGACCTCAGTAACAAGGTACAGATTAAGATTTGGCAGGTGAAAGGCGAATACAGAGTTAAGGCAGATGATCCCAGGATTCAGTTAGGATATAAAGTCAGGAACACTGTGTGGAAGGAAATCAATAAAAGTCTGTGCAGGCCAGTATACATGGGTGTAGAAGATGCGGGGCGTGAGGATAAGCGAACAACAACGACAAATGAGTGGTGAAGTTACAAGCAAACGCAGGAGGGAGGGACAAGGAAACCCCAGGCAGCAAATAGAAAAACAGACAGGGAGAGATGAAGGCAATGCAAGGGATATGAGCGGCCGCAACAAGGGGGGGGGGCGCTTTGCAGGAGATTCATGGCGAATATCGAGGGGTGCCCTGTAACAATGCACACAGGGTTTTACCAGTTCTGTGCGGAGTGCAGGGCAGATTGAAGACAAGTGAAAAGTTGTAATTGAGATTGGCGAGCAGAAGGCAGGGGCCCCTGCAAGCCCAGACTGGCTTGCAGGGGTCCCTGCTGGCCGTTCTTGCCCTGTGATCTAGGGTTTGAGCCCTGTGTCTCACCCCTTCACTGGTGTACATCTTCAAGACAATACAGGCCCAGAAGTTATGCAATGGGCTATACCAAGCACAGCGTTCTGTGCACTTCCCTTTATCAAATGATCTTCACGCATCTGTTACCGCAGGCACTCAGCCCTCCTCCGCTGGTGGTGGTGGTGGTTCCATCCAACGCACACCTGCATTCATTTTTCCTCACGGTTAGCAAGGGATTATATATGTGGCTGGGGATGTCTCTGAACCTAGTGTTCCATCCTCTGGCCTCTTGAGTTCCTCACACTCACCCGCTCCAGAGAGCCCAGCACATCAGACTCGATTCCTCTGTGGGTCCCAGCTTTGCTGGCACCTCTTTAAGATGTGCTGCAGTGTGCCAGCTGCCCGTTGTGGAGGTTCTGAGGCCACCGCCTGTCGTTTGGCACTGCAGAGGGGTCTGAAGTCTGGTGACCTCGCAGACCGCCAACAGCTATCGCACAGCAGACACCGTCTTTGGTCTGGCCCAGCAGGGGCCAAGAGGGGGACTGGGTGCCTTTGTAGTTCTCCTGCTGGCTCAGGGCGTTTTCAAACCCCACCCGTGGAGGGTATTTGTGGGGCTGCCATTGGTGTCAGCGGCCCCTGGATGCCACCACTAGTCTTCTGCACCGGCTGTGCAGGGCTATGTGCTTGTGCTGGCGCCACCTCAACTGTTCAGCGGGCCACAGGGGGTACACTATGCCGCAGCTCTGGAACTCTGTGTCCTGCGCGTACTTTATCTGTGCCCCTCTTTATAGAAGACAGCCCCATATATGCGACTACAGTAGTTGAGTTAGGGAATTCTTCACAGGAACAGGAGCCCTTATCCACAAAGGGGGAGTCACTTCCCGGTGAGGTCCCACTTGCCTCATCCCCTAAGGGGGAAATCTCCTACTTTGCAGAGAAGGGATGAATACCTGTCACAGCTGCTAACCCGGCCTAAAAATCCCTTACCCGACCATGAATGTCAGTCATCCACACACACATGCATCAGCATTTCTTACTCATCAAGCGTGAACTATCACTCGCCAATAGCTACTGGAGAGCACAAATGTGGTGATCTTCCTCACATACACAAATACATGAAAGGCAGCAGTGTAAGCTTTACATATAGCATCTTGTACCACACATACTATATATTACTATACATAATTGGAAATGTTTACTTATCCTGTAATATCATTTCTGGAACTTTCATTGGCTTAGCTATGCTTATTTCGCCACCCAGTAGTAGGGCCAGAGTAGTTTCCCCCAAAGTAAAAGTAGGAATCCACAGGTGCGTTCCTCTGATACAATCCCTTATACTTCATAAGCAGGACCCCCCCACATTGGTCATCCATGCTTACCCACTCAGATTTCTTTTTCTGGATAGTCACAGGAGCCAAGGCTGGAAAACTTTGCAGCAATAGCAGCTTCCCTCCAACACACAGCAAGTATAACAGATAGCAACTGCACAAACAAAGTAGCCATCCAGCCTCTCTCGGTAGGCACACTGCAATGAATTGTAGACATACTGCATGCGCACAATGGCGCGCATTCCTGAGTGCAAACTGGGTGCTGTTTGATGTCCTGGTCATTGGCGTTAGCCTGAAGGACTCCTTCTCACAATCAGAGAACTAAACACGGACTGTTCTAAGCCCCGCCCTTTTCAGCCACATCTCAGAACTTATTTCCGGGACACAGGCATTTGCGTGTGCGCGTTACGGAGTACCGACTGAGTGCTGTTGGCTGTCCTGGCCACTGGTTTAGCCTGAAGGACTCCTTCTCACAATCAGAGGTACAACCACTTGGCGTGGTGGCATGGAGCGGTAAGCAGTTAAGATTTACATAGTGAACCATTGCGCCGATCGTAGAGCACCGGGCAGGGAACGGGGAAAAAAGGGAAAGAAAAACTGAAGACCGAAAAGTTGTAGGTCACTTAGGAAAGATTTTCCTGCAGACCTCATTGGCCCCCTGGTATTCTCTAAAAGGCGTGACAGCCCCTCGCATTCAATAGCCCTCCCTCTATCCCCACCTGCAACATGCTCGATTTTGAAGGGTGTAGGATCACCAGAAAATGATACGCTTGGCGGGGGGGCTGGCAGGACTTGAGAATTCCTCCCAGCCTCTATTCGGGGAGGAGGGGGACATAATTTCCTTAGACGTCAGCCTTCCCAAACCCCCGGACAAAAATTCCAAGTAAACCGGCGAGGATCCTTGTCAGTCCGTCCTGGACATGCCCCCGATTTTAATGGGTAGCGAGATAACACTAGCTTTGTTTCAGTACTCATTGGAAGCAGAGGATGACATTAATAGTCTATCCTCTGCCAAGAAATCAGCAGTAGTGACAGGGGTGAGAAAAGAAAAAATGCTAGACTTAATTGATGCAATCACTAAACTACGGGAACACCTACATAGTGAGCTAAAAAACACACTGCCAAACTTATCGAGATCTCGGCCTCACTTAAAGTAATTGAAAAAACTTTGGGACTGAAGAAATCCCTCAACCACACAAGTAACAGAGGAAATCATTAATGTGGAAGACAACTCAACCTTCACAAAAAATAGAGCTGGATGCATCCTCCAATGTTGCCACCGAAGAAGAGGCTGTGATAATTGAGTCGGATTTGAACACCACCAAGAAAAAAAGAAAAAAGAAGAAAAAAGCAAAAACTTTACACAAACTAAAGATCACGAAAAAATACCTCTCGAAACGGTATGAGGCTGAAGATGATCCGGGGAGGCTCAGTCTAGCTGAGAACACAAACAAAGAATCTTCCGAACCCTGCATGGGAGTTCATGAGTGATGTTAAGGAGTCCGAAATGGGAGACAAAGAAGATGACATTGAAGCCTCATAAGAGGTAATTACATTGAATCCACCACTAAATTGGCGGACGTACTCCAGCACAAAAACCCTAAACAGAAAGGGCCAAAGAGTGCGTAATCAATTTAAATCTATGCTTTACAATATCTTTAAAATAAAACCTACAATTCAATCCCCACCTAGGAACACACAGATGGAGAAAGGGGCTCTGTGTAAGAGTACAACATCAGGGGTTATGGTTAGGGAGGATCCCCTTGCTTTGAATGATGATATACCTACATCTGAACTTTTCAAGGTAGAATCAAGACTGGATAAAAGTACTATTCAAGGTAATGAACAACAGGAGGTACCCTCCCCCCAAAACTGGTACACCAAAAAAATTCTCAATCACAGAAGAAGAAATTAGTAAGATATTAGAAGTATTATCAAAGAGTATAAATTGAGGCAGAACGAGGTTGCTGATCCAATAAGGAGTGAGAATGACTATCAAAAACCTGTTTTATCCCTTAAAAAGAAATAAGCTGAGCAAAATAGACAAATTATCAAGAGGTGCCTAGAGATATCGAATGGAAGGAGGGTTTTACTGTTGGAAAGGTGGATGTAGGTGGTGAGCCACTTAAGGAAGTCCACCACATATCTCCGGAAAAGGTGCAAGACAGTAGTGGACTCTTTGAATAGTAACTTCCCTTTTAGAGGAAATTACGGCTATCGAGAAAAGGAACTTGGGCCCGTCGTGGTCTCCTCAGTGTGCCTGGTGCTAAGAAATCCTCTGACAGGTATAAACACATCCTATATATACGGAGGAACCAAGTGTGATCCTTAACTTCATGTTTGAGTATGGCGGTCCTGACTCATTAAACAAAAGAAACATTTTAGGACTATTGAATAAGATAGCAGGCCTTAGATTAATAACCTCGAGAGGTATTAAACTTGTAGATTTCATCCACTCTTTGCATTACGATTTTGTGAGACTAGTCATTCCGTCTAGGCTGGTCTTTGACTTGCTGGTTAATCAAAAGGGAGAGCTTATACAAATTCAAGTATGACCCATTTCCTTTTTGTGAGTTGAAGCAAAAGGAGACCTTTATGTTAAATCAGAAAAAGCCCCCTGTTAGATGTATGAGACAGTGAAGAGTGGATAGTAAACCTATTCAAGATGACATTAACTGGCGTTGGCTAGCAGTAACTTTGAAGGATTATACTTCAACTAAAAGATTTAAAACAACATCTTCAGTCAAGATGATAGCCTCGCATTTATGTCCTGGAATATTCAGGAACCTGCATGTCTTAACAGCGATAATAATCATATGCGCTTATTTCACATAATATTCCTGCAGGAAACCTGGAATGTTGGTCTCCTTTTCCTTGATGGTTATGACATTACAGACTTCGCTGGAGTACAAGGCTCTAGGGGTAGAGCGGTGGGTGATCTTATTATTGCAATCAAAAACAGTCAGGGCGTTTTCGAAAACACTGGATGAATGAAAGATCACAAGAGGCATTCTAGCAGATACGCTTGATGTTGTATCCTTTGTACACACTACACCCCTATTACTGATTAATATCTACTAGATATAACTAGATATTATCCTTTCACACTTAAAATGTGAAGGTGGAAGATTGGCTGGTAACATATCTGGGTGGTAGAAGAACAAGTTACTTATCTTACCTGGTAAAGTTCTTTCGATGGGATGTTCCTCCAACGTATTCCACATCTTTTGACAGTAATGACCACAGCTGTGCTGCTTCGGAAAACTTTCGGCGTAGGCGTCCTGCGTCGATGACGTTGATACGCTGTCCCTTGAGGGCCTCCGTCGATGGTCAATGTCACCAGATGTTATATCTAGGATGCACAACGCCCGTAGCCTCAGTTGTAGTTTTTTCCCAGAACGTGTGGCACCAATCACCTGCCAGTATTACTACAGAAAGCCTTGCAGAACTGTAAGCTGCAATCGCATAATAAATTCTGTAGAGGGGCAGGCAGGGAGGGTACGATGTGGAATACGACAGAGGAACATCCCATCAAAAGAACGTTACCAGGTAAGATAAGTAACTTGTTCTTCGAAGGGATTGTGCCCTGCGACGTATTCCACATCTTTTGACAGACTCCCAAAGCAGTACCAAAGTATGGAGGTGAGAAAAGAATTTACAATTGCATCAATTTAGAATGCCCAATTGAATTGCAGACTAGAGGACTGCCTTACCAAAGGCCAAATTCTGCCCATGTATTGAGTCCAAGGAATAATGTTTCACAAAAGTATGGACAGAGGACCATGTGGCTGCTTCGCAAATATTGCGAATCGGAACACCCCTATGTAGGGCAGTGGAGGCAGCCATACCCCTAGTAGAATGAGCCCGTAAGCCTACTGGAGCGCCCTTTCCCACCAACTGGTAACACTCGGAGATTGTACAAAAATGATCCATCTGGACAAGGTTTGTTTGGAAACAGCCTGACCTAAACGACTTCCAGCATAACCAATAAAGAGCTGATCGTCCACTCTGACCCAGCACATCCATGAGAGACAGAAACTCAACCCTCTCCAAGGATCCAACCTATGGAGCCTCTCCTCTTCCCTACCAGGATGTGGAGGAGGATAGAACGCCGGAAGAATTACATTCTGGTTCAAATGGAATTCCGACACAATATTTGGAAGAAAAGAAAGCCGCACCCTAAGGTCAACCCTGTCCTTATGGAACACAGTGAAGGGTGGTTTGGCAGAAAGTGCCTGCAACTCACTCACTCTGCGTGCGGAAGTAAACGCAACTAAAAATACAGTTTTCAAAGTCAACAGTCACAACAGACAAGAATGTAAGGGCTCAAACGGAGCTCCCATTAGGAACTTTAAGACCAAATTCAAATCCCATCCCGGCACCTGGAAAGGGGACGGTGGAAAAACATTAGTAAGCCCTTTTAGAAACTGAGAGATTAAAGGGATCTTAAAATAAGAACATTCCTCAGACGAGCACTGAAATATAGACAGCGCCACCAGGTAACCCTTAATGGTACCCAATTGCAGGCCCTTGTGGGCTAAGGAAAGTAAAAAAGACAAAACCAAAAGAATGGAACATTGGAAAGGATCCACATTCTGTACGCTGCACCAGTCGCACAACTTTCTCCAACGGCACAGGGTTTTCGTTGCTGGCCTCCTGGCCGAAAGCAACATCTCCATCACGTCTTCGGGGAGGTCCCAATCCTTATACCTCAACCTTTCAGATACCAAGCGTGAAGGCTGAGGGACTTGACCTCTAGATGAAGACCCCAAACCCCCTCCTGTGAGAGCAGATAGTCGTAGGGAAGACGGCATGAAGGGTAGGTGGACATGTCGAGAAGGCCTGGGTACCACGCTCTCCTGGCCCATGCCGGAGCAATGAGGATCATCCGGGAACCAAACCTCTGCAACACCTGCGGAATGATGGGGACTGGAGGAAACTCATACAACAGTGGGAAGGACCACTCCACCACGAACGCATCCCCTAAGGCTCCTCTTGGAGGAACATCCCGCGAGCAGAATCTTTCGCACTTCCGGTTGACACTGGTGGCAAAGAGATCCACTTATGGGGTTCCCCAAAGGGCGAAGATCTCCAACAGAACTTCCTGAGGCAGCTCCCACTCGTGAGAGACCGTGCTCTGCCTGCTTAGATTGTCCGCCGCTGTGTTTTCGTCTCCGGCCAGATGAACTGCCAAGATCGAAGTGTCCTGCTGAATGGCCCAGAACCAGAGCTGCATCGCCTCCCTGCACAACGGGAGCGACCCTGCCCCCCCCCTTTTTTGTTGAGGTAGTTCATGGCCACTGTATTGTCCGTCTTAATCAGGACATTCTTCCCCCCTACGGATGGCAGAAAAGCCTTCAGGGCTAGCCTGACAGCCGGCAGCTCTAACAGATTGATGGAGTCTGGACTCCGACAGAGACCAAAGGCCGCTAGCTGTCAGCTCGTTGGCATGAGCTCCCCAACCCGTGAGGGGTGCGTCCGTCGCGATCGTAATATCTGGCCACGGTTGCCAAAATGGAGCACCCTTCATCAGATTGTCTTCGACGGCCCACCACAGAAGATCCTGTGCGACCGAGGGCGGAATCTGAACGGGATCCGACATCCTGTCGAGGAACTACGACCACTGCAACTTGAGAGCCCACTGCAGAGATCTCATCCGCAGCCTGGCCTCTGGCACCAGGAAAATGCAAAAATGCAAGATGCCATGAGGCCGAGCAGCCTCAAGAACTCTAACGCTGGGAGACTTTGGGCACGTTGAAATTTGTCGACCATCTGCAGAATGTGATGAGCCCTCACCTGGTGAGGCGAACACCACCCCAGGGATGTGTCGAGCACTGCTCCAATGTACTGGAGCCTCTGGGTAGGTGTCAAATGGGAATTCTTTAAATTGAGGGAGAAGCCCAGCTTGTGAAGGGAGTGGCAGGTGATGGACAGATGATGCAGGGCTTGCTCAGGAGAACGCGCCCTGATCAACCAATCGTCCAGGTAGGGGTAGACGTGAATCCCCACTTCTCTGAGATACGCTGCCCCCACCATCATCAGCATGGTGAAGACCCTCGGGCGGAGGTCAATCCGAACGGCAGGACCCGAAAATGAAAATGCAAGTCGCCAACCGCAAACCTCAAGTACTTAATGTGCTTTGGATGAATCGGCACATGAAAGTAAGCATCCTTGAGGTATACAGACACCAACCAAACTTGTAGTTGAAGGGCCTGGAGGACTTCAGAAAAGTTACCATCTTGAACTTGTCCTTCCTGAGGTGCTTGTTCAGCCCACGCAAGTCCATGATGGGTCTCAATCCCCCGTCTTTTTTCGGGATAAAAAAATAAGGGGAATACCATCCCTTGTTCCTCTCCGCTACAGGCACCAGTTATATGGCGCATTTCTCCAGCAGGGATAGGATTTCCTGCGCCAGGAGCGGATCCAGACGCTTCCTCGGTGGATTGTCGTGAGGCCTCTGCCGAAAAGGGAGGCAGTAGCCGTGGGTTATGATCTCCGGAACCCACACATCTGAAGTAATGGCATGCCATTCTCCAAGAAGCTGCGTCAGTCTGCCCCCAAACGGCGAAGCATGGCCTCATGACTGAGCGGACGCGGCAGTGCCTGATGGCAAAGAAGCAACTGCCCAAGCGGCTTTGGCACCTCGAGTACCTTGCTTTCCACCTCTGGTACTCCTATGGTGGCCCCTTTGACTGGCAGCTCCTCTCGATCTACCAAAGGAAGAGTAGTACCGAAAGGAACCTCCCCTCCATTGCTGTCCCCTAGGACGAAAAGGCAGAGGTTGTCGTACTGCAGCGCTCAAAGACTTTGCTGCAGCTTATGAGGTCTGCAACCTCTCAAGGTTCTCGTCAGCCTTGCTGCCAAAAAGATGGACACGATCAAAGGGCATGTTGAGAAGCTGGGATTGCACATCAGGAGTAAACCCCGACTTCTGCAACCACGTAAACCTGCGTATCACGGTGCTTGCAGACATGGACCGGCTGACACAGTCCGCCATGTCCAGACCCGACTGAACTGATTCGCACATGGCATCCTTGCCGTCTTGCACAAGGGCTAGAAAACCATCCCGTTCCTCCCCTTCGGGAATATGCTCAGCCGCCAACAATACACAATTCCACAGAGTGTGAGTAAATCTTGCCAGGGCACAAACGGAGTTGGCTGCCTTTAAAGCCATAATCCCAGAAGAAAATACCTTCTTCGCCCAACCATCAAAGCGCTTGTTGTCCCTATCCAGAAGGATGATAGGGTACGCAGCCTGCTTTGCTAGCCCGTAGCCGCCTGCCCCACCAAACTCACCGGAGTGGGTGTGTGTTACGCTCACCTGGCTCCCACAGGGGCGTCGATCTGAACTGGACAGCTGCGGTCTCCACCAAAGTGATGCGTAGTGCCGAGATGACAGACTGGACTGGCCCACCTAGCTTCGTTTGCTTGGCCTGTAGGAGTATTCTTCTGCAAATGGAGAAAGGGAATTAACCACCCGTGGAGTGGAGCGTTAACCCCCACCCCCGCTGTTCTCCCACTGATCACCTTTAATGTCCCCTCTTATAGTCTCAGCTGATGGTTTGGAAAGATGAGCTCTCCATCCTGCGTTGAGCGCAGCGGCGCATAGATAACCAGTTGATTCACTGGTTCGAAGGAATAGGTGAGTTCCAGAACAATATTGACTCAGATTTCCAGCAAGACGCCGAAGGTATATAGTTTGTAAGAGTTCAAATGTCTGACTTCCACTCTTGTCCAAATCCTTGCAGGTTGCAGCTTGACCCTAGCGAAGAGTTCCTCGTGGCAACCGGTAACATTCAGGTAAGGATTTGTATTATCCAACACAGTTCGATAAAATAATGTCAGTATGTAACCTGTTGCTTTCTCCCTTATTCAGGTGCTGAGAGAAATTATGAAGTCTCGGGGAATAATGCCTCCGGCGGTAAAATTAGGTAAGTCTATTGTGGTGATGAGGATTCCCCTTGTTTGTCCCTTTGTTTCACCTTGCTGTCCTTTTGTTTCCCCTTAGGGGCCGGGGTACGGCGAAGATGCGGTGGAGGTTGCGCCGACCCGTGAAGGGGAATTGTACCCCCCGCGGTAAAATCAGGTAAGTCTATGGGGGGGTAACTAATATTGCCTCTGTCTATTCCCCTGCAGAACATGCAGAAGGGTGTGGTGAATAGTGAAGATGCTGCGAAGGCCGGCGAGTTCAGCGCGGCGCTGCAGCAGGCGAGGCGACGCGCATAAAATAACTTCTTTCTTCCAGCTCGAAGGCGGTGTGGATCGGGAATTCAGGTAAGGATCAAAGGTATTGCTCTTGTTCTAACCTTTTCTCCTTCTTTCTCTCTTTTTCTAGGAGCTCCAGACTCGAGGCGGGCGTGGCAGAAGACTGGATGCAGACTTGCAGGCACGGTGAGCGTTACGCCGCTGGATGCAGAATAACGCAAAGTGTGTGCTGCTCTTCAGGCGTGGTTTAAATAGCCTGCAAAGTAGTCCCAGGTAAGTATTCCTCCCCGACCCCACCTGAGTAAAAAAATAGTCCCTAGATAAAGTAGTCCCTTCCAAGCCTCTTTGGCTTGGAGCTCTGCAGCATGGTCTGCATCAGGTAAGTTTTAATTTATGAGCCTGGCACCTATGGCGCCAGGACTGACTCCATATGAGCCTGGTGCCATAGACGCCAGGACTGCACCCAAATGGCCCCTAGCAGGGGTTGTTGGGCTTGCTTGGAATAACTTGATGCCTGCTTCCGGGGCTGCTGGACTTGATCTGGATCCCGGGGGGAAGGCATCATGACAGTGTGTTGACAAGTAGCAGGGGGTCATCACTGGCTGGGCTGTATTTTTTCGGAAGCGATTTATTCACTGCCGGGAGACTCTCCAGAGCAGTACAAGCCGCCGCCACCCTGCTTTGCAATGCCATATGAAAAGACAACACCGGGTCAGTGGGTGGACCATGGTCCAGGATGTCTGTCAGATCATGCTGAAGAAAATCAACAGATGGAGCAGACCACCCCAAGTACTCAGTCACCCTCGACATGAGGTGCCTATACGAGGAGTCAGCATGTGTACCAGGCTCAGGCCTGCCTAACTCAACCTACGGAGAGGTATCAAGACCACTGGTGTCATATAAGGATTGACGAAGGTCTTCCATTTGGCTATGACCAGACAACAGGTCATCAAGAACCTCAGGAGGCACAACCCTCTCATCAGACCCTTCCTCCACCTCTGAAATATAATCCAAGGGTTGGAACAGGCCTCACAGACTTGCTGAGAGCCTTCCTCAGAGCTTCCACAGCCCTCTGGGGCACCTCCGGTAAATTCTCCTCAAACGGAGTTGATGGAATCGGCGTCGACCGAGGTGCTGACGGCTTCGACAAATGCTTTGAGGCCGGAGCCCCGAGAGTGTCCTTAGACGGCCGCAGCACTGATGGCGGTGACTCCTTCTTAGAAGGCCTCACAGGCTCCGACGGTCTCGACTGCGGCGAGGACCGGGACCTGGCACGGCTATGGCGATCAACCTTGTCCGATCGGGACCTCAACGGCTCCGGATGATCGCAGCGACCGCCGGAGCATACGAGTGGAGGCTCTAGCTCATTCCTTGCCGGATTCTCTCGAAGGCACGGACGGAACGGTGCCTTGCGATTCGAAAAAAGAAAAGATCTGCTGACGGAATGCATCCCATTCGGCCAGCGATTAATGTTTAGTGGGACAAGTTACCCGCCGACTGGCGGAGTCCTCCGACGAGGACAGGGAAGGCAACCGGTGACGGCACTTTCGTGAATGCGTAGAAGAGGCAGCGGAATGGCAGGACGCACTCTGAGACAAGACCCCCCTGGACTTACGCCGACGCAGAGAGAGTCAACCCTCAAATCGTCGGTCGAAAGACCAGCAGATTTCGACTTACGGGTTTTAGAAACCCTACCTACCAACAACTTCTTCCGCTCCCGCAACGCCTTCGATGGCTGGGACTGGCAGTCATCGGTGGCATGGCTCTCACCGAGGCACCAGAGGCAGACGTTTTGCGAGTCCGTGATGGACATTTTGGAACTGCAGTCCTGACACTTTTTGAAGCCCGACTTTGGGGAAGAAGACGACAAAGACATCATGAAACAACTAGAAGAACCGAGGCTCGCCGAGATTCCGAATCGAAAACGTTCGCAGAAAAAACGGAACTGAGGCTACGGCCGTCGTGCGTCCTAGATATAACATCCGGTGACGTCGCCCATCGACGGAGGCCCTCGAGCGACAGCGTATCGACATCATCGACGCAGGACGCCTATGCTGAAAAAGTTTTCCGAAGCAGCACAGCTGTGGGCATTACTGTCAAAAGATGTGGAATACGTCAGAGGACAATACCTTTGAATTAATTATATTTTCTGGAGATTTTAATGCCGAATGTAATACAGGGGTGGTAACACATTGATCAGATTTTGGGTAATCAGTGCCCTTTGAATGCATGGATCCCTTGGAAGGGTTCTAATAAGCGCAAAAAGCTTCTGGGAGCTAAATGGTGCAAACACTGGAAGGTGGGACCTATGCAGAATGGGGGTTGGGGGTGGAGGACAACACGAGGGGATTATCTTCCACTATCAATTACATATTCGTCAGTGATCCTTTAATGGACAGGTCGAGTCATTTCAATGTACAACTGAATACTGAAAGCGATCATGCAATTTTGAGCCGGTCTTTCTTTTGGGAGAAAGGTGTTTACAGAGAACGTAGTCAATAGGTGTGTAGAAACTAATATCAGGGGAAAACAGTTGAGGTGGAACAAAAACAACAGCAATAGTTTTAATAATTTTATGCTAAATGATGCTCTAGACTTTACTTTGGAAGTGAAAAGAAGTAAATACTCTATATGTCATATACAAGAGCACTTGAAGGTTAGGTCTACATTATTGTGTAGCAATAACAGATTTTCAACAGATAGAAAATGTTGCTCCTATAAACATATGTCAGATCCTAAGGTGCAAAGTAGTAAGCGGGAGGCCCGTAAAAAGATCAGGGCCATTAAGAACATAAGGAAGGGGAGACGGCTAAGTCACTGATACGTGAAGTGGAACAAAAACAAAACAATTGGATACTAGAATATCGCCATCAGATGTATCAAAGGGATGGCGAAGCCATGATGGTTGCTCTGACAAGTCTAGTATACATTTTTGGTCGGGGATGAACCAGGTGGAAAATTGATAGCGTGCAATACAAACAAAGCCCATTCCAGCTCAGACCTGGGTTAATCACTTTACAGCTATATATCAGCTATATATTGTCAAGCATCTGAGGTCTGCAATTTGCAAGAGATCAGGGACCAACGATGGGATCTCAAACTAACTGTAGAAAACATTGGGTGTCTAATATCTAGAGCTAGTGTCTCCAGAGAAAAGGGACCTAACCAATTATCAAATGCCCTATTAAAAGAAAACGTAGACGTCTGGTTTAAAATCATTATTTTTTATTGTGTTAACAAAATTAATTGTTTTTGCAAAAACAGAGACAGCTCCTTTCGAGCCTTCTTTTCGTTTCTTTTCCTTCCTGGTTTATGCATTAGTGCTGTTTCATTCCTCCTCTGTTTTTGTTTGTTTATCTGTCATTCCCAGTCTTGGTTACTGAGTCAATTTGTTCTAGCGCTGACTGTAGGATTTTGATAATAGCAATGGTACAAGCAGTTCTTTGGCCACTGATCATACGTGGCCACCAGCTCGATTCTTCAGGGACCCCGTAAGGCTCCAGGACCAGTTTTAGGGAGCTTTCCCGTATTGATTGAAGTGCCGTGCATGAAGTTGCTAGATGACAGATTGATTCTGTTTTGTCCTTCTCGTTGCATAGTCTGCAAACGTCTGTGGTTGCCAGTCCTCTAATAAAACGGATTTCATTTGTTGGCAATAGATTCAGTCTGGCTCTAATAAAAAGATTTCGAAGTTGCTTGCTTGGAAATTTTTTGTAAATTTCAGCTGGATCGTTAAGCAAAGGATGGCAGGTGCCTTAGTAGCTTATTCTTGGTCGCAGCTTCTTGAGTCTTGATCCAGTCTAATTCCTCAAATTTTTATTTGATTCTCAGTTGGTTCTGCAGCAGTTCCGTCTCAGAACATGCAATGGATTTCAGTTTGGATTTCCTCTTTGAAGCCCAAGCAGTAAGCATTTTAGATCTGCCGGACTTGAGTTCTTTTTGAAGCAGAATGAACAAAGGCAAAGCTTCAGAGAGCAAGATATTTCTGTACAGAGACATGCTGTTTTCTACCCGGGCCTCCAAGGAAATTAGGCCTAGCTCTCTCCTGATGGCCGACATAGATGTGGAGTTAGGTAGAGACAGAACTGATCTCCAGAAGAATCCTTCGATCTTAACCCAGATCTCCTCTGGGAGTGCTGGCATAGCTGCTGCTCCATACAGTAAACTGGGAACCACTTTTGACTTGTAGGTTAGCAGCGGAATCAAGGAGAACCTGCAAAATGTTTTGTCTAGCATTCGTGCTTGAGTTGCTGAGGAGCTTACCTTCGATCATTATTTACAAACATTGTGCTATCCAAAAATACGCCGGAAATTTGGAAACTGTCATATGTAACCCCAATATATATATATAAAAAAATAATTTTTAAAAAAGGACTGAGAAATTACCCTGTTCACTATAGACTAATTGCAATCATGGATGCTCACTAAGATTGTCACATTGGTTGTATTGGAACACATAAAAGCCTGGTGTGTAGAGAACATATTGGATATTCATCAAATTGGTTTTAGGAGATCTGTGTGGACGGACAGTGGAGGGCTTCTGATGTGTAGTTTGCAAATATTGACATGAGGAGAAAACTCTTCTCCCATTTATGTGGCCGCCATGGACTTATTGTTGGCCTTTGACTGTGTAGACCGGCAAAGGCTATGGTTTAAACTGAACAGGTTGTGTATGCCCCGGGGACGCAAGCATCTTGATCCATCTACACACAGACTCCAAGATACAGGTCAGGCTCAATAGTGAAGGCCTCCTTACGAGACCTATTGGTACGGCCAATGGGCTAACAAGGATGTATTTTTGCAACCACGTTACTTAATTTGTATGCGGTGGGCGTTGGGGAGTTGTCTTTTGGAAGACTCCTTTATTGCTCCAAAAATTGGCAGGACAAAAATTGCATGGATAGCCTATGGGGATGATTTTGTTTCATTGGATCACAGTCCTATTGGTCTGCAAAGATTATTGGATGCTTTTGACTGCTATATGTAAGCAAACAAACTAAAAATAAATCCATCTAAAACTGTCATCCTCTAGTTATGCAAAACTAGGCAGCCCAGAAAAATTAAAACAAAATGGTCCCTGGGCTTGACTAAATTAGAATCACAAATATGATTTATCTACGGTACCCAATAATTGCTTACCCCTTGAAATCCTTCTACAGGAACTATCTGAAGGAAAAAGCAACTAAATTCTCTAAACAGCTAAGATATGTAGATAATAAGTATGGGAAGTTCTCCATTTTACCTGTAGTAAAGTACTAAATCACCAGTATTTTGCCTAAACTATGCTATGGTATTGAGCTATTTCCTTCTCGGATATTGAAGGAGCTGGAGTATTATGAGGCGACCAATTATGTACCATATTCCTAAATGTGTGACGTTTGCAAACCTAGTTCGTAACGTAGAACAGCAATCTATAGAGTGTATAGTAGTATGGAAGAAAATAAACCTGATGCAGAAATTGTATAATGATTCAGATGGTTCCATCTATCATTTACTGAGTGAGGACGTAAAAGTTGGTAAACTTAAAAAGGGCTTGGTCTTTGACCTTCACGGAGAATGTATGCAAGTCCTAAAAGCAGCGGGGTCCATCGCTGCAACTACTTCTGGCAAACCAAATAAAGGTAATTAAAAAAAATCTTAGAACTAGAACCTGGGCGGACACTGTGGAAAGTTCCATCCACCAAAATCAACGCCCAGGTAGTGTCCAGGTTCAAAGAACCAGACACCATGGAACCGTACCTTCAGTGTTTTCCTAACAAGGGACTTAAATTAATGAATGCATTTTAGATTCAGTGTTTTTGTAACAAATTACATTTTAAATATCAGAAAAATCTAGAGATCCTAAGGCTTGGTGCAGAAATTGAAAAGATGGCTGCGAAGTGGAAACATTGCCTCATCAGTTGCTTCTGTTGAGTGCAAAGAATAGAATATTTTGGTAAATTTGTTCCAGATACTAGTTGAATCCTTTTGGATCTGTTTTGGTTGGAAATTATACACAGCCAGTATCATAGATTTTATTTTAACGGTTCTGAGATTCTTAAAGTATGTGGGCAAAATTGGTTAGTTTAATGAGTTCATGTAAATATTATTGGTGATGTAATTGTGTTATGAAATGATTAACTGTACTTTCTCCTTACACTTAGATTTCACTTTTATTTCCTTCTTGTTTGTAACATTTAAATTGCATAGCTCTTTTTGTAAATGTTTATATAAACCTGAACAAATAAATAAAAATAAAAAAAGACATTCTGCACAATGGAAACTTGCATGCAGGAGCAAAGGCCTTCTTTTTCCTAGAGGAAATTCTTGGATGGAATTGGGTCAGAGAAGATCTACAGATCAGCTTTCATCAACTACTTTGTCCTCCTTAAAAATAGGCAAATGCTCCCACAAAAGAAACAGTAAAAATAGTCAACAAAAATAGGAATCGTGGCACATACGAGTCTACCGCCACCCCTCCAGACCCCTCCCCCCTTGCTTACACCTACAAAGCTCCATGGGTATGTTCAGATCAGTAATAGCAGCAAAGCCACCCCTAAGGCTCTCTACTATTATTACTGCCTGATGTGAAGAGGAACTCCAAGAATCATTTATCAGGTGCAAAGAAGTAGAGCTTTCAAGAAGTTATTAGAGTTCAAATATATTCTTACTCAAAAAAAAGAAAAGGAAAACAAATTCATTGTATGCCCAACTACAACACAAAGCAATACTGACATTTGAGAAATGTTATATGGAGCCCTGGGTAGGAGGAAAATACCCTTGTGCCAACTGCTACCTGCCTGTCCATCCATCCATCCATCCATCCATCTTCGCATTAAATTGGCACAATCGAATGAACAGCTTCCTCCCTGAAATCACTGCAGGTAGACTGGGTTCAGAAATCTTTAAATAGTCACCAGTGGGAGAAGGTGTAGCTCTAAATGCACCATAGATGCAGGCTCAGACGTTGCATTAAAGTCTCTGCCACAGCAACTCTGTAATGAAGATGAAGATGGACTGCCCATAGAAAGAGTATGTTTTCAGATGCTTGGAACTCTGACGCCATTCAACTAACCTACAGGAGACTTTTCAAAAAATGATAGGCCAGCCACAGTTTATTTGGGACAATTTAGTGAAATTGCGCCCAAGGTATTGGAAAGTTACTTATGATGTGGGGAGCCATAAAGTGGCATTTCCTTTTCAATTTCCCGCAGGGAATTTTTGCTCTCACTTACAGCAGAAACTGCTGGAGAAATTTAGACCAAACATGTGCGAGAAGCTGTGAGATGGTCTGAATCGTTAACTTTATTTGGCCTGGTATAAATCTGTTAAGCAATTTATATACATTAATGTGACTAAAAGAGGCACTCTAGTTGCTACAAGTATGCGAAAAGTAAAGGCAGTTTGATTGGTGAATTGAAAGAGCAATTATGGCTGGTAATAGGTGGACTGAAAATATTCTGTTGAACTTAGTTTTGACTTTTCTGATGGCAAGTTGCAAGAACTTTGGGTGGACCCTCAATTTAGAAAGATTGAAAAGTAGAATGAGACTCTGCGTCCAAGCACCTTTTCAGTTCAACAAAAGAGGTGATGGCTGGAAGGTTGAGAATTAATCTTAACCTGTGGCATTGCTCTGGGCAACCCTCCAGACCATTGTTCTTCACCTGCCAAGCCATAACAGATGGGGAAAGACCATATGCAAATTAGGCTTGGTCGCACCCAAAAAGGGGCAGTCCAGCTTGGACTGCTTGGTTGCATCTCTTCAAGCCTGATTTGCATATGGTCTTTCCCCTTCTGTAATGGTTTAGCAGGCTGAAATACGATGATCTGGAGGGTTGCCAGTATCCAATAAAGAAACAAATTATTTACCTTTAGTAATGTCTGCCTTCTGGATACAATATATACACAGACTCCTTATTTCTGTCCTACCTAATGCTCAACCTTTAAAGTACGAAATGTACTTGCAGCCTGTATGTGTACTTTTAACCGCAGTTCTATGGCTCCCTTGGTACGACAACTGAGGAGAACTGGGTTATGGAGGCACAAGCAGTTTTATTTATATGCCACTCACACACCTGGCATCAGTAACGTCATGACAGAGCCTGCCCTAGAATTACTCACAAAGAATATCACAGCTAAACAAGTGAGACTGACCAGTGTTATTGAAACTTGGGGTCTGCCAGTCATGACGGGGCATTCTCCGTGCGGCCAATGTGTAAATTGTAAATATACCTGGCGCACAAAGGAGGTCGACATTGGCCTCACAACTATTGGCACAAAACCAGTACACCAATTGCAATTCCACTGATGTGGTATATGCTATATGGTGCCCGTGTCCCAGGCTCTACATTGGGATGACGGAAAGTAAAGTGTCGGATAAGTGAACACAGGTGTTGCATTAAAAAAAGAAAAAGATTATTACAGCCCTGTTAGTCAATCATTTTGTTACTATGGAACATGGTCCGGATGATTTAAAATGGACTGTCTTATGGCAATTGGACCGGTCTAAGGTGAACGACAATAAAACCAATAAGCTTTTGCTTAAGGAACAAATGGCTGATATTTCTCACAAAGTCAGCAGTAATCGGCCTTAACGAACAGTCTGACTGGCACAATAGCACGTCCAACACTTCTAATTAACTGATGTCTCAATTAGTGTTAAGTTCAGACCTTTGCGGTTCTTTCCCCCCCCCCCACCCCCATTCCGTTAGGTTAAGCTCATCTAACAAGGGTCGGTTGTGTGTTCTCTTACATTCCCAAGTTGCACAAGAGAGCTCCTTTGTCGCACACTTTATGACTTACCTTACCTGGACTACAGAGTCCACTGTACACATGATCCATGGACTCTGTTGTTGGACACTAATGGGTCGCAGCAAGGCTGACTGGAAGCTAGCTCTGTGTATTTAGTCTCGTTCTGTGTTTGTATAGTCAATATACTGGGCCACGGATTGGGCACTGTTTTATATACACATACATAAATAGTGTGCTACGTACTTGGCCTGATTATTCGGAGGCTACCTGACTATTCGGCATGTCTGCCTGAGATTAAAGAGGGAAGGTCACGGATTACCTGCCGTGTGAGTAACCCACAACTCATTACGGTCCGTTTACAACGCGTAGATGAGGACGTCACCTGACAAATCAAGTTACGAGCAGACCACACCCACTACCCTAATTTATACTTCCGGGTTAGCCGTCGATACGGCACAGTGGGAGTCGCGAGAAGGAGCTGAACTATACACTCCGACGCAGGGGGTTGCAGGTCCTACTTCCCGTGAGAACGGACATCGGGTAAGCCGTGGGTTCAGCTTTTGAAAAAGACAGTATGAGTCAGCGCATAATCCGTAGGGTATGGATGACTCCCAGCTCCTCTTGTTTGTTCACAGAGCCGTGGCACACGACCGCGGTTTTGAATTGTTTGGCGCTATTCCAGCACATGGTGCCGCAGCAATGCTTGAGGCAGAACATTTGAGAGAAACCCTGCTCTTACCTCTCCTGAGGGTAGGTGGTCCAAGTCATGTGGATTGGACTTTACAATAAATTATATGCATGATACTCCTTGGTGGCTTCTGGGGTATAATATAGGTGATCGATTGTGCGTGAGTTTGATCTCTCACCGATCATGCTTTGGATTCACATTGGTCCCCTGATTAAGGCATGTAGGACTGTTCTTAATCCATCGGTGACGGAGTCCCAGTAAGTGACGGAGTTTCCACAAAATGTGCACCCTGAACCTGTGTATGTCGTGGAATGTAGTAGCCACTGGTCTCACCCCTCTGCAGTGTCATGAGAGCATTGATCCTTTCTGTTCACTCACACCGGTCTTTCTTCTTCTTTTCTCTGAAATACAGAATGTGTTAACCGTCTACAAATGAGAAGCTCCCCTAATTACCGGAAGTATTGACCATATGTTTGCAAAACTGATGTCGGTGAGTCTTACTGAGGTTAATTGCAACCTAGTACGTCAAATTGAGATATGTAACTAACCTAGATCTCTCTTCTCTTTTTCTCCTTTTTTTGTTTTCTTGTTCCATGTTCCATCTCCCTTCCCCCTTCCTTTTTTAGCGGGTTGTGCATATAAAAGGTCTCCATCACTTGCAAGTTGCTTCAACATGTGGATTGACCTCACTTTTTTGGCGGCTTGATAGCGCGTCCTGTGCTTGTTTATTGTGTATAGTGGGCATTGTTTTGGATCCCCTGAAGAAGTTCATACAATTTTCATCAGTAATGTATATGAATGAAACATGTCGGGTATAATAGTACCTTAAGTTGAAATGTGCGGTTCATTAACCAATTCAGTGGTTACAGTCACCCTAGTAGCAGTTTAGAAGGGTAGACGATTAACTGACAGGTTATTAATAGCAAACCTCTAACAAACAGACAATTGTTGGGGTTTGGAGTTGCTACCTACCGAAGCGCGACTATACAACAGGGATTTTGTGTTATATTGCAAAGATTTGTATAGGCAGGAGTTTTTTTTTGGTGTATAGGTGACACCTAGGCAGGTTGTTGTTTTTCAGTTTATTTTCACTTTTTTATTAATTTATTTAAAACTGATTTGGCACATGCAACGTTGTTTCGTATTTGATGTTTTAGAAGAAGTGCACTAGGTTGGACACTTTTTTTATGATGCTGGTTTTATTTAGGGTGATATTTACATTGTGTGTTTCTTTTTGAATAAAATTGCACTTTGTTATACTTTTTTCACAAACCTTTGACTCGGTCCCTATTTGGTCCATGGGCCGGAGAGTGGGAGGGAAGACAGAGTTCAAATAGGAGAAAGACGGCTGGTTCCTTTTTTGTCTTGTATTGTCTAGAAGGCTTTAATAGGAGTTTGGGCCAGGCGTCATTAAACTACTCCGTTGGTCTCTCATAGTTAGTAGTAGTAGTAGAGCCTGCCCTAGAGCCACACCTGCAGCCTCTGGTGGCTATATGTGCCTGCAGCAGCTTCAAACTCCGATAACATGTGTGGGAGAACGATTGTAGCCATCAGACAAACCAGTGTCAGCGTCCTCAATTGAAAACCTAAATAGACAAAATGTTCAAATCAAACGTTTTAAAAATAAGAAAGTTGCTCGCCGTAGTGACTACACTTTTACTCCTAGTCCATAGTCCCCTTTCCTCCATACTTTTGGGACATTCAGTCCATTAGGACGGGACCGGAGCACTTTGAAGCATCAAATACTTACGTGGGGCCACTGCATGTGGCTGTAAAACAGCCTGCCGGAGCTCCGCCACGCTTCACCTTTTAGTCCTTTTCGATCGCCAAAGGCTAAGGACCATTAGCACTTAGAGGAAACTTAAGAGGGGAAGGCGGCCGTATGGAAGAACGGGGAGTATTGACTAGGAGTAAGGTAGTCACTACGGTGAGTGACTTATACTCTTACGTCCTGTCCCTTTTCCTCCATACTTTTGGGAGATTCCCAAGCACTAAACATAGAAACGGGCAAATGGAAATGTCCCTTACTGGAACAGATATTTAAGAATTGCCTGGCCAAACCGAGCATCAGCCCGGGATCTCAGGTCAAGACAATAGTGTCTACAAAAAGCCGAGGAAGAAGCCCTTGTAGCAGCTTTGGCTATGGACTCTCAGGGGAAATGTTTCTGGAAGGCAACAGAAGCCTTGAACCAAATGTGCAAGAACGCCCTTTGGGGCCTGAAGGCCCTGAACTGTATAAGCCTCTGAGATACATGAAGCGATCCATCGTGAAATGGAACCTTTTGAAGCCGGTTTCCCTTTTGGGTCCCTGAAAGTCACAAAGAGTTGTGGGGAGCTCCTGAAATAGTCTGTTCTTTAAAGATAAAGCTTCAGAGCTCTTCTGATATCTAGGTTATGGCACATCCTCTCCGCATGAGAGACCGGGTTTGGATAGAAAACCAAGAGGGAGATTGACTGGTTTATGTGGAACTCAGACAATTTTAGGAAGGAAAGAAGGACAAGTGCGTAGCACAACCTTATCCTTGTCAAGAACAGGTGTTCGACAGAGCTTGAAGCTTGCTTATTCTTCTTGCAGATGAAACTGCAATTAAGTAGGCCACTTTCCAGGAGAGAAACTGGAGCTCGGTTGTGGCGAGTGGTTCGAATAGTTTGTGACAGTGCTAAGGACCATGTATAGATCACATTTTGGGTGAAGAAGCCTGACCGGCAGAAAAGAGGTGGAGCAGACCTGCAAAATGGCTCTTGATTACTGGATTTGTTAGAGAAAAAGAGAAATTATCTATAGAAAGATAAGCTGCAATGGCCGACAGATGAGTTGAGCACGATAAAATGTGGATGCCAGAGACTGCAAGGTCCGATATAAAAGACTAGACAGTCAACAGAAGCATGTCGAGGATCAAGCCGTCTCTTGTAGAAGACTTACGTGCCACCTGGATTATGCACATATTATCCTCCGAAAGATTAAACTGCACTGAGGCCCAGAAGTCAGGTACTGGGCCACAAGCTGAAGGATTGTGGGCAGGGGTACCACACCTGGTGATTGCTCAGGTACAGGAGACTGGGGATCTGTGGTAACCTGACTGGACTGCATTGATGCAGTTGGAGGCACTCCTGAGCTTCCAGAGCGAACGATGAATCAACAGCGGGGGGGGTTGGATGGGGCATAAGCCTTCATGTTGTTCCACAGAATCTTGAGCACTTCGCCCAAGGAAGATGATCCAAGGCCGTCCCTGGAGGCATAGAGTGGCAGTTTCATGTTGGTTGCAGTCGCAAAGAAGTTCACCGTAGGAGAGTCCCATTGCTGGAAATGTTTGGCTCAGGGAATCGGCTGCAACATTGTTCCATCCCGGAATGTGCACAGCCTGTAGCCAGACGTTGTGCTGGACTGCCCAATTCCAAATCTGGATGGCTAGATCCACTAGAGGAGGTGCCCTGATGCCCCCTCTCCCATCCGATTGTTGACGTAGAACATAGCAACATGGCCACAGAGTTGTCGGTGCAAATTTGCACGTTCTTGATGATGCAAGGTCGAAAAGCTTTCAATGCCAGAAAATCCACCAAGAGTTTCAGGTAGATGAGACAACCGGTCTTGGGGTGTCCAAAGATTGTAGACTTCGGGATGACCCAACACGTACCTCCCATCCCCAGAAGAGAGGAGTCAGTTGTGATTGTGACCTGCGGTAAAAGCTCCTGGAAGGAGGTACCCACTGAGATGTTGTCCACCAGTAAAGCTTGGGACCAACAACTCCGAAGAGCTAGTTGCGTGTGCCCCATTTTGAGTTTTGCAAGAGGCAGAGCTACAACACATGAGGCCAAAGAGTCTTTGGAAGTTCACAGTTGGGAGGAGCTCAGAAAGATGGCACGCGGTTGACAAATCCGCAATGCTGTATTCCGTTAGGAAAACTCTGGCACTGACAGTATCCCAAAAGAACCCTAGAAATATCAGGTCCTGAGCCACCATCATAGACTATTTATGCCAGTTCACCGACAGCCCCACTTGGAATAGGAGTTGAAGGAGAGACTGAAGATGGACTGCTGCAGTCTGGGGGCAAGGACTCCAAAAGAAGGCAATCATCTAAATATGGATAGACACGAACTCCCTGCAGTCTGAGGAACGCTGCGATGACTGCCATCATCTTCGTAAAGACACAAAGTGCTGAGCTGAGACCAAATGGCAGCACTCGATATTGGAAGTGTTCCATTCCCATGAAAAAACATAGGAATTTCCAATGTGGGGCCCAAATCAGAAGGTGCATGTAAGCGTCCTGGAGATCTAACCCACTGAGCCAATCGCCCTTTCGGAGAGAGGACCTTATCTGGCTGGGCTTCATCATCTTGAATTTCTCTTGGGGAAGGAAAAGGTTGAAGCCGGAGAGGTCTAGGGTAGTGCGCAGGCCAGCATGGTTTGGTTTGGGCACTGTAAACAGATCGGAGCAATAGCCCTCTCCTTGCTCCCTCAAGGGAAAAGTTCCTCTGAGGGAGGGAGACCCAGTCTGTTGACGAGGAGGGTGATATGGTGGGATATGAGGAAGGGGAAGCTGGAAGGCCGCTCAGCCGACGGACAAAACCCATCTGTCTTCTGTTATGGTTTTCCTCGCCTCCAGATGAGACAATATACGTCCTCCCACTGGAGTCTCGTGTGACCAATGGAAAACATTTTGATTTAATCAGGGGCGAGAGCTCCCATTGCAGAGGAGGCGGCTGTGGACCGAGAGAAACTCCACCCACTTTGTCTCTGCTGCTTGCATCGAGGCCCACCAGAGAACTTTCTGCTCGACACGCTCCATGCTCCTGAAAACCTCTAAAACCTGAAAAGGATCTTGGTTAGGTTCCCAAACTTTGTGTATAGGGCAGTTAAGCTGGAGGCTGCTTTACTAGGACTGACAAAGGTTTAGCCTTCAATGTGCTTGCTTTTGTTTTGTTAAGTTCCTCGTCGGCGAAGGAGTGAAAAAGCTCTTCCCCACCTAGCGAGAAATATCTATTCTTATCATAAGGCCCACACTGGACGTGTCCACATGATGGGCCGCAGCCTCAAGCAGGTCCTGAGTGAGAACTCTGGCGTCAGGCAGTGATTCTTTAAAATCTCCCAGCCTGTCCTGTGGTATACAATCTTGGAATTCCTAAAGCTTTCCCAACAGCTGGCAGCAGCCAAAATTACTTCAGTATTCGCTTGACGCAGCTGAAGACCTGAATTGGAAAATACTTTTTTCCTAGATGGTATCCAGAATGTTGTCCTCCTTGGAGAAGACCTGTGAGGCCACTGTGTGGAGGTGGAAGGAGTGTAGCTGCTGCTACCACAGTTGATGAAGGAAGCGGGCACTGCGATGAGTGGAGCTTGTAGCAAGTGCCAATCTTAATATGTATATGCTGTCCAGAATTGGGTTTTCCCCAGCCTTTACAGGCTTCAGTCAGCACATCTTTTTGAAGAAAAAGACCTCTGTGCTCCTGTTAACTAAGCGTTAGAGCTCTCCCTCTTGTGCAGCTGGAGGCTCAGGTATTGGAGTTTCCAGCAAGACCATCATATCCAAAATCCAGTCATGAAATGCTCTGATGGCATAGGGCAGGTCTTCATTATCCTGGTCTGCATTTTTCCTAGTCCGTTTTGGCAGGAAAAAAAATACAGATCCGCGACACATTGTATCTCAGACACCTTGGGCGTAGCTATTTGCACCACTGGTGTTGCAAGAACCAGTGAAAGCAGAGGCAATGGTGGCAATATAGGAGGAGGCTTCACTGGAAGAAGAGGAGGCACTACCGGAAACTGCGGAGGAGGAGGAGCAGCAGCCATACACCTTCATATATATATATATACACATATATATACATATATCTTTTGAACAGATCCTTAAAGTAAGCCTTAGTGCATGAGAGCCTGGAAACTGCCAAAGAATGCATCCCCAGTGGAAGGTCTAGGCAGAGGAATGGGTAGAAGCTGCTCTGGAGGGGCATATCCCCAAGATTGTATTGATGCAGGTTGCCAAGATGGCCCCCCTCCAGCTGGATCCACACCGACTAGAGGAGCGGATGTAGAAGGAAGTGAGACCGTGTGTGGCAGCGGAAACCTTGCACGCCAGTCAGTTGACAGGCAAAAGGGGTTTCTATTATCCATGTGTTGTGGAAAAGGCTGCTTGGCCCGAAGTGTAGGCCCTCCTGTCTTAGACGTTTAAACGTTGGGTTTGGAGGAGCTTGTCAAAATGGCCACCTCTGGCTATGTGGGTTGGGCTGCCATTTTGTCACTGCCTAAAGCGACCTGTGCCACAGGTTTTTGTGAGGCCATTGTCACCACAGGAACTGTAGGAGCTTTGGGGTCAACTTTAGCAGTCCAACAGGGAACCTCGGCAGAGCCGGTACTGGAAGACCTGGAGCGTTTTCAACCCCTTTAGCTTCAGGAAAAGTATTAGCCCTCTGTGAGGGAGCCTCGTCTGGACCAGTGCATAAAGATTTTGGGCCTCTGTACTCCTTCTTTGCTCCCTCAGCAGGACCAGTACGACCACAAGATTGCTAGTGGGAAAGCTTAGGTTCACACCGGGTAGCTAAATTCCCCAAATGGGGCCCCTCGATCCTGCTGGTTTTGATTATAACCCCTACTTGGGGATCCTCTGGAGTGAGCCCGGTTTTTGTAGTCACTTTGCAGGAAACCTCAAGACTATGCTCGGTATGTTAAGTCCCAGACTGGGAAACCTCGGGAATATCCCCGGCTGAAGTTGCTCCAGAAACCTTGGGCTTAATTCTAGTTTCCAGAAGGGAGACCTCAGGGGAAACTCTGGTATCCAGGTTAGATCCCTTTCGGGATACCTCAGGGAGAACCCTAGAAGAGCAACTTGGACACCCCAGCCCTGGAAGCAGAAGAGCCCGGGATGGAGTCCCCTGGCCGGGGTGCCCTAAAAAGGACGAAACTTACTGGACGCTTCCTTTTTTCGTCAATAAACTGCTGTAAATGTGGAGGAGGAAGCCATTGGAACACCTACTCCCACCTGATGAACCTACGCTGGAGTGCCCAGACGGAAAGTGAGTCGCAGTAGAGACAAGATTCCCACCGATGTTCCGGGTGCAAGCACTCCAGACAGAGAGAATGGGAATCCGCCCTCACGAAGAGACATTCGCACAAAGAACAGGACATGAATCTCTATCGCTCCGGCATAGACAGAGGTGAAGACAACTGTGGAACTGGAGCAAGAATATGAAGGACAAGTAGGAAAAAAAGAAAAAATCCCCACAATGCAAGTGTGTCCGACCCGGTCAGCGCAGAGAAAAGGACTGAAGGGTGATGCACAGGTCAGAGGTCAGGAATACTGGGTTACAGCCACATGCGGTGGCTCCGCATAAAAATAAAAGAAGGACCAAAAGTAGTTTTTGATGCTTCAAAGTTCTACGGTCCTGTCCCGTTGGACGGAATGTCTCAAAAGTATGGAGGAAAGAGGACGGGATTTAGGAGTATTTCCTTTTCGCTTTTTGTTCAGGAATTGCAATCTATGTATTCTTAATATTCCCACTCTTAAGGTGGTTTACTAAAAGTCAGTATTTCAAATACTTTAAGCTTCCATCTTGCTTGCTAGTAAGAAACTACAACTTCCCTCTAAGATTGCATTCTTGATCACTCAAGCTATTTTTACTTGCCATCATAGTGTTCAGGGCCATCCTTCTCGCATTTCTCATATTGAATGATACTTTATAGCTTTAGGCACTTTGTCTCTGGTTGTAGACTCAATCCATTCAACCTGGGCCTTATAGGATAGTCAATTATTTTCTATTTAATTTTTTTTACATATTATGACCGTGGCATAATTTCCAATACTGGTTGTTTTGCTTCACATTTTACATTGTCCTCATTGCCAATTCTCAAGGTTTATCTGTTCTCACATTCTGGCTACCAGTATGTCTCTTCAAACCTACTTCCTAATCCGGGCTCACCCCTCCAGGTTTGTGGGGTGTTTATGCATTTGACAAAATCTTTCCCAACCACCTTCCTTGGTATAGGTCAGTCTTTCAATGTTAGTGGAGATTTGTTATTTTCAAATTAGCTTGGTCTCTTTGAAATCCAATCAGTAGATCACTGTAGCATAGCAACATAAAATGCTAGAACCATATTTTTGTGGCTTCTGTGTTTGCAGGGAACCTGTGGCACAGGGTTCCCATAGCTCCATCTACTCTGTGCCCGCTAAGAAAGTTATGCCACACTCAGAATCGCAAACACATTTCCTCGATAGACCACAACCAATCACCAGTGCATCTTCTAGACAGTGTAAAATAAATATTTTTTTTTCGCACACACAACAAATACCTTATTCTGGGTCTGCATATTAGGCAGACAACATGATATGCTGCTGAGAGATGAATCACTGACAAAGGACATTGACAAAAAGTAACGTTTTCATTTATAACTAGGAAACACTGGGGGGGCGTGGCTTGGACGGCCATGTAAAGGGTCGCACTCTGGAGGAGCTCCGTTGATCCTGTTTTGATCCTGATGGAAGGGCGCGTCCACGGGGGCCGGCCGACGCTGGAAATCGATGTCCAGGTGTGGGAATGCCACCACTACACCCGCTGAAAGTTTGTGATGTCTGGGAGACCCGGGAACTGAAATAAATGCGATTGACTGGGATGAGCCCTGAGTAGGCGGACAAGACAAAATGGCAGCAACACTTTGCGAACACCGAGGACCGTGAAGTCCGCGTCGCGATCACGAGTGCAGGACCCACGGGTCCCTTCGCTTGGGGACTAGTACACGTGAGTGCCGCCTAGGACGCACGGTGGCCCGGCGAGCTGGAGGGCCAAACAGATGTAGCTGTGAATACGGGACCGTGGGCCCGGTGGTTGAGGCGCTCTGGGCGTGTTGGATGCCCCATGGTGTGGTGGGCCAGGCTTTGTGCATTGAGTGGCGTGATTCCCCTTCGATGCCTGGCGGGACGGGCCCCCGCCCGACTCATACAACAATATGACCACGAGAGGTGTGAAACCCAAGGCCAAACAGCCCACGATGGAGGCTTACGCCAAGTCCCCCTCAGGGGCGGAAGGAGGCAAGAACAAAGAGACCCCCGTGACGGTCGCAGAGTCGCCGGGCACGATACAGGAGGTGCTGGCGGCGATCGCGGACTTAAAAGTGTCATGGGAGACCAAGTTGGACCTTGCCATGAAAGGGCTGCAGGAAGGCTTAAACCTTAAGATCGGTGCCGTCCAGGAGGAGGTGAATCTGCTAAGACTGGATGTGAGGGCGATCTCGGAGCGCACGGGGACCATTGAGAAGGAGACGGCCACGAACACGGCAGACTGCGCTGCTCATAAGAAGGAACTACTCGCCCTTGTGCACCGGTTGGGCAACTTGGAGGACAGAGCGGAGCAGGCGGAGGGACGTGCCAGGCGCAACAATATTCGCATTGTGGGCCTACCTGAAGGAACGGAAGGACCAGACCCCACGGAATTTGTGGAATCCATGTTTTTGCAGGAGATTACCGGCGGGGTGCTGACCCAGGGGTTTGCAGTCGAGAGGGTGCATAGGGCCCTAACCAGGAGGCCGCCTCCTGGGGCCCCCCGCGGCCGGGGATCGCGAAAATTCTGAACTACCGGGATCGCGAAAAGATTCTTGAATTCTTTCGAAAAGGGGGAACGATTGACAGAGGATCGGCCAAGATCACGACCTACCCTGACTACACGCTACAAGTACAGCGGAGTCGGATGCACTTCGGGGCGGTGAAAAGGAGACTTCGTGAAGCTGGCCACCGCTACATGCTACTCTACCCGGCCAAATTGAACGTTTTTTACAGAAACAGATCCCTGTTCTTTGAAACACCGACTGAAGCAATGGACTGGCTAGACGCGCTGGGCAGTCCTCAAGAACCGGGCATCCAGGCAGAGACTACGGAAGATAAGTAGCTTACAGCTGGGTCGCCTAGGGCAATGGGGCCAAGACACTGGGACTTGAATATAGTCATTTATACGGCATATGGTGCGTATGATACGGTGTTGACTGGCTGGCCCATTGGGCGTGCCTACCCGTGGTTACTTGGTTGGGAGCCCTGAGAGGCTTCCATCTAGTTAGGTCGCTGTTAGATCGGCGACGCCCCGCGGGGTCCTATTCCTTGAATACGGGATAAGACCAGACGCGGGTGGGCCTGAGATCCAGGGATGGAGCTGGGCTTTTGTTGGGGTGGGATGGGTTGTTTGCTGTGGTGTGTAGTTGGGAAACAGGGAGGGGGGACGGGGATCAAGGACGGAAGAGCCGGCGGAGAGTTAGACCAAGGGAGCATTGTGGGGAGGGCGAGGCTGAGTATAGACCGAACTGATGGCATCGGATAATCTTCGCATAGCTACCTGGAATGTCCAAGGCCTCAATAGTTACCTCAAACGGAACAAGGTAATGCTATACCTGAAGAGGATGCGGATAGATATAGCCCTGCTACAAGAGACCCACCTCACTAGGGAGAAATTGGAGGTGGTCAAGAGGAAGTGGAAGGGCAATGTGGTGGGTGCCACGTACTCGGCGTATGCTAGAGGGGTTATCACCTGGGTGGCGCCGCACGTGCCGTTCCGGGTGCTTGACTCGATAGTGGACCCGGAGGGCAGAATGGTGGCGATAACAGGACTCCTGGAGAACAGGGAAGTACACATCCTCAACCTGTATGCCCCCAATCATGATACTGCAGCCTACTTTAGATCCCTCTATGGCAAACTAGGCCCCTTGGTAGGGGGTGCAATGGTGTGGGGTGGGGACTTCAACTGCGTCTTGGATCCCAAAATTGACCGGTCCGCTGATACCAAAGGGAAAATGTCGCCGGCGGCCAAGGCGCTTGGGACATTGCTGGGAGACCTGGGACTGGTAGATGTGTGGAGGAAACTCCACCCCACAGATAGGCAGTATTCGCACTATGCGGCGCCATACGATTCATACACGAGATTGGATTATGTGTTTGGAACTGCCGAGATAGCGGGTGAAATAGTGGGGGCGGAATACAAGGCCCGAGTATTGTCGGACCATTCGCCCCTGGTGGTAGAGTGGCGACACCAACCCCCTAGGCCTCGGGTCCCCACATGGAGGCTCCGGTCGGAGGCACTGCAGGATGAGGGATTCCGGGAGGACCTGAGGGTTGCCATCGGGGAATACTTTGAGATAAACACGGGTAGCGTGCGCTCTGTGGGAACTCTGTGGGAGGCCTTTAAGGTAGTGGTGCGCGGAGTGGCCATCTCTAAATCCAAAGGACTTCAAGGGGGTATCGAGAGGGAGCTTCAGGACACCGAAAGGGAACTGGAGAGCCTAGCTCGTCTCGAGAACGCCACTCAGGAAGACCAGACTAGGGCGAGGGACCTTCAGGTGGCGTGCAGTGCTCTTTGGGATCGACTATGTAGATTGAACCATAGGAAATACACCGAGAGGCTGCACGCGGGGGGCGACAAGCCAGGCAGACTGCTGGCCTGGCTGTACAAGAGCGAGTCCCCCCGGGTGGTTATTCATGAGATCTGTGGTGAGGACGGTTGTCTTCGCAACACTCATGACGGGGTGAACGAGGAATTCCTCAGGTTCTACAAACGTTTGTATGTGGACACTGGGGAGGACAGGAGTCAGGACATCCTGAACACACTGGAAGACATTGGTCTGCCCACCCTAGACGACCTGGAGCGGGAGGAACTGGACGCCCCTATCACTTCAGACGAGCTGGAGGTGGTGATCCGGGGCCTCCCCACGTGTAAGGCACCTGGAACGGATGGACTGCCTAGTGAGTTTTACAAGGTGTACGTGCAGGAGCGGCTCCAGCCACTGCTGGCCTTGTTTAACGAGGCATACGAACAGGGAGAACTCCCGTGGTCCCTCCGTGAGGCCATGATTGTCCCAGTACTGAAACCAGGCAAGCCGGCTGTTGAGTGTGGATCTTATAGACCTCTGTCCATGCTAAACCAGGACAGCAAAATACTCACGGCGGTGCTGGCCAACAGGTTGAAGAAGGTGATCGGCAAGCTGATTCACCCGGATCAAACGGGATATGTCCCAGGCAGGAATATCAGTGATAACCATAGGAGGCTGCACCATGTTATCGACCATACTAAGGACGACATGGGCGAGATGGCGGTAGTGTCGCTGGATGCGGTCAAGGCCTTCGATTCAGTGAGATGGCCTTGGCTGAAAGCGGCCCTGCAGGGATACGGCGTGGGCCCTGGGTATATCAGATGGGTCCAGTTGTTATATAGCAGCCCGATGGCGAGGGTCAAGACAGGGGCCACAGTCTCGGATGCCTGGCAACTCAGCAGGGGGACCAGGCAGGGATGCCCTTGGTCACCCATGTTATATATACTCGCGCTGGAGTCGCTGGCGATATGCCTGCGGCAACAATACGGAGAGGTGGGCATTAACACCGCCAGCGGCAGCCACTTAATATCTCTCTATGCGGACGATATGCTGCTTTACTTGCGCTACCCGGAGGAGAACCTGCAGTACGTACTGGAGGTACTGGATCATTACGCTGTCCTCTCGGGCATATCAGTGAACCCCAGGAAGTCTAGCCTGTTCCCTCTGGGCGGGTACAGGGACGACCCGCTGGAGAGGCTGCCTGTGTTGCCAAAACCATGGCGGACCGACACGTTTAGGTACCTGGGGGTAAATATTTACCACCGGACTGAGGCGGTACACAAGCATAACACAGAGAGAGCCATAGAGGGGGTCAGGAACAGCATGGCATTCTGGTCCAGATTGCCCCTGTCCATGATGGGGAGGGCGGCTTTGCTGAAAATGGTGGTCCTTCCCAGACTCCTGCATTTCTTCGTGAACGTCCCGTATTTGATCCCCAAGAGCCTATTTGTGCGACTTCATAGTATGTGTAGGGGCTTTGTGTGGGGTAAGTCCAGGAATAGGGTGGCCCTGTGGAAGCTCCAGAACCCGCACGAGAAGGGGGGTATAGGCTTGCCCAACTTCGAACTATATTATCTGGCGGGGCAGCTGTTGTATGTGGCCAGGTGGTTGTCTGATGAAGATTCGGCGGAATCTAGGTTGCTGCGGGAGGATGCGGCCCCATACTTCCTGAGAGAGGTGGTGTGGTTACAAAGGAATAAACTTACGGGAAGAGGGCGGCTATTGAGGTTGGGATGGGAGGTCTGGCACAGAACGTGGAAATTGATGGGTGAGTCAGAACCGCTATCTCGGCAGGTCCCGCTGGTGGCCCTGTGCGAAAACGACTCCCAACTGTTTCAGTCTGTCCGTAGGCACTGGGAGCCGGTGGGCATGGCCACGCTCGGGGACATATGGCGGGAGGGGGAGGCGTTGGACTTCCAAAAGTTGCAGGATGAGACGGGGGTGCACAGAGGCCAGTACATCACCTATGCCAGGCTAGTGAAACGAGTAAGAGAGAGATGGGCGGTGACGACACTGGCAGAGGATCCTGATGCCACCCTTGAAACTATGTATGATGTCTCAGAGGGCGGGCATGAAATATCACGGATATACGAACTCCTTAGAGCGAAGGCTGGGAAAGAATTGCTCCAACTGAGGCATGAATGGGAGGAGGAGATGGGTGGACTCATGACGGAGGGTCAGTGGAAGAGGGTCCTGGGGTATCATAAAAAGGTGTCCCGAAATGCACGGCTCCAACAACTCCAGTTCTACATTACTCACAGGGCCTACCTGACTCCCCAGAAGATCGCACGGTTTGGAGGCTCGATCACTCAAAAATGCCCCAGGTGTGGGGAGGTGGACGCAGGGTTGCTACACATGTTTTGGGCCTGCCCGGAAGTGTATAGATTTTGGGAGGAGGTCAAGATGAAGCTCGCAGGTGGGGGAGTGGTGTTGGACGTGAGATCGGCCTGGTCGTGTATGCTTGGGATCTTCCCCAGGCCCAGACACTTTAGGCACCTGAGCAAGATGAGGGACCTGGCATATGTTCTGGCCAAACGCAGGAATGCCATGAACTGGAAATCGGCCAGCAGGCCGAGAGTGGAACTATGGTGAGCAGACATCGTGAGGTGGGCGGAGGCGGAATCCGTGGTATGGTTTGAAGCGATCACTAGAGGGGGCGAGGTGGAGATAGGGCCCTTGCTGGCCTGGCGACAATTGGTGGCCTCTATGACCAACCCACAACAGGGTTTGGACGAATCTGAGAATTCGGAAGACGGGCATACGGACAATGCTCCACCTGACGGTGCCCCGACTGAGGATACAAGGAAGCCGGCTCTGGCTTGATGGGGGGTGGGGGTTGTATTTTCTTTTGTGTTTCTGTAAGTAATTAACAGTTGTATTGTGTTGTGTGGTTTTCTAAAATATAAAATCAATAAAATATTAAAAAAAAAAAAAACTAGGAAACACTGAGTTTGTTACAGGATAGTTTCCCACCACAATTAAACGGCCGGCATTGGACAAAACCACTTACTTTCCAGAGATACCTCCCCATTTATATTGCAGTGCAGTGAAGGAAAAGAGCTGAAGTGCAGTATCCAGGGCCAACACTTAACGGGCTTCATACATATTAGATTCAGGACTAATAATCTCTCAACTAGAAACCAACATGCGGGAACAATCAGTTACTAGCAGAGACAACATACAGAGAGACTAATTGTACAACTGATCATAACACAAAATACACCACAATGCTAAACACCTAAAAAAAAAAATCCTAAAAAAAATAATAATCGGCAGAGATTTGATCACTGAACAGAGAGGTTAAACAGTACAAACAAGTTAGGCTTAACACTTAAAGGTGATGAGGGCCAAGCATTGGGACGCTAAGGAAACTGACACAAACGCACACAGTACATACAGAACTAGAAAAGTCTACAAAATACCAGGGCAACTAGCAGTAAATCTGAATAAGCAACTAATGGGCAGCCTCAACAAATTGTGTAATGTCTGAAACAGATAAGTAGACAGCAGAGATAATGCACAGTCAGCTTTATACAGGGAGAAAACGTAATACACTTGCACCACAATAGGGTGACATGAAGTAAAATTTAGTAAAATTCGCTTCACCGAGACTACAACTCCTAGATTGCGCTTCTCAATGTAACTCCAGTGAGACAACATAGCACTAGCCTCCACTTGAAGGCAATCAGATACCAATGATATCTTTATGTGGTGGCAGAAAATATGGCGAGTGTATTGACTATGGAAATAATGGCATCAAAAAACTAATCTAAAAAATGGCCACATTTTGCAATTGAATAACCCAGACAAACCCCCGTTGTTTGCATTTAAACGAGGTAAAAACCTAAAACATTTGGTTAGCGCCGATAGGATCAGGGTGCAACCGCGAATTAATCCAAGATCATTTGTGGGGTTACACCAATAAAAGGACATTATGGATGTATAAATTGGACCGCTATAAATTTTGACTCAACCAAGAGGATGGATGACAGCTCTTACCACTGGCCTAATAGTTTTCCATTTTAGCCAATTCCTTGGGGTTGGCTTCTCTCTTCATTATACATACTTGGTCTAAACACCACACATCGTGTTTGTGGCAATGTGTACTGTTGTTTGTACAGTATGAACTGAGAGTTTCACAGGATTTTGTGTATACATGTCTTACATACCACATGTGCCCTTGACCACTGAAGAGCTGTGCTATATTGTTTATGTTTTATCATTGGAACTGTATACATTTTACTGATTTTGCAAATAGTGATTTTTACTGTGAAAATTCCTTAGTCTCCGATTTTGTTCTCATCCTATATATGCCATTGAACATTGAATCTTCTTGTGCCATCAATTATGCTTTACCATTTGAACGTTACTTATCTGTATTGATTTTACCATTGGAATACCAATTATCTGTACTGATTCTGTTAAGATAGCATCCATTGTAGTATGGGCCTTCGGCCCCCACACACATGGTGCCCATATGTCCAATTTTACCTTTACAATCCAATAAGCATGGTACACCTCGGTGGCCATACATTTATCATTGGTATCATGGTGCCCTGTAGGTCAGGACTCTGGCTAGGGCACACTGTTGCTACACAAGCTACAGGGATAGATGTTTTTTATTCTTATGAGTCAGCATTTTCTCATTCTCCTTGCCACCAACTGGCATGTATTTGTATGTATGACAGGCTCAGCATTTCCAGGGCATTATGCGCTTTACCAGACTTTGCATGCAACGGTCTAGTCTCACGCAGAGAGTAAGCCACTCTGTGACCGACACGTGACGGTTGTCACATGATCCATGGCAGATGGTTGCCATAGAGATATGCATTCGTGAACGCCATTGGTAAATGTCTATGCGAGGCGTGCTCTTCTTCGTCCGCATTATGGTCCCAGTGAGAATCCCTGAGGGCTTGAACAGACGTGTTTGGGATTGGTCGGTCAATAACCACCAGGAGAAAACATTGGGACTCTTTCTTGACAGCAATTTCAGGCTCAAGTTTTTTAGTTGCTTTTTCTCGAGTTTTGAAGATGTTCTCACAACCGCCATATTTATGTAAGTCCTCTCCACTTGACTCTGTCCTCTCCTTTCGTTTCTAGATAGTGGTCCTTGAACTGCCCTCGATACATGGAACTTTATAATTTCATCTACTCGAGTCCATGATCCGCCCGAGACACAAAGCGATTTTCATTCTTTTAAATGGGCAGGTACTATATATTTGTGTTCAGAGAGACAACTAATGTGTTTCTCTGTATTGTTTGGTCGGTTAGGTGTATTCAGAAACTTTGAGAGCCAATACGCTCCTTTCACTACAGAAAGAAAGGAGTGTGATTTTAAACAATGTTTTCTTTTGTATTGATTTGTTGAAGCAATCATTACAGTAATTCTATGAATTAGACACAGGATCATTAAGTTTTGTGTTTGATTCCTTTACAGACATGTTAAGCTAGTCTTGAGAAAAACTTTCACAATTAATAAACACCCATTTGTTGAAATTCGGAAGGAGGGAACCCTTGGAGGCCCTCGTATAGTGCTCAGAACATACTTGAAGACAATTTCATAGCAGAAATTGTCTCGTCTACTAGACCTTTGGCATAATGATTATCTGCTGTATGACTGCATTACGAGCAAACTTGCACGATTCCTGGAATAATGAAAATATTCTGCATGATTAGAATATATTCCAATTCATAGGTTTGTCTGTTTTTTACTATTGGATGTTTCAGATTGTGAATCAACATGGAGACATTTGGTCTTGGTTGATTAGGCTTTGATGGCGTTTTTTGCACATTAGGCTTTCGGAATTGGGGAAGCACTTAATGCACTTTTCTGTACACTGCACTTTATATTTGCACTATGTACTTTTGATTACGTGTACTAAGTTTACAGTTGATTACTGATGATGTAAAAGCCAGCAGAAGTGGCTATATAATATTAAAATGGATTTTAATATTTCTATTATCTTGGTTCAAGCAATACCTTAATTCCTAACTTTTTTGGATACGTGTGTGTGTCCGTTCGAAATTTTCAGCATGCGTTCCAACATGCTACAAACCTGAAATTTGGCATGTGTATAGGTTCTATGGTATAGACAATGTAAAAAGTATAAAATATAAATCTTTCTAATTTGTGCAGTCTGCAATGCTTGGATATGTGTGCATGTGAAATATTCAGCATACTTGCCAGCATACTACAAACCTGAAATGTGGCATGTGGCTAGGTTACATGGTTTTGACAATGTAACAAGTATAAAATATACTTTTTCAGATACATTTATTTTTTAAGCACTCTGCAATGCTTAACCTTGCCACATGGCTATTTGTGCCATAGTTCTGCGTTCATTGTTCATAAAAACTTCAGCATTTCGTTGCTCCTACACTTTCCACACAGCATTCTGACATTAGCGGCACTCACTTTTGAAGTCATGCTGGTGACAGAATACAGTGCTTTTGCAGTAATACAGCTGACTGGAAATAGTGCATGTCTCTTCAAAAGTGTCCGCAACCTGGTTTTCCGTCACATCATGGCTAATCTATCAAGATAATTACAGAAACTTCATTTCCCATGGAAGTTAATGAATGTATGCCATCTCAGCAGTACAAACGTACAAGCTTCACCCCTCTATGCACGGCACTTCTGTTGAGGTTGCTGCTGCCTCAACGGTAGATCGGGACACCGATAACGTTGCTGTGCAATCTCAATGCTTCAGCTCAAAGTAGCTGGAACCGATTTACGGGATTCATGCTTTGATCATGGTCCGCTTTATGTGGCTTGCTCCAGAGTTGGAAACAAAGAATTTGTTCACACTAGCTCCTACAGGAAAGACTAGCAATATTGTCTACAAAGCAGCATTGGTTTATTTAGTTAATTAAATCAACTTCAAACTAGGACTGAAGTAGGAATTACCATACAAAGCATGGGGAGACCTGCTAGATGATTATATATCTATAAGCCTTTGCAATGAGGATTCATGGGCATACCTACCTCTAAGTAATGTTGGATATGGAATTATTGACATGCCATTTAGTTCTATGCTCTTCACAAGTTCTATATCACAGACAGATTGTGAAATGACATGTCCAACAAGTCCCTAGGTTTGTTCAATGTCTAGTTTCCACGTGTGCTGGCAATGAACTCCAGGTGTATCTCAAGACTGACTTCCACAACGGCCCAGGGGCTGGAAATTAGCTGTAATGCAGAATGGGGGGCATGTTCCTGGGTTTTTGAGTGACTTGGAGAACATCATTTTGTACAATCTGGCCATGTAACAGTAGCGTAGCTTTGGGAATTAGTTGAAGGGTGAATGAAGGTTGAAGTACAGGGTTGAGGATGGATTATATAGACAGCAAGAGAAATATGGAACAGCAGGAAGTGTGAATTATCTGTTAAAACAAATACAAAATTGGTTAGAATAGAAACGTGGTGTCTGAATGAGATGTGTGTCATCCAATCACCCTAACATACTGTTTTGCTTTTGTGTCGTGTGTAGTTACCCTAGATCCACTTACCAGTTTACCCAGACCAAACGTTCTTGGAGGCAATAATATACACTTAGACCAATAGTTAAAGTATAATCGGCCCTTTATTCACATAGGATATAAAAATGCACACAATTATGTAAATGAATAGAGTCCGTTATACATAAACATAGATATAAGTATGGACAGACAAGTTAAATCACTGTTAGTGACGTCAAAGGAGAAAACGTCATCTCGGCCACCATGACGTCATCTCGGTACCTTACCCACTTTTTCCTCCTCCTCTGCCACTCTTCAGGCTACATCCACAACTCCGCAGGGCGTACCTCCGATTTGTACCCCTCCCCGGGAAGGTCCTTAAGGCCGGCAACCTTCTTCATCTTGCCACCCTCAACTCTCGCTCTGCTGTCAAACACGCCTCTGACATCTGCCACCTCCTTGAAGAACTGGACCTAGATTTCCACGGTTTTACGGAGACATGGTTCACGGCTAGCTCTGTCACAGGCTTTGACACTCTACTCCCTGAGGGCTACAAGATGCTCTCCGCACCCAGAGCCACTCAACCTGGAGGGGGCGTAGCCCTGATATTTCCTGAGTGGATTCCTGCCACCATCATTCCCATTCAGATTTACTCCTCTTTTGAATGCCTTGTCTGCAGGCTCTCACTCTCTCCTAGCCACTCTCTTACTGTTGCTACTCTCTACCAGCCCCCCGGGCAAATCACCTCTTTTTTCTCTGAGTGGGGCGACCTCTCATCCTCCCTCCTGGCCTCAACTACTCAACTCCTCCTCCTTGGTGACCTCAACATTCACCTCGATTCTCACTGTCCCTCATCGCTGCTCTTTCGCAACCTCTGCAATACCCTCTCCCTCTCTATCCTCCCCTCTGGCCCGACACACTCTGCAGGATACACACTTGATGTCTTGATCTCCCCTGGCCTCCCCCTCTCTATTCCTCTGACCACTCCTCTGTCCTGGAGTGACCACTGCCTCCTCTCCTCCCATCTCTCACTCTTCTCCCCAAGCCAACCACACCCCAACACTTCCACTTACCTTCTCGGACATCCGACCTATGAAGCGTCTGTCAGCTGAGGCTTTCGCTGCCACCTTCTCTCCCCCTCTTCCTCCCCTGTCTGACTCACACCACGACACAACCCTGTCCCTTCTCTCTCTTCCATCTCGGATACTCTTGATGCTCTTGCCCCTGTCATGAGGATCCGCTTGAAGTCCAAAGCCAAGTGCAATTCCTGGTATGATTCCGACCTAGCTACACTTAAACGTAAGTGTAGGGCGGCTGACAGGAAATTGAGGTCTTCTTGCTCATCCTCTGACAAACTGGCCTGTCGCCTGCTCCAAAGGCAATACCGACTCTGTCCGCACTAAGAAGAGAGCCCACATTCAAGCCCGTGTCTCTGCGGCATCCAACAACTCGGCCGAACTCTAAAATCTGCAAGGAGCTTGCCAACCCTGCAGCAGTCTCCTCCCCTCCTCTTGCCTCCCAGGCTCTCTGCAATGCCCTTGCCTCGCACTTTACCTCTAAACCACAGGACATCCTGTCCACCCTCGCATCCCCCCTCCTATTCCATCTCAGTCTGTGCTTGGAGACCCCCTTTTAAGCACCCCCCACCATCCTTCTCTTCCTTTTCTATTTTCTCCCCTGACAAGGTCGCTAGACAAGTCCGATCTATGAAAGCCTCGTCAAAACAGGTTCATCCCTGTTCCTCCAAAACCATCAAGGACCACATTGACACCCTCGCTCCTGCCCTTGCTGATTTTTGCAACCACTCGTTTGCCTCAGGATCCTTCCCCTCCCCTCTGAAGCACTCCCTTGTGTATCCTCTTCTGAAGAAACCCACAGCTGATCCTTCCTGTCCGGCAAACTATCGCCCAATTTCCATGACCCCCTTTCTGCGCAAACGCCTGTAAAAGCTGGCCATCTCTCAGCTTAACCTTCATTCAGATTCTGTTGGTTGTCTCCATGACCAATAGTATGGCTTCAGAGCGGCCAGAAGCACGGAAACTGCTCTCCTCAATATCCGTGAAGATCTGCTCTCCAACCTTGATTCTAACATTCCCTCTGTCCTCATCCTTCTTGATCTCTCTTCTGCCTTCGGCACAGTGAACCACACCATCCTGCTCAACCATCTCCGTGATAATCTGGGTATCACTGATCAGGCTCTGGCCAAGCTGACCCCTTTCCTCTCTGATCGACCCTCCCAGGTCCAACTGGGATCTTTTCCATCATCTACCTTCCTCTCCACCTGTGGGGTTCCCCAGGGGTCTAACCTCTCACCCTGGCTTTTCAACCAATACCTGGCAACTCTCGCTCACTGCATTGCCATTTTCTGCTCAAATTTCCAGTGCTACGCTGATGAAACTCAACTCATTTTCCGGCTGCCCTCGGCCACCTCCTCTCCCTCTCTCATCTCTGACTGCCTAACTGCCATTCAAAATTGGTGTGCCGCCAATGATCTTTGTCTGAATGCCAGCAAGACGGAGATCCTCCTCATCGGCACACCATCTCCATCCTTTTCCCTCACTCTCTGGCCGGCCTCCCTTGGCCCTCCTCCTACCCCTACCTGCGAGGCTAAGAACCTTGGCGTCATCTTTGACTCTACACTTTCCGTCTCTAAAAAGTCAAATTTCCGACTGCACCTCCTCGGAGGTATTCTGCCTTTCCTCTCCTTCCCCCAGAAGCTCATGGTATCCCAAGCTCTGGTTCTCTCTAGCTTGGACTACTGTAACAGCCTCTTTCTAAATATACCTGCCTCTACTCTCCGCCCTCGACAACTTATCCAGAACAGGACTGCAAGACTGGTCCTTGGCCTCAAGCCCAGGGATCGTATCTCTCCAGCTTTGAAATCTCTCCATTGGCTCCCAGTGGATGTAAGGATTAAATTCAAAACCCTCTGCATTGTCCACAAGGCTTTCTGGGGCCTAGGTCCAAAGAACCTTCAGCTATCCCTCTGCAAATATCTCCCCTCTCGAGCTCTTCGCTCCTCTACCTCTCCGAGTCAGTCGTTTTTCAAAGAACCGAACTGGGGGTAGATCTCTATCTTCTGCTGGGGCCTCCCTCTGGAACAGCCTCCCTGCCACTCTAAAACCTGAGGAGAACCATCTCCGGTTCCGGAAGCACCTCAAAACCTTGCTCTTTGCTTCTGCCTTCGCTCCCCTTCTCCCCTGCTGATCTGCTCTCTTGGCACTTTGCACCTGGCCACCCTCTGTGCAGCCCAGGTACCTGCTCACCCTGCCACCTTCCTGCACTGCCTCCTGGCCACCCCTTGCACTGGGGACTGTATCTGTACCCATACAGCCCCCCCCCATTTTTCTTCTTTTTCTGCACTTATTCTGACTTACCCAGTCTGCTGCCTTAAACACAGCACTTGCCACTTGCTGGCTGCACTACCACAGTTTGCCTCAATTTTCTATTTATTTTATTTATCTGCACTCCTCGGCTCCTGCACTTTCCACTCTCCCCCTTCCATGCACTTTTTCCCTTTTCCCTTTCCCATGCACTTGCGCGTTCTCAATGTCACTGGGCCTAGTAAGATCGTTTTTATGTTGTGCTGTGTTCTCCCTTGTTCCTCTCCCTTGCCTAGTCGCTCTCTGAAACACCTGTGTACGAGCGTGATACAAATAAAATATATCATGACACTACCCAGTCCCAAGGCAAGTAGGCATAGAGATCACACATACTAACGGGGTCTGGAGCGGAGCATCCTCCCTCTCAGTGAGACTTCGTCACCCAGGGTTCCAAAATCTATTCTACTACCCAGATACCTCTTCTCTTATGGGGAGCAAGTCCCCACCCACCTCAGGTTGCCAACGGTCCCCGGCCAAAGGACAGCCAGCAAGCATGGGGGGGCACAGAGCGGAAAAATCCAGTTAATAATGGAAAAATCCAGCTGGTCTCCTGCGCGCTCGTTCCCAGCACCCCTCATCACTGCAACTGCACAACTCTGACTCACTGCTTGGCGCGTCCTTGATTTAACAATACGCCAACTATCCTCCATACTGAGCTCATCTGCTTCCAAATATATACATTGCAACCGTGGCAGAACTCATGTCTGCTAATTAAGCTCACAAACCTAGAATTCCATTGTGGTCATGGAAAAGAATGTCCAAAATGCCCGCGCACCGGCGCCATGTTTTTTTAGCTCATTTTTGCACACGCATTACACATAGAAGGTAGCAGCCATTCAAAATAGAAGTGATTGCTTCTTAAGACATACAAAAAACTATCCTTGATTAGGAATCAGTGCCACTTCTATCAGGATGCAGGGAGCAGCAGAATAAATTCAACTAAGGAACCAAACTACTGGAAGACTGTCATCTGGACAATTGAATAGCTGAAAGCTAAACTGTGAACTAGCCATGAACCCACCAACCCTCAATTGAAAACGCCTCTGATCTCATCTCAGAGACAGGCATGCTCATCCCTAGGCCTGGGGCCGAGTGAAAGGAGACGCTTGCTGTGGAAATCTTCAGAGGTGTAGATTTCAGTTCTTTAGTTTCCCATAGCTGAGCACTGCACATCTTGGGACTGCATTTTACCAAGCATCAGGAAGGTTGAAAGGATCAGAAATGCATATTTTGTCTCCAGGTCTTGCAGTAGATCAGGACAGTACATCTGCACATTTAGTTTCATGGTACATGGAATTCCGCAGCAGCGCACCGGGAGGGCTGAAAAGCGTACATTTCCATTCTAGGATCTCCATCCAATAGGGCAATGTATCTTGTGGGGTGGGTTCTACAGGAAGCAGTTTTGAAACAGAAAGTTTCAACAGTGGATACTCTGGTTGCAGCTCTTCTATTAGAACAGCATACAACCTTTTGGAAAATTCGGTTTCTCACTCAATGTTGTCTGGCATTACAGCATCAGGGTGGTTGAAAAGTGCAGTTTCTGCTTTGTTTTCCAGTAACTCAGTCGTGGACTGTGGGAGAAAATGCTTGTATCACCTGCTGAAAGAGAATGAATATTGATTAAGTGGTAAAAGCTCACCCACATCCCCATACAAGTACACATCCCACTATATACTTGCCTTAGTCGGGTATATTGTTAACTGCAGCCAATTGAGTCATGGCTACAACTTTCTGAACCATGACTCTTTCCGGCACAGAGGTCTATTCACTGAAGTTTGGCAGTGGCTGATGACATAGCCAACTGTGTGGACTAACCATTGAGAAAACCAACAGCGGGCCAACTACTACAATCGTCTGACCCTGGTGCATGCACATATTCATGTAAGGAGACACCACATGACCTTTTTCTGCCATCATACAACTGTGTTTTCATTTTCATTATATCTTTTTTCTGCTAGTCCCTGAATGAATTGACAGTCCATACATTTGGCTTCAATGTTATGCATTTTAAATAATCTGTATCCATGTGATATGGTGCTAGGATCCAAGATGGGCACTTTTTTAGGAAAATTCTGCTACACCTTTAGACAAGCAATCTCATCCTGCGTTTTTCAACAAGCCCATCTGCTCATCTATGCCTAACAATCTAGCAAATCCGTCAACGGTGCACATGTGTAGCGAACAGAGCCTCCTGGATGCTGTGAGGTGGCGCTGGAGGGGTTGTTAAAGGAGAAATCAAGCCTCCACCTTCTAGTGATTGAGGCCAGTCAGTGACAGGGTCAGGGACAGGTCAGCGTTGGACTTGTTGCTTCATGGTCTAATCGGGTGATCCGACAAGGGGACTACGGTGAACCGGGTTGCTTCTAGGGATAAAGGCCTTTGGGAGATATTGACTAAACCATATAGTGGTCGTGGATTAGCAGAAGGATATTGGATAGCAGTTTAAGTGCATCGGCCCAGGATATTAAGCAGGTTGGGTGATTTCACTTTTAAAGGCCACTGCGCTTACTTTTAGAGAGCAAACCCCACATTTTACAAAAGTGGACTTATTTAGGCATGGCTTGACTTTAAACTGTTAGGGTGCTGCACCCTAAATACAAGTCCAAGACTAAACATACAAGTCTAAGTCTCAATTACAGACTACACTTTCTACTGCTTTAGGGAGTGACATGAGCATTCTCATGTGAGAATTGATCAAAGCCTCATGGCGCCAGGTTCCATTATAGTGATAATTGTGGAAGGGGTAGGGGACATTTGCCAAGGGAAAGGTTGTAATCAACACACTACTTTAAGGGAAGGGATGAGGAAGACCACTATACTGCACTTTCTCCTGTATGTCACACCACCGGCTTTCCACTGACTGAAGCAATTTTCTCCAAAATAATTAAAGATTCCAGTCACTAACTGAGGGTTGGTGCCAGATTTTGGGATTCTTAGGATGATTTGGGCATCATCTGCGTAGTTGTAGCACGAGATGTTGAGCATACGGATGATTCCAGGAAGGGCGGTCAAATAGAGGTTGAACAGGAGAGCCGATAGGCATGCGCCTTGCAGTACTCCTGGGTTCACCGAGCAAGCAGCTGAGACAAAAGGGGAGAAGAGGGTTCTTAGCTTCCTGTTGCTGAGGAAGGAGGCGATCCACTTGAGAGCAGTGCCACAGATTCCAAGGGAGTGGATGCGGTCAAGGAGGATCGAGTGGTTAACCGTGTCAAAGGCTGCAGCGAGATAGAGGAGAATTCGAGCAGCGCATCCTTCCAAGTCTGCAGTGACCTTCAGATCATCCCAGGTCGAGGTCAGAGTGGTTTCACTTTCATGACGCGGTCTGAAGCCTGATTGAGCTGGGTCGAGGAGGCTGTTGGATTCTACGAAGGCATTGAGGTTGGAGTATGCGGTTTGGTCGATGAGTTTTGCAAGGAATCTGGTGTTGGAGATTGGTCTGTAGGGGAGACCCGGACGGTTTGCTGGCATATACTAGGTTAAGGAACTCATCTCTGCAGATGGGTTTGAAGGAGTCGAAAGTAGGGGAATTGGGTGTCAGGGCAATGGGGTGAGGGGAGTCTGTTGTGGGGGGGAGAGAGGACAGTTTGGTATTAAGGGAAGTTGTCCTGTCAAGAGTGGAGTTGTAGAAGTATAGGGAAATTGACTCGCAGAGTGATTTGAGATGGGGTGGATTGGGTAGAGGTGCAAGTGGGTTTGACGAATTCTGATGTGATCATGTGGAGTTCTTTGCTGCTGTTGCCAAAGTTGAGAATTTGTATATTGCAATAGGCTTTTTTGGCCTTTTGGGTTTCAGCTTTGTAGATACGGTGGTGCGAGACGAACATGGATCTGCTGAGATTGGTTTTAGATGCTCGCCATTTGCATTCCAGGGAGCTTTGTTTTTTGGCGTTCCTCAGGTGGGACGTGCACCATTTGGGGTATGGTCCATTGCATGAAAAAGCTGGGTGAGAGGAATTAGCGAGTTATTGAGCCAGGAGTCGTTGGTTAAGGCTCCGTCAGGGGGAGGGGGCGTTGTTGGGGGAACGAAGAAGTAGGGCTTTGGCAAGGTCGAGAAGGATCTTCAGTTTGTTCCAGCATTTGAGGATCTTGGGGGCGGTGGAAGCTGTAGGGGGGCAGGGAAGCTGTAGGAGATGGGGCAGGGGTGTGGATAGAGAAGGGAATGACATTGTGGTCGGTCCAGATGAGTGGTTTGGGGCAGGATATACAAATCAGGTCATGAGAACTGAAAATTGCGTCAAGGGTGTACCCCCCTGAGTGGGTTGGACCGACCAATCGTATGATGGGAGAGGTTTAAAGTACCATGGGAAAAAATGGAACTAAACCCTTTGGTAATAAATCAAGTCAATATTGACAGGTTTTTTATCACAGTGTTACTTGCTTTTCAGACTTATTCGATATTTGTTTCAAATGTACTTCAATGAGGGTTTTCATATAATTACAGTCCAAGTTCAGCCGCTTGCCAAATAGCATAAATCTGACCATGAAACCAGTGTTGTACTCCCACCGCTCCTGGGCAGACTCACCAGTGTTGCTTGGCGTGTCCGGCGAGTGGAGTGGGGCTGCAACGCTCGCTCTGCCTCTTGTAATAGTGCTCTTTCCTGACGGTCATCTCGCTGCACCACAAGCAGCTTCCTTCTCACAGGCCGGTCTTGCTGATGCACCTTACTGCTTTTGTGACACCACCAGCCTCAGCCATGCTGCAGTTCGCTTGGCGGTGCTCCTCTGGCTTCTCCCCAGTCTCTCCAGCCGTTTCTCCGGTTCAGAGGGAATCTCCAGCTTTCCTCTGCAGAGCTCTCTCGTGTCAGCATGCTTTCCTTCTGGCTTCCTCCCGCACTGGCTCTGCATCCCTCTCCGGCTGCTCTGGACCTCACACGACTGCTCTTGCATACAAGTCCCTCTTCTTCACATTCCAGCGCTGGCTTTTAAATATCCCGCCAGCTGGAATCAGCTCTCGACAACTAGACTGCGCAAAGTGAGTTCTGCAGTCTGTTATCAGTTGTTACATCTTCCTCGTCCCAGGACCAAAGTAGGGTTGACTGGGAAACCAGTCAGGCAAAAGATAGGGAAGAGACTGGTAATAACCTATAAAGGCCTCAGTGATGCTAGATTCAGCAGAAAAGGGAAATGGGGAACACAGTCTCACCCAAGGTTGCCTCAGCCCCACTTCTCAAGTCTCCCGTACCCAGGTAATCCTCCCTCGCATATCCACCCCAAGGGTCGGGATCTGGTAGAGACTGCCTTTCCCAGGCCACCTGGTAGGAGATATGTTGGAGAGAGAAGTGAGGATTCCCTCAGAAGCCTCACAAATACCTGCTCTTCTGCCTCCCCCTACTGACCTCACACTGGGTCTCTAAGATATACAATCTCTCTGCAAAAATCAAAACCAAACCTCTAATCATAGTTCTCGCCAAACTATGGATTTTCCATCTTTAAACTGCCATCCTGACAGCACTTCACAGCAACTTTGTTTCTTTCTATCACTCCACTTGTCTCTCCAATATGGTGGTGGTGTTGGTCTCGGCATTAGCAAGGACACATCATCGGCACCCCTTACCATCACAGATTTACTGTGCTGTACTCAAAGGAGGAGTAGGTGCACGCTTCACTCTCACTACTGTTACTATCCTCATCCACCACCCACTAGGCATTCCAGCTTGACTCCACTCTGGCAACTAACTAGCTCACTGTGATGAATCCAGAGAATTCTTCCTTCTCCTCAAGGGGGAGCACCCCTTTTAAGACTAGTGAAGGGAGCCCCATATGCAATACACGCCTTAGCAGACCGAACAAGCAGGATCTTACTGGGAGTGTCCCTCTCCTTAGGGGACAAGGAATCCTTAGGTGAGAATCCTGCAACATCTCCCTTAATGCAAGTCCCAATTGTTTGTTGGATACATGGGGGCTGAACACTGATAACGTACAGGAGACTTTAACTGTGCAGGGCTTGGCTGCTGAGCCTACGCTGCCAACGTCGATACCAAAACAGGACCAATGGCATTGCTTCTCTCATTACAGAGAGGAAGCTAACAGGGGCAAGACAAATCCAGAGGAGACAGGCAGCCTGAGCAAGTCTGCACACATCAGATGCCTTCGCTGTAGCATCAAACTAATCCAGTTCGAGGCGGGAACCATGTTGAATATGTGGTGGGCAGAGGAATCCCAGAGGCCATGGAACACTGCAGAGTCCAGGAGGGTTGACAGCCCAAGGAAAACGGGTCCCCTGAAGTGGGAAACCAAGCCTCAGCAGATGCAGCCTCCCTGCGTACATAAGCATAAACAAACCCCTGCGAGGATGCCGACAGCCAAGGATTTCTCCAGTGCCAGAGCAGCTGCCTCCCTCAAAGAGCAACACAGTCAGCATTCAGGTATGCCGGTAGCACAGAGATGGGAGGAGAACGGTAAAGCTCTGAAGCACCCCACGAGGGGGTGAGAGCAGTATGCAGCCCACACAGCCAGTGAGGCGGGAGCACCCATGCAGGGCTAAGGAGCCCAGTCCCATAAAGAGAGGAAGATCATACGCAACCCACAAGGCCAGTGCAGCTGACCAGGTCACACTTGGCTGAACAATCAAGTAATCTATGGGAGCATGAAAATAACAACAAACTGAGAGACTAGAGACACAAAGGGCACATGCAGAGTTAACAGAAAGACTAATAGAAATGGTCTGGAGGGGTGATCCCAAAATAATGACGCCAGGTAGGGATAAGAATCAGTAGATAATCGACCGGTTAGAAGGACGAGAGCCCAATCTGGGCTGAGAAGCCATGACATGGAGGTTGGAGAATCACAATAAGCCAAACCGAGTATTAGAGTATCCGTTGTTCTTGTTATTTACATTTTATAAGGTGCAACTCACGCAAAGGCCTCAGCGCGCAGCAAGTCAGAGTAAAACAAAGCAGAGAAGGTCAAACCAGTGAAGCATAGAAGAGAAAAATACAACTAACCATCACAGTCAAAGAGAAACTGCCTACTGATTAAGCAAAAGCGCCCAGATACCTCAGGGGTAGGTGTGCTCTATAAATAAACTAAGGGCTTCTTTTTTAAAGGACAGTAGTTAATCACAATGGCGAAGAGGAGCAGGGAGGAGATTCCAGAGACGCAGTGCCATGGAATCAAAACGGATGCCACGAAAACGCTCAAGTTTAAATCTGGGGGAAACCAGATTTGGAGAAGTGTTAGACCGAACTGAACATACAGGACGAGCATGTCTAATCCGATTCGTAAGGTATACTGGCACTTTCTTCTGAAGACATTTGTGGGTGAGGAGTCGGACCTTGTAGGTTATATAGTGTTTGACAGGAAGCCAGAACGTGATACGGACCTTGGTCACATGCAGTCTTCTGGAAAGGCTGCTAGCAACATGCACCGCATTGTTCTGAGCAACCTGAAGTATTTTCAAGTTGGCTTTAGAGGTGCCGGATAAAAGGCAGTTCCCATAGTCAAGTTTAGAATTGACAAGGGCTACTGCAAGGGAGGCACTGTTGGCATCAAAAAGGAAAGGTTTATTCTGCCTAATGAGACGAGTAGTGTAGGCATATGAGGCTTTCACCTGACTAGCATGTTTCTTCATATTAAGTGAAGAGTCAAAATAGACGCCAAGGGTCTTAACCCAGGGGCTGGTCTTAAGGGAGGATCCTGCAATATCAAAAAGACACCAAGGGTCTTAACCCAGGGGCTGGTCTTAAGGGAGGATCCTGCAATATCAAAAAGGCAGAGTATCTAGGATCCAATTTTTGCAAACGCCGAGTGGAGCCAACGAGCATAAACTCAGTTTTCTTACCATTAAGAGCCAAAGAGTTGTTGATCATCCAGTTTTCAATCAGACCATAGATGTGGTCAATACTCAGGTCATTCTCATAATTGTCCGAAAGTTTGATGACAACCTGAGTGTCATCGGCGCAGTTAGTGTAGTCTATGCCGAGACGGTCAAGGTGTTAAAAAGAAAATGGAGGACTATACAAAATGAAAGAGTGGGAGAAAGCTCCCTGTGGGACACCACAAGTAGGATGTTCCGGAGATGATTTGAAACCCTCAGAAGCAACACGGGCAGATCTAGGGCTCATGAAAGAGGCCAACCATTGTAGGGTGTTGCTGGAGGAGTTGGGAATACTCCCCAGACTCTCAAACAGCAAGGAGTGATCCACAAAGTCAAACGTTGCTGATAGGTCGAGGAGCATAAGAAGTGCTACCTGGCCGGAGTCGGCAATATATGACATAGGTTAGACTAAGTCAATCAGAGCAGTTTCCGTGCCATGGAATGCTCGAAAGCCAGATTGAAGTGGACCCAGAAGGTTATTACGTTCATTATGTAGTTGAATTTGAGAGGAGGTAACCTTGTAAAGAATCTTCATAATAAATGTGGTATTGGTTATGGGACGATAACTGATGCCAGAGGAAGGATCATGGGAAGCCTTTTTGATCACGGGTGTAATCCATATGTTCTTCACTGATTTGAAAACTGTGGCGATAGCAAAAGATGAGTTCACCAGGTGTGTAATGAAAGGGGTCAGACAAGCAAATGATTGGTTTTGACATGGGGGCAAATGTCCGGACATGAGGATGATTTTAAGCGAGCAATAATATCTGAAAGATCAGCTTCGCCAATTGCTTTATAGTTGAAAATAGGGATGGAAGGAGAAGGGAGTGTTGAGGTAGAATCTGAACTCGAAGTACTATTGTTAATGAAAGAAGCAGGTGATCGTAGGGAAACAATCTTGCTGCGATGAAAGTTCTGTTTTTCACTGAAGCCCTGTTGAATGTCAGAACACCATAGATCACCTGTATTTAGGGCAGGGAAGGAATTATCTTTCCCCTCAAAATCCCCAAGGATTGTGAAGAGCTCTTTGTGGGCGGTATGTGCAGATTTAATGCGTTTGTCATAAAAGATTTGTTTGGCCTCGACAATTGCAAGCTTGTAGTTAGACGGCGCCAAATGATATGGAGCGAGGGTAGAGGTGTTTGTGTTTTTCCGCCAAGCCTGTTCTTTTTGTTTCTTAAGTGTTCTTAAAAGTATTAATCTCCTCAGAGAACCAGGGTTAACCCAAAGTTTGATTTCACTGTTTTACCTACAGGGGTGCCAGGTTGTTGGTTATTGTTGAAATGATCTCGTTATGCTGGTCGACACAAGTATCAGTACAATTGGAGTGAGGAAGATTGGCATTCAAATTTTTATTTTTTATTTTATTGGCTTTATATGCTTATACAGTACAGTTAACCTTTTGCCATTTTCCAATCAAACCTTAAAAAATGTAATTTCGTTACAATACTATCAAACATGAGATTTCCTTTATTTCAATACTTCTTTTGCTGCTTCAATGTTCGCAAAATATTTTAAAAGTAGTTTTTACCAACGCCATGGAATTTGGTTCCCCCCTAAGAGTTCTCTCCACCAGTCTTTCATGGATCGTGAGCTGTATTTCATAGTGAATTCTGTAAAGAATACTAGATGTTTCAATGATTCGTAAAAGTCCTTCTGACACAGTCTACAGGTTGTCCCACCTTTACTATTTCTTCAACTCAATATCTCCCTCGTCGGTAGTAGGTTCAGTCGAAATCTGAAACGGTTCTCTAAAATACCAGTTTGGAAATAGCACAAGGTATTTGGGCAACAAGCACATGGTATTTGGCAACAAGTTCAGCTTTCTTACTTCTTGAAAGGGTTTCCGATAAAGTTTGAGCTGCTGACATTCTTCCTGGGTTATAATCCAATTCTGGATGTATAGTTTTTTTTTTTAACCTCGTCTGGGTTCTCCCACAAGGTTAAGTCAAATTCACCCAATTCTGACATAATTGCTTGGCAAACCGATCTCCATTCCGACAATGTTATGTCTTTCTTGTTTGCCAGAGCTTCTCATAGGACCGCGAAACAACCTGTCTTCGAGTCATCCAGCCAATTTCTGTACAAGAAGAGGGATTTCCAAACAACTATAGTTTTCATTGCTGTAAGGTTTAATTTGAATAAGATTGCTTGGATTGGAGTGCTCTTTGGCAAACTGAGCACTCCTTTCCAAAAAATCCCCTCGATTTTTTATCAATTCTCGGAGTGAAATTTAAAAGATGATTCTGCTCCAGACATTAAAATTGGGAGGGCCTTCATGCAGTAGAACAAGATCAGTGGGGACATTAAAAATGTGCTAAATCTTTTCAGCAATATCCTTCCTTGACTTGCCAAATTTTTAGCTTTGGATCAGAGTTCTAGTCTTGGGCCCTCCCTCTTGTTTGTATTCAAACACATTCACAGATAGATCAGCACTTGCACCTCTGCGATTGTTTGTCCCAACAGATACCATGTGTTTTTTTAGACACCCACTCCCTTCCTTCTCAGAAGGTCATGATCCTTGGTTTAGCTGGATTGATCTTGAGAACATTTGCCTCCACATATTTTTCTTCGAGTTGTCTCTCTAGTCCCACTGGTGTTTCATCTAGCAGAACTACATAGTCTGCGTATAATATTCGGTCTATCTTGGATGTACCAATCTTGGATGGGAAACATCTAATGTCATGAAAAGCGTCTAATATGTATGAAATGAACACGTTGAACAGATCGTGTGTCAATGGGCACCCTCGATTAAATCCTTTGTTGGTCACAATTACCTTCGTCGGCATGCTGAATCTGTCCAGTCTTACTTACAAAGTTGGCTCAGAGTAAAGATCTTGAATTAATTCCAGTGTGTTATTAGGACAGCCCCAGTTTTTTAGGTTTTTTTCCATAGTTTAGGTTGACTGACTGTATTAAAGGCCTGCAAGAGGTCTATAAAGGCCATAAAGAAGTTCTTTTCTTTGCTTCATTTAACTTGTGACTTTACGATGTTAATGACAAAGATATTCAGTGACGTTCCCACACCCTTGATGTGTCCTTGATGCTCAGTTTGATACTCCACTTCACCAAGGTCTTCAGTGTGAGTGAGGCAAATACTTTCCCTGCCACATCCAACAACGCGATTGGGTGGTAGTTGCCAGGATCGGATCTGTGTCCTTTTTTATAGATTGGAACGATCACAGACTTTCCACGTGGCCAGGATTGATGGAGTTTCCATGATATGGTCAAATAACGTCATCAAGAAAATAGACCATTGCAGAGGATCTTCTGGCGTTGGTCCTACCATCGGGGCCCGGGGCTCTGGAGTTTTTCAATTTGCATATAAACTCCTTTACAGATGCCATATTGATGTCCAATTGGTCCCACACTCTACTCTCCCTTGGCTTTATCAACGGTTCCACTTGGTCGGGGTCGAGAAATGAAGTGGGTCGCCCATTGTGCTGCACGAATCAGGTTTACTATCAGGGCCTGCTGAGGCACATCCAATCCATTGACCATGGTCCAAATTTCAGCTGTATTCTTTGACCTTAGTTTTGGAGCATATTTTCTGTGTCCTGTTGCATTAGCTGTTTTTTGTGCACTGTACACCAGTTTCTATACCGTTTTAGTTTATGAATTTCTATTTTAGCCAACAGCGTTGCTTGCTTATTCAGGATACAAATCAAGCGGTTGATTTCTTTTCCTCCGAAACAGCTGGATCAAACACATGCCTGTGATGGATTACTTTGTTAGCAGAAACTTTATTTCAAAGGTTTCAAATAGCCGATGGTAATCAATAGTACGGTTGCCTTTTTCTTTGGTTGTTTGAAATATGGCCAGTTTAAGGTATTCCGTGAGAGCTGTTATTTTGTTCCCTCGTATCCTTAGTTTATTCCTTCCAGGTATCGCTTCAGGGTCAGCAGCATATTTAAATCCTGAACTCGGTTTTGAAGAAGCACAAGTCATAATTAGAAGATTGTGATCACTAGATACTTTTCTTCGACCAGCAATGATTTGATTTACATAATCATATTACGGGACACACAGATATAGTCTATATGACATGACCTCCAGTTTTCACTCTACATTTTGCCTTGCCTTACCCGGCATGTCCACTATCGTTTTACCATTCAGGATCAATAGGTCTCTCGAGTTGATGGCAGTTCTCCAGTGTTGCCCCTTTATCCGGGACTCTGTTGTCAAGGTGTCATCGTCAAATTCACATCCATTTTTGTCATAATATTGGGAATTTAAGTCTCTGCATAAGAGAAAATAAGGGTCTCTCCATTTTTCTCTTAGGTTGCCAATCAGAGCAACCACCTGCTCAGGAATTTTGTTCAATTCCCACCTTTTTGGGTTCTAACACAAGTTTAGGAGAGAAAAGATCTTTTCTGATAAGTCTTGCTCCCTAGGTACTCTGCCCATCAACAGTTGAATGTATGGGCTTGGATTGAGTTCTTCTAAGAGTAAATTGCAGCCGATTTTTAATTGCTATCAAGAGTCCAGACACAGGCCGACCTGTTGCTCCTTTGATGGCCGGGTTTAGGTACATTGTGTACCAGTCTAAGACCGGGGGCTCTCTCAACCAAGTTTCTTGTAGATAGATTAGGTTGTACTTTCCCACATCCAGGTCTTCATTAACAAACAGGTGAGAGAACCCCCCCTGGTGTTGCAGCTTGCCAATTTCAACTGCCTACTCTCGGTGCTTACTTGGCATTATGGCTAACTTATCTTTTCAGCCAAAAGGCATGCTACACATTGCCAGGTCTCCTCCACACCTTCCTTTTCCTTTTGGTCTTTTGTCACTCTCCTTAATTCCCGGTCTTCCCAGTTCTCACATTATTTTCGATCCACTCTCGTTATCTGCAGTTTCATATCTTCTGCTCTACTCTTCTTTGAACCCTACAGCACTTGATGGGTCTAACTTCGTTCTTACTCGTTTTTGCTGTTCTTGAATTTCCACTTTAAGCTCCATTAGGTCAAATCCCATCAGTCTCAATTCGGATACCTCTTCCATTAGTAGCTCTTTTATCCATGGTGTCGCTAAGTGAAGAATGACCCTATCTGTCTTCTCTTCTGGGAATTCAATTGTAAGCATGTCATTCGTAGAAAAGGGTCTCCAATCAGGCTCATGGAGGAGTAGCCGGATGACATTGGCTCTATTCAGGATGAGGGCATCATTCAAAAGAATCATTCTTTCTAAGAGAAAACTTGTAGAGTTTACTTTGCTTATATTCGTAGTTATGTTTGCTCTCTCGTACTATTTGTTTTCATTAGAAACCCTTCGATCACTCTTCTCTTCTAATCTGCTCCTAGGTTTAGTTATCCTTAAGGGAGATATCATGTATTGGTCCTCGTTGTTGAGGGTGTACCTTTTTTTCAAGTTTATAGTGAACGGCCCAGGTCTACCTTCAGTACCAGCCGATCCTCTCTCTTTCATTGGATTCTCACATAGTTGGTTCTTTTGTAGGTTTCTCTGATTACGTCCTCTATCCTGATGTTCTTTACTCCTTCGTTCCCTGACCTTTTCCGCTAAAATGGGAATTGGCAGTGTGTCTTGTTCTATGGTGTTCAAGATCGGATCTTTGTCATTGCAGAAACATGGTCATATAGTTCTTGAGGGAGGGTACATTTCTCTAGAACTTTTGAAATTTCCATCCTGTTGGTGTCTCTCAAAAGGGATATGATATGATAGTTTATTTATATTGCGCCTATACACAATGTGTTTCAAACTGCTTCAAGACAAGGGGGGCTGGGAGGAGGGGGAAACAAGGGAAAATACAATGACATTCTTACAGGCCATGAACAGTAAGTATGTGAAATTAACTATCGTACTCAGCCTAACATTTCAGACAGTGCAAGAGCTAAGATGAGGAAGGGAGGGAGAGAGTGGGAAGGAAATGGAAACAGACAGGCAACTACCGTACTAGGCCTGACAACATTTCTGGTAGAGCCAGAGAAAACAAAAAGGTGAGGGAGAGGAGGAACAAAACAAGCGACTATCGTACTAGGCCTGACAACATTTCTAGGGAGACAGACGAGGTTGCTATCATACTAAATCCAGGGACAATTCTGATAGAGTAAGTGCATAGAAGAAAGTAAGGAGAGGAGATAAGAAAAGGGAGAAAGGGAGATGAGGAGGGAACAGAGAGTAAGCAGTCAAAAAGAGTGGAGAAGCAAGAGGGGAAAGCACATACAAATGCAGAAGTCAGTATTAACACAATGCTGCAAGCCTGGATACAAGATGAAGATGGGAACAGCATGATTCAGGGCCACCATGAGAAATGGTGGAGCAACGTCAATCACTGAAGTCCATAATTGTCAAATCCAGCATTGGCCACAAGACAATTATTGATGGTGATACCAGAATTTATCAGGACAGACTCCTGCAGAAGTAGGTGGAGTGTGGGAGGTGGAGCAAGGTAGAAGAATCAATCACAACGGGCAACACCTGTGTGCAAGAAGGAGGTGGGGGGGGGGGACATCACGGGCGGACCAGAGGGGTGGGGATGGCCTGTGAGGACAGAGGGAGTAAACGCATGTTGCATTCTTACCTGCTGTCTGAGCAGGGAGTCAGGCCCGGGGTCCTCCTGGCCCCAACAGGTCCAAACAGAAATTTCCCTTTTCTTCGACTGCCCTTTGCTTCGGACGCCTGGGCGAAAGACCCCCTTGATCTAAGAGTTCAGAGCAGGAAGGAAGAGGCAGGGCTAAGAAGGGGTGCGATGCTTAGGCCAGGTGACCTAGATCCACTTGCACCATCTCCCCATCTGCAAAGGAAAAGAGGCTGGAGGATCCTGTCTTTTGTCCCGGGTTCTAGTTGCTTCCAGCACTTGACGTCCATTTTGTTTTATGGCCTTTGGGCCTAATGGCTTCTTAGACCATCTTGACTCTACAAGCTCCTTTAGATCAACATCACTCTCCGACGATGCAGGATCATAAGTAGGTTCTTCCAACTCTGAAGTTTCCACCTCCTCCTCGTCGTTACCCGAAATTGTATAGGTCGAGAGGTCCAGCAAGACCACTGAGAACGTGTGTTCTTTATCTTCCGCTGTTTGTGGCTCACTTGCCAGCTGTGGTTTACATAAGTTGTTACTATTTGGTGAAGACGGTTTAGTAATACTCCTCGAAATTACATGGGAGAGCGATGTTTTTAATCAAAGTTCTGCTTGCATTCGATTTTTGTTTAGAGTTGGGGGATTGGTCCTTTGATTTCATTACGTTTCTTGTACTGTCCCCAACTCCTCTTTTGCAATTTGTTTTTGTAGTCTGTCATAATTTGCATCAAGGGGATTTTTTCAGTAATTTTGGTTGGTTTCGATTTTGCGAAGATCTCACAGATCTTTGGGGGAAGGTGGCCTTTCAATTTTTCAGCACCCTTCACATTAATAACAATTTTCAGGACACCGACTTCCAATTCTCAGTGCTCCATTTGGGTTTTGTCCACTAAGCACTTAGTTGCCAAAACAGATGCAGCGGTGGTCTCACTCTCCTGTTCATTGATGATTTGTGGTGTATTCTTGTTACGTAGGGGTTTGTGGCCACAGGGATTAGGTGCTGAGCGGTTAGGTTTGCCTGGTTAACCTGATTCATACTATTCTCAGTTTGCGTCACCATGGAAGATTGTTGTCTTGTGACCAAACCAGCTGGAGGTTGCATTACCAACAGGTCAAATTCTCTCGACATTCTCCCGTTTTGCTTTTCTTTAATGATGGGATCCAATATCGTGTGAAGTAAGCTTGCAACCATCTGTATTGTTGTCCAAATTACTTTGGATTCCGGTGACAAACCCCTCTACATACACCATCTTCGAATGAAGCATGGCCAACATTGTTGTTTGATCTTTGAGCTGATCTCTCATTTGCTCATATAACTTCATAAATGGGGCCAATATTGCTGTTAAAGTTGATCCCAGTAGAAAGTTGGACTCAAGCGATGGTCCTTTTGAAGGACCCAATTGCTCGGTTTCAACGTTGGCTTCAACTATTTGAGTAGATTGTGTCATAGTTGAGCCCTCATTGCGCTTGTCTGTGATCTCCAGCCTCCCTCTTTTCGGGGGTCCTTAATGGTCGCTTGCAGTTGATGTCAACATGAGCCTATGATTTAATATAGCTTCTACACTCCAGGCAATTTCGGTGTCATTTAGCTCCAGTCCAATGTTGTAAGCGCGGTGATCCGGACCTAAAAAGGCCCACATTTCCTTTTTCTAACTTTTTTTTTCGCGTAGCACTCTTAGATGATGATCTCAGTTTCTACTATCAGCGACGTTTCCAATAAAAGTTGGTCCAAAATTTCGTGTTCGTATGTGTGTTCATATGTGAGCTCACTATACCTCAAGATGTTTGTAGTGGGACATCACATTGGTCACCATATACAGAGCTTGTTTGTTTATTTATTTATATGGCGCACCGGACCAGAAGGTATGAGGGCGCAAGCATTACAGGTATATTCTCAGCTTAGTTACAATACTGTACATAATTTACATTATTATACAAGGGTGCAGTGAGTAGAAGCAGTTACAAGGATATAGAGTAAAATTACGACAGAGTTACAGGTTGAACAATTTTGTAGTAGTTGCAGGGTGTCATTTATTGGTCTTTGTTCTTAAGTCACTGGATGTAGTTACGCCTAAATTGGTGGTAGCTTTGAGGTGCTCTGACAGAGAGTCGTAGTGTGTTCCAATGTTGGGCTGCTTTCACCTGGAAGCTGTTGCCGCCCATTTTCGTACGCTTGAATCTGGGAACAACGAGCAGGTTAGCATTGCTATTTCTGGTGTGTCTGTTGGGCGTGTATCTGGTTATTCTGTCTGATAGATAACGGGGAGCTGCGTTGTTAAGGCATTTGTGGGTGAGGGAGGCTACCTTAAGCAGGATTTTGTCCGAGGTAGTTAGCCAGTTGTGATTTATCCTAGTATTCGAGATGTGTTCTCTTTTAGGGAAGCCAAGCGCTGCTCTGAGAGCATTGGTCTGTAGGATCTGGATTTTATTGGTAATCTGTTTGTTGGCGCCTACATAGAGGGAGTTACAATAGTCCAGTTTAGATAGTATGAGAGCCCTGGCTAGAGTAATGCAGCTTTGGGTGGAGAGGAAGGGTTTGGCCGAGCGTATAAGCTTGCATGTGTAGGCTGTAGTGGATGCCATGGAGCTGACCTGTTTATGGAAGGAGAGGGTGGAATCGAGATAGATGCCAAGGGTTTTCACTTCCTTAGCTACCTTTATAGGGTTGTCGTCTATGGTGAAGCTGGAATAGTTGAGGTCCAGTTTGTTTAGGTTCGTGGCTGATCCCAGGCTGATGAGTTCTGTTTTGTCATCGTTCAGCAATAGACTATGGGAGGCCATCCATGCCTGGATGATGAGGTACACCTTGTTCACCAAGGCCAAATCCGTGTTGTAATCTCCCGTCAACGGGATGAGGATTTGGGTATCATCAGCATAGTTAGTATAGGCAATACCCAAACCGTTGAGGTCAAACGGAGGCTTAGTGAACACGTTGTACAGTGTGGGGGGAGACACATGACCCCTGAGGGACCCCGCATGTGATGGGAATGGGGACAGCGGAGGCCGTGGTGGCGAAGACGCACATGGATCTATTGCTTAGGAATGATGTGATCCAGCCAATAGCTTCTTGGGAAAAGTGGGCGGCCGAGTCCAAGTGGCTACATAGGATTTTATGATCAACAAGATCAAAGGATGCCGAGAGGTCTAAGAGGAGAAATAAGGCAGTTTTCCCATTGTCTCTCAGAGTGTCAATTTGGGCCTTGAGGTCGATGAGTGCGGTTTCTGTGCTGTGTTGGGGTCTAAATCCTGATTGCTGGACTCCTAGGAGGTAGTTTTGTTCAAGGAATTTTTGAATTTGAAGATAGGCTGTCTTGTCGAGGATTTTTAGTAGGAAGGGGACGGTGGTGATGGGTCTGTAGTTAGTGGGTACGGCTGGGTCGAGTGTGTTTTATTTTTTAGTAGGGGGAGGACCCAGGATTCTTTGAGGTTGTTGGGGATAGTACCAGAGGAGAAGGAGTATGAGCTCTTCTCCTGATAAAAAAAACCGGGGACCCTTTGAGCCTTCATACTGGTTTAGTCCTCTTGGTTTCCAGATATTTCTTTCTCTGTGGAAACTTACTGGAAGACACTCCTTTGTTCTGCATACATTTTGGGAGTTGTCCTTTCATAACCGGTGTTTTTGGCTGGTAACCCGGCGTGTCTATCTTTGCTGGGGGATTAAAAATCAGTGTACTCACTTTGAACGCTTTTAACATTGTTTTGGCGTTGATTTTGCCCATTGTAATTCCGGAGGATTCAGTTACGCTCCTATGGATTTGACCAGGTAAATTTGCTTAATAATTTCTGTATTCGTGTTAGGGGAGAGCTCATGTCGTTGACTTGAACGTTGGGTGTTAAAGAGTCTCTGCAACACCCCCTCCTAAGCATATTGGTGCAGATTCCTCACACTGCAATCGTACCTTTTCGCCATCTAGAGCTGTGACAACAGGAGCGGCACCAGCAACCTTAACAGCCGTGATAGCGGGGTTCAGCACATCAGCCAATGGGCCACTCATGATGTTGCTTCGACTGTTTGAACCCTCCCTGTTCATCTGCACATTTCCTAAGGAGGACGCTCTCCCCCTCCCAAAAGTTCAGGGTAAGGTTTGAGGCAGGGTTTGATGCAAGTTCTCGTTACGCTCACCTGGACCCCACAGGGGTGTCAATCGGACCCGGACAGCTGCGGTCTCCTTCAATGTGATGCGTAGTGCAGAGATGACTGTCTGGACTGGCCTGCCTAGTCTTGTCTGCTGGACCCGAAGAAGTATTTTCCTTATGTTCGTAAAAGATGAGCTCTCCATCCTGCGTGTCTTGCAGGGGCGCGTAGATACCAGTTACTTCACTGGTTTGAAGGCATTGGGAGAGTTCCGTTAAGTATTGACTCTGAAGTCCCTGGCGGGATTGGTAAGTATCAAGTTAAAAGAGTTCATTGTGCCCAATGTTCACTCTTGTCCCCTTCCTTCCTTAAGTTGCAACTGAGTTTGTAAGAAGAAGGTCTCGTAGCTGCTGCTGGCGTTGAGGTAAGAGTCTGTTACCCAACGCTGTCCGGTAACTATTGCATGCGTTAACGTGTTGTTTTTCTCCTTCTTTACAGATGCGGCATATGAAAATGTGGAGAGTTATGGAATAATACCGCCGGTGGTAAGAGGTTGTATTTGTTGATTCCCTTGGCTGACCTTGTTTTTTCTTGTGTCCCCTAGGTGCCGGATTACGGCGAAGAAATGATGGAGACAGTGCCAGATCGAAAGATGCTGTGAGAACTGGTGAGTATGGCGCCGTGCTGGAGCTGGCGAAGCGACGCGTGCAGGACTGATGTACTTTCCAGGTCCGGAGATGAAATGGTTCCGGAATTAGGTGAGGAATTTGAAATAAGTTCGTTTTCTAACCTGTCCTTTTCTTCTTTATTCTAGGAGCTCCGGATTCGAGGCAGGCATGGCAGAAGACTGGATGCTGACTGCAGGCACGCGGGCGTGGCAGAAGACTGGATGCTGGCTGCAGGCACGGTGAGCGTCACGCTGCTGGATGCAGAATAACGCGAAGCATGTGCTGCTGTTCGGGTGTGGTTTAAATAGCCTCCAAAGTAGTTCCAGGTAAGATGTTCCCTAGAGCCACGCCCGAGTAAAAAATAGTCCCTGTAACAAAATAGTCCCATCCAGGCCTCATGTAGGGGCATGGTCTGCATCAGGTAAGTAAAGTCTATGAGCCTGGCACCTAAGGCGCCAGGACTGAACCCAGACAGCCCCTAGCCGGGGCTGCTGAGGTTTAAACAAATGTCTGGATGCCTGCTCCCGGAGCCGAGGGCCTTGGTCCTGATGCCTGGGGGTAGGCATCATGACAGTTCTTGCGCCTGCATGGCGTCCATATAGAGCACGGTACTCTCCGCTATTGATGCCTCCACGTTTAGAGGCTGTAGCATTCTCTCCCTCTGCCATTCTTGATGTGGCAAATTCTCCCCGTCTTCCCATCGGCCTACAGTCGGGTTTCCAGAGGAAGGTGTTGTTCCCTGTTTGTTAAAGCTCTTTAAACAATGAATCCGCTTCACTCAGCAATATGTGTAGTTCCACACTGCAGTCTGATAATGTGCCTGCATCCATATCCCCCAGTTCAGTTAACATTACGGCCCCATAACTCTGGGTCGGTTATGGCTTCCATCTGCACTTTCCTGCGCTGTCCTGCCCAGACTGCTAGACTGCACACCTCTGCACAGCTCAGCGAATCCTCTGCGTTGCAGGCAGGGCTTTTGAAGGCTCCTCCTCCCAAACAGTAGCAGCAGTGGAAAGACTTCTGGGTTCACGCACAAGCAGCACCTCTGCCTCTGCTAGACTTCACAGCTCAGCTCCGCAAGCAAAGGAAAGGCTAGTTTAGATATGATGATGATATGATGGGTTATTTATAACGTGCTTCATTCCCAGAAGTTTCTAAGAGCGGACCCGGAGATCGAACCTGTGTTGCTCCATGTCGTTTTGCTTCCAAGGTGAGCATGTTGCCACTGTGCTATCCTCCTTCATCTGGTGTAATTTTTCGATAGTTCCTGACCGATCTTTGGACCCTCGGGTTAGTGTCAAGCCTGGCATGTTTACTGGGCAGGTCCAGAAGAAACGTGATAAGGCTATAATCAGACCAAGGGCAGATTGTGATGTCAAAGTTTTACAAGGTACGATGTTGAGAGAGAACCCAGTGAAGAATATGACCATCTTTAGGAGTCAAAGTCTCCATATGTTGGTGGAGGCCATGCAAGACTAATAAAGCACATTGCTTGAAAGAAACAAATGCCCTGGAGGGGTGAATACATGGCACAAAGTACGCAGTTGAACAACGTACAAATCAAAGTGTTGCAAATGCAGAACTAACTTTGCAAGTTGAGCAGGACATTGGGGAGCGGGGCAGAAATTCTCTTTTGTATAGAAACCTAAGAAAATGCAGCAAATTTTTTAACTGTACCAGCAGGCGAACGGGCCTGAAACACAAAGATAATGAGACATTTGGATGGGTTGGGCGGTCACGCACCAGTACACAAAGACAAGAGAAGGGAAGGTTGAGACGCTTGTCTAGGCTAAGATACGTTTTCTTTGTTATTAGTGGTAAGGTCAGAATGTAGGATACAATAGGTTTTGACAGAGGACAAGGTTTACTTGTGTAAGACGTCCCGACGAGCACCCTTTATTATTTTCAAGAATAAGGAACTTTTATGATAAAAGTAGGGTTAGATTAGGCATTCCCTTTACTTTATAATAAACTCTACACCTTTGAAAATAGGTCTTCTTGTCCTTATTCCCATGTCGGACTTTCTACACTACATAACTGCCCTACCCACACCCGAGACAACTCTGAATCTTACATTCCCATCTTCAACCCTGTTCTCTGCTCCTTGGACCCTCCCACCCTCTGCCCACTTGCCCACTTAACCCCATCTACTCAGACTCCCTCTTCCTGGCTACAACTATACCCACCTTCCAATCCCTTTTTCTTATCCACACTCCTCTTCACTCCTCAGACTAAGATCTGGTCATCCCTGACTGAGACAATACACATACTTCCAGAACAAGCCAGGTGTTCTGAGACCACTATGATAGTGATTAGATGCAGTATAAAAGTCATAAATGTACCTTCTATCCTACTTCTCCTGCACTGAACTTCTAGCCATCCTATGTTTTGCCAACCCATTTTTCACTCCAAATAGCCTCTTTGCACCACAAAATAAGGAGTGTGCACTCCTTACCGCCACTCATCTCTCTGCCTTTTTCAATCACTCTCTCAACTGGGGTCTTACCAGCCCGTTAGAAACCAGCCACAGGCATACATCTCCTAAAGAAATAAAGTGCAGAGCCAGAGAAACCCTCTTGCTACAGGTAGGTCGCTCCCCTACCTTAATAGTAAAATCCTCCTGAGGGGCTGCCTGAGCTGCATACAATGAAAGCATGGTTATCTGGCCTATTATTAACTGGAACACTCCACTGCAAGGAATGGTTACTGTTCTGATTAAGAAAATGCTGGATAAAGGTTTGAGCTGGATAACAGCAAATCAACCCGGAAACTTGGTTATCCAGATGGTTTGCTTTTTGGTGTGGCCCAGACAGACATTCAATTAACCCTAATTTCCCAAAGGTGCGGGATAACCAAACTTACTTTAGTCAACTATCTTGAGGTGCATTCACTTGCTGCCCTTCCCTTCCCCCGCCCAATCTGGATTCTGGTCCAAACAATCTACTCTCATCACTATATTCCTAATTCAAACCACTTTCACCATTCTAGAACTTTAAGCTACATTTAACACTGTGGAACACCCCTCCCGCATTCAAACTTTTTTCCTCTTCGGCTTGAGGGATACTGTGCTAAACTGGAAGTTTCCATATCTTTGCCCGCTCCCTTCACCTCCGTCTCATGTGACTCCAGCATCACCCCCAACCCCAGCCCCGCAAACCCCCATTGGCCATAGAAGGGTCAATCTTAGGCCCACTTCACTTCATCCTATGCTGCCTCCTCAATTGGCAACGGGAACGGGGTGGGAAGGAGCCAGGAACTGGGTTCCTCTCTGGCGACACTGTCCACCTCGGGGGTAGGATTTCCTCCCGATTCCTCCCCGCGAGGCCTCCCACCGCTGGCTGACAAACATCTGCGCCCCACCCCCATCGCTCTTTGACAAGTCCAGGCTACTGGGCTTATCCCAGTGCATAATAGGCCCACAGTTTTGATGTTAAAACTGTGTTTGCCCCTAAAGCAGTTTGTTAATTCATCCAAAAAAGAAGAAAATCTGGAATCCATCAGGGTCAGCACATTTTTAACCCATTTCTAAAGTACCACATGTGGACAAAGCGTTGGAATGTGTAGTAACTTCCCTTTTGTCATCCTTGGATGACTTACAGGTGGGATCCAGGACCGACATTGGAACATTCACTGATGGTGGGGTTGTGGGGGACAGGTGGGGGTGGACGATCTCAGGATGACCGCGGACGTCATGGTCTGTGCACAGATTATCATTAAATCTTCATGCAACATTTGACACGGTCAATCATACCATTCTCCTGTGCCTTCTTTGCTGTTTCAGCATAACAAAACATGTTTGGCCTGGTTCGGCTCCTTTCCCTCTGGTTGAACAGACTACTGTATTGTCACTGTATGAAACTGACACTACCAATATTAGATGAGTCATGCCACAGGGATCAGCATGGAGTCCAGTTCTGTTTAACAAGAATATGGAGCCTCAGTCTTCTCTTATCTCATGGCATGCTCTTCCATAAGCGTACTTGGGCTGTTCACCGACTTGGGAGTGGCCTTGAAGCCATTGCAGATATCCTTCACCACTGATGGATATCAGTCGGCGGATGAATTCAAACCATTTAAAATTTAAAAAGACAGTAGTTTGTGGCCCTCCATCTCAGGAAGAAAACCTCACCAGTGTAACCAGCAGGAGCACTGCATCCTCATGGACTGCCATGTAATGGCTGGAGGGTCTGGGCTACCGTTGTAACCCGCTCATGCAAGTACAAAATATGGGAGTTTTAGGAAGACACCCCCACACCCCGTCCCACAGATCTCCATGAACGCCCACATTAGTGCAGTGACTCAAGGGTGCTTTTCTTAAATTCCATCTGCAAATTTTCTAAAAACTATTTATGCTTTTAACGAAGCATTGAAATCTGACTAGATTATGGTAATATGGTTTACTTTGGACTTCTGAAGTACTGCATAGTCAAATAGAGAGAATCCAATATGAAACTGCACTTACCATCTAAAAACTGTGCTATAAAGCTTATGTCACCAACTGTGCACATCAGTCATTGGCTTCCAGTACAAGAAAGAGTTAAATTTAAAGCTATCTGCATTCTTCACCCTGTTTCAAAATCAACAAAGACCTCCATTTCTCCGGAAGAAGGTTCAGACATCTTCCATCCTGAACACCTGCATCAGAGGGCCAACTATTATGTAGTCCAATTATGTCAAACGGGAGTCAGAGCCGCCTCCATCCAGGCTGCTACAATCTGGAACACACTTCCTGTTGACCCAAGGACAACCACTAATCATTTAAGATCTAAACACATGTAAACAACTACCTTTTTTCCCAGAAAAACAAAGTATAATACAATTAGTTAATACCAACTATGGTCGCGTCTCTAATCAGCAGACCATGCTGTCTTTTGCAAAGAGGTTAACGTTTGCATTTTACAAATACATCTTCCACATGTCATACCATACAAGACCAGGTTGTTAAAAACAGGTATTGAGGGCAAGGTGTCTGACTAAAAGGTGTACGACTGAAGCCGCATGGAACTGTGCACACCATAGAACGCATCTGTGGGCCTTCGAGTGTAAAGTGCCCTGAGAAATCACTGTGTAAAGTTAGACACCTGAACTAATCCGGAGGACTGGTTGCTAGGTGACATGGTGCCATGGAGGGCTCAGTCGCGCGATATAACGTGCTTTATTTGAGTTACTTTACTATCAGAATGTCATCAGCAGCGAGCACTTCTTTTAGCCAGAGACAGACATTCTAGAATCGAGAACCATTTTTAAACTAGCATAGAATTAGTAGAAATAGAGAAGTTCCAGTTTAAAGTCCATAAACAAAACTTAAACATCACCATTGCAGAAAAACACTTACAAGTTCCGCTCAGTGAATTATACACACACACATCCAGGTGACACAATGAGATGGAGGTTGCTTAAAAAAGCAAGCAGCAGGTTCAGAAGCCCTCACACTTGCCACAGTCTCAACATTCCCCCATCACACCACGCTGACAAAGGAATTATTCATGATCTTGTCTTAATTAATTCTGAACTGAGAGTGCAAGCCACCAGAGGAATTTATTTCCAGCACTAACGATTACTGTGCAGTGCACCATAATGCGAAGGCGCACGATCAGTCACGTGCTTCCTTCATTCTTTTTTTTCCAAACTCAGCCTGCCCACACAAACCTAATAAAAATAAATCAGTTGTTTGGTATATTCACCGCTTGTGCCAACAGTGTCTACGCAGTCATTTGGTCTATTGCCCATGAGTAAATGATAGTATCACACTCCTCTATTCCCAACCGGTTCCGAAAGCATGAGAGACGAGAAGGATCATTCCAAGACAGGCACTGCCCACACCTCCAAAACTCAACGTACCACGGAACATCCCCGGCGCCAAATGCCTTCCCTGCTCTCGATCCGTGATCAATGGCCTTTGATTGAGCAGAATGCTGACTGTAACAGGCAGCAAAGAAGCGGCACATGTACAGCGGCCATTTGCTCAAAAGCAGCGGTGGTGGAAAGATGACAGTGAATATGTAATCAGGAAGCTGGAGGGTTTCTGGAACCTGGATAGAAACAAAAAAGAAAAGCAAAATGGACGTCCCCATTCCTGCGACTACCAGCTCGCAAAACAGACTGCTGGAATTAGAGTTTATATTTTTTGTACACATTTTTAATAAACATAGTTTAGATTTAAACTGATACTCAATAGGGTGAGGTGGAAAACACCTCGATTTATACTCTGCGCAACTTCCTAATTACGAGTCCGTTTTATGCACCACGGTTCCCATTCCTTTCAAAGCAACTCTGTTAAATCCCACGGGTGGGTCTCAAAAGTATAAATTATTTGCGTAGTTAATGTGGGCGCTTAGACCACTTTACCCAAGACTCGTTGAATGCCTTGACTGCAGGGAAGGGCAGGGTTTATCTGTTGATCATATCTGTAAGACGCAAACCCATCTCACTAAGTACAGTACAAAAAAGACAATCCAGTACATGCAACTACAATATTTAAAAGAATCCCCACATATAACTATGTAATTTTAGCGGATTTGTGTAGCAACTATAAAAATAAAAGCAGAATATCTTTCATTAGGGCTCACAATTTGCACTCTTGATAAACGGATCATATGGATGCACTAGATTTTAGATGCCATTTACGTGCCATTGTAAACACAGGGCCAAATATGACCCTCATGCCCCCCACACGCCTCCCAACATGAAGGCAGAGAAATAGTTGTGCCTCACTCTTAGGTCCATCACTGCAATACTCAATATAGCTCAGGTGTGTAAAGCGTTACTCCCTCAGACAGCCATTCAGACCTAACCAGACTATGATTTAGACATGTGGAAATGACATTGATTGAGCAAGTCAACCAACTGCAAAACCAAAGATCAATGACATCACTGACATCACGACATAGGCACACTTACACATCAAGTACATATTCATCCATTCATGAAGTTGCACAAACATGCACTAGTTTAGCACATGCTTATTACCCACAGAGGTAGAGGACGGACACATATACATATTTCTATATACTCCTATTTTGACGGAGCTGAAACCGCAAGATGCAATGTATTCGCATATTTAGCTTGAACTTACTTGACGGCTACTAACATGCAGAAGCCGTAGGGAACAATATGGAAGCCATAGGCCTATTGTGACTCTAGCTCGAGCATATGTGCGATAACTTAAATGAACATGCAGTTCATTCAGCGTGTTGCAGAGGAAACAGGAATACACTGGGGACTAATTTGGTTGCTTAGCTTGCCGACGCACATTCCAAAATGTGAAGCAACAAACCAGGTGGCTGAATGACAACCGTCTACTAATATGTCTAGTTCATATCATGTTCACTGTGCTACTTTTTATGTTAACCATGTGTCAATTAATCCTGCTGGTCAATGTGTATAAATATGAAGACTTTGTGACGAGAAGGCAGAAGTCTGAGGGAAGCTGAAGCTCTCGTTTGCTCCCTGCTTAAGTGCATTCTGAATGAATAAACCTTTGACTGGCAGACTAGCGCTGTACCAGTAACTCATTCTAGGTGTGTGTTTCCACAAGTGGGCGTTATGAATGGATAATTTCCCGCACTATGAAAAGAACAAAGAAGGAGAGACAGGCTTTGGGTACATGAAAGCACTAACAGGATCGCCGCAGCCAAAGGCAAGCAGAAACAAGGCATCCAGCCAAGGACAAGTGGAGACGGGAAAGTTCTTGTTACCAAGACAATAAGCCACTTGCAGAAAATCATGCCAAAATCCTCAATTACAAGCAAGACAGCTTTGTTTTATGGTCTCAACACACGTGACCCAGCCGAACAGGACAATACCCATGCAATACCCATGCAACCGAGGTAGAGGAAGAGGGCTGTTCCCATTAAACCAGAGGGGAAAAGTTACAAGTGTTGTGCCACAAACTGCCAACTGAATGCACTCTCCCAGGCTTAGGTGATAGGGGTGGCAACATTATTGCACCTCCGTGTTCATTCTCATCGCAGTATGGTAATCGTCCAGTGTCCCTGGGCTGGGAGGACACATTCTGCCCAATCCAGGGTCACCTTTCATGTGGCGATATCATTTGTTGCAAGGGCCAAAAGGTCTCTCTGGGACCCTGCAACATTGTAGATTAACACCAGTAGAGGTGGTCCCAGGGGAAGCCACCAGATATAGCTATCCAATGGTAGAACTAACCCCTGCAGCTCCTATATACATAGCGCACCCAAAGCAACTAATGTTAAGGTCTGATAGGTTTCCGGGATGGAACCTGCATTTGTGACATCACACCGGGATAAAACTATGCGACACATGCTTAGAAGAGGAGAGCACTAGAGGATACTTGCTTTTCTGGTGTGAACTCTGTAATTTTGTTTGCTAATAATAAAAGGCAGTAGCTTCGCCCCATGGCTGAGCCTTCTGTTCTTGTGGTGGTGAGTCCATGTGTTCTCTGCTGATAATTTGGGCGACTGCTATAGAGTCCCGGCCACATCTATACAAGATGGTAGCAAAGGAGGGTTTGCAAGGCTCTTTCAGCAAGAAACCGCCTCGTCCCACTGCATGCCAGAGGGGCTGCCTAATGTCACGTGTGCAGAAAAACCGAGGTCGATAGGAGCCGCATTTGGAGAGAATTCCTGCGCTACCGTGGGACGGGAATCAGACCAGACAGCAGAGTGGCAGGTTGTGAGAGCCGGTGTCTGAGAGACCTCAGCGGATGACTGAGTGCTCAGATATATGGCAAGTTTGGGGAGGGAATGTCCACTTGATGTTTTTGTTGACGTTTGTTTGATTTAGGGATACCGGTTCATTAGGCGAATTAGGAGAGTGCGTAACATGGTCAGTTTAGACAGTCGGCTTAGCTTGCGGATGAAAAAGAAGAAAGGAAAAAAAACGAAGAAAAAATATGTTTTCCCTGTGCCTTAGGAAACTTAGCTTGGTTCATGGATGATTATTTAATGGGTTTCCTGTTAGTAAGGCAATTTAGCTTGGTTCATGGATGAGTATAGAATGGTTTACCTAGGTATATTGGTAAGCGGAAGCAGCTACCTTATATTGTGGAAGGTGGTTTCCCCGATTTATCTCTGAGATGCATTCCTATAAGACGACGCAATAGAAGAGGGACCACATGATTTAGTGGTTTAGCCTGCTAAGAGAGCGGGGCGGGTGGGGGGTACAGTTGCCTTTTCTCAGTCTTCGAAAGGAGATGCAAAGAAAATTCAGTTGCAGCAGGTTTCAGGACAC